>NC_141992.1:151657473-152003306 GCF_049901715.1 Pseudonaja textilis
GAGGTAACTTTGTAATCGTATTTGCTGCAAAATAAATGGGAAGTTTTTTTCTTTTTCTTTCTTTTTTCATTTTTGTCTTCTCCCTTTTTCTTTCTTTCTTTTATTAGTTTGTGATCTTTTTTATGTTCTCTTTATAACTTTTAATAAAATGTATGTGTACAAAAAAATGAAAAAGTAGCTTGAAGAGATATGGATGAACTGCTAAACAGCTCTTTGGTCCTGCTTTTTCTCACTATTCTGGCATAGTTGTTTGACGCTTATTTTATGAATGAAACATATCCCTGCCCCCAAAAAGCAAAAAGTGCTCCAGATAGTGAAACATGTGTTTAAATCTCAGATGATACATCCTAATACTGGAAGTTGGAGGTGTGAATCCAGTATTATTATTATTTTCTATTGCAAAGAAAATAAGACAAAATGGCCTACTGTGATCCTGTGGTTATGAAAGTCAATGTAGTTGCAAAAACTGTTTCATAGCGTGCAGCTTTGTTCCAGGGAAGATATGAAACAGTACTGCAGAAATACAAAATGGACATCCAGGATATATTGTATTTAATCAGTGGGAGACCTCATCAAAAGTACTGTGTTCGCATAATGCTAGAAGTTATATGCTGTGCTAATAATATGAAAAAAAAAAGATTATATGTTTCCAGGAGTCTCTAAATATATTATTTTTGTTAAACAAGGTTACAACCACAGTGAAATATTTGAGCAATAAAGTAAATAAAATCAAAAGCATAAAGAAATGACAAAGGGACTTTTGTCTGGTAGATAGATTGGATATTATAGTTTTGTTCCTCAAAAAAGAGTACCATGGAAAGATACTTTTGGGGTAAAATGTGGAAAACAGTAACTTCAGGATAAAGAATTATTTGCAAGAAACATCCATTGATTTTCTGGTGGCTCTTGTTGATGGATCTTACTCCTCTGACATCACCCAGCTGTACAGTTTTCTGTTAAAAAAAAAAGGCCCTGATTTAGTGAGGTGTTTAGCTTATCAATTACTCAGAAAAACCTTGGTTGTTTACAAGCCCCTGGTTAATATTTATGCAGAATGAAGAACAACATATATAAATATTGTATCAACAATATACACATATTTCTATTTTATGCGGAAATATTTTCCTCTTTGTATGGTATAATATATGGAATAGCCAGCAGACTTCATGACAGAAATACAAATTACATTGGAGCGGATTATGCAAGTTTTTATATACTGCTACTTGAAAGGATTCAAGGCAGCTTATAATAATTACAACAGAAAAGAAAACTATGTAAAGGCAACCCTTCCATCATCAGCATCGAAATGCCCTGCAGTATTAATAGCAATAGCACTTAGACTTATATACCACTTCACAGTCTTTTACAGCCCTCTCTAAGTGGTTTACAGAGTTAGCATATTGCCCCCAACAATCTGGGTTCTCATTTTACCCACCTTGGAAAGATGGAAGGCTGAGTCAACCATGAGGCAGAGAACAATGGGTTCCAGAATTAGGAGCAAACACTTGGAAAGCTGGGCTCTTACCTCTTCACTTCTTGTGAAACATACTGCCTTAAAGCGCAAGTCTTGCTGTGAAAGATGAAGTTGTAAGTGCCAAAGAAGCTGAGCCATGTACGTGAAAGCCAGGGGTGAGCTTCAAATTTTTTAGCAAGTGGCTCTCTGCCCTAATGATGGGTGGGTGGTCATGTGGCTGGGTGGGTGTGGCTAGGTGGTCATGTGACTGGGTGGGTGTGGCCAACTGAACGTCACTTCTTTGCCCTAATTACATACATACATACATACATACATACATACATACATACATATATATTTGTTTTCTGAGGTTCTCGCGGGTATTTGTATGTGGATCTTTGGTTGTTCGGGTTTTCTCCCGCGTAAGATTCGAAGTATCTAGGCAACGTTTCGATGAAGTCTCATTCATCATCTTCAGGCTTCTGTCTCCGGCTCTGTGCTTCTCAGAGTGATGTGAGATTGCAGCTGCTTCTTCCTTTTAACTGCTAGTGGGGTGGGACTTGATTGGGTGGGGGCTTGGCTGTGTTCTGATTGGGTGGGGGTGTGTTCTCATTGGTAGGGGGTTTGGCTGTGTTCTGATTGGTTGGAGGCATGTTCTGTTCAGGTGGGGGCTTGGTTGTGCTCAGGTTAGTCTTAGTTGCTGGGGGATTTGAGTTGGTGAGCTGTGATCTTGCTGTTTGGCTTCGAGTTCGTGGTCGTGGTGCATCTTCATAGTGGGTGTTGGTTTGCTTCATGTATGGCTCGGAGGGGTTTGAAGTGGGTAGTGATGCAGCTGCAGTGCAGCTTCTGGTCCATGGTCGTGTCTCATCTTCTGAGTGGGTGTGAGTCTGTTTTCTACATGGAAGTGTGGTGGTGGCATCTTGTGTGGCTCTCATGGGTGTGGGTCTGGTGTCCTTCTTCATGTTAGGTACTCGTCTGTTCATGAGGGCGGGTTTCCAAATGGCTGGAAGGCGGGAGGTGTCATCTCGTTTGTTCATGCTGTGTGGGCGTTTTTCTATCTCTATGGCTTCTCTGATTATTCTGCTGTTGAAGTGTTCGGTTTTGGCGATAGTTCTGGTATTTTTAAAATCAATTTCATGTCCTGTGGCTTTCTACTTCCATGTAAAAATCAATTTCATGTCCTGTGGCTTTCTACTTCCATGTAGAAAACAGACTCACACCCACTCAGAAGATGAGACACAACCATGGACCAGAAGCTGCACTGCAGCTGCATCACTACCCACTTCAAACCCCTCCGAGCCATACATGAAGCAAACCGACACCCACTATGAAGATGCAGCACGACCACGAACTCAAAGCCAAACAGCACGATCACAGCTCACCAACTCAAATCCCCCAGCAACTAAGACTAACCTGAGCACAACCAAGCCCCCACCTGAACAGAACACGCCTCCAACCAATCAGAACACGGCCAACCCCCAACCAATCAGAACACAGCCAAACCCCTACCAATGAGAACACACCCCACCCAATCAGAACACAGCCAAGCCCCCACCCAATCAAGTCCCACCCCACTAGCAGTTAAAAAGGAAGAAGCAGCTGCAATCTCACATCACTCTGAGAAGCACAGAGCCAGAGACAGAAGCCTGTGATGAATGAGACTTCATCGAAATGTTGCCTAGATACTTCGAATCTTACGCGGAGAAAACCCGAACAACCAAAGATCCATATATATATATATATATATATATATATATATATATATATATATATATCAAAAAGTTGTTTATTATTTCGTGCATTTAATACTTAAAAAAACCAGACTTAATAGCAGTGACTGTTAAGGGGATCTTGGAGTCTTAGTGGAGTTTCTGGTGAGTTACATGATTCTTATTATTTGGGAATTAATCCCCTCAGAGACTAGTGGTTATGCTGTCTGATTTTCTCAATGGGTCTCCCTTGCAAGTGCTGAGTGAATTGTTTATCTAGCTTGCAACACTTTTACGACGTGTGAAATGCTCTTGGCTGAATGCCCAGAAGTTCAATTAAGCCTATTAAGAGCTTTCCTTGCTGCTTGTTTTTCTGAAGTTATTGGTGGCTCTTTAAGCCCTGCAGAGTCTTAGCTAGGGGCTCTCCTGAGCCCCTGTGAGCCCCTAGCAGCCCACCCCTGGTGAAAGCTATAACCAGCACTTTGAATTGGAAGCAGAAGCGAAGAAATGAGTAATGCAGCATCTGTGACTTTGGTTTCACATTGTTAAATTTCTTCTCTCCCATTTAGAAAATGGGCTGTCATGTTGTTGCTTCTGAGCCATCTCCAAGTGCAGCTCCATGTAAAGTGCATGATATAATTAAATGATGAGGTAATGATAAGTCAGTAGGGTTAGATTAGAACCTCCTGGTTCATAAAAGAGTCTAACAAGTGAACCAGCCAAAACTGGGGGAAATCTTCTACTGATTTTTCTAGCAGGATTCCCAAGTTGTGTAATTGCTCTCATCCAAAACCAAATTTGGAATCAGAATAAAATTCAATAAATCATTAATAAATTTTTTGGCAGTTAATCTTATCTTCCTTTGACTCAGTCTCACTGCCACTAAGCATCAGACAAAATGTTGATGGCATTTCTGGTCCATCCTGGAGTGGTGTTATGTAATTGAGTATGTTAATGATACCTCACTTCAAAGTGGCAGATGCTCTCCTCCAACAATTTCACGTAGGTATTAAATATTATGGCAGAGAGACGTGACCTCTATAGCACCTTACATTGAACTAACATTCTTCACCAATAAAATGTTGGTTCTGAACAGAATTGCAGACTTGGCAATTCTCAATCTACACTGGAGATCCAGAAGGATTTGTATTGTATGGAATTGTTTTGTATGAAAGGTCTAATAGGGTCAGGAAGACATTCTTTTCCAGGTTGCAAGAAAAAAATTCACTAGACCTAAATACTGGCTGACTAAAAAGGGTCCATAAAATTTGTTTCTGCTGTAAACAAAATAAAATAAAATGGAAAGAGGGACACATAATTAAGGCAGGCTATCAATAGATAGCCTGAATCTGCAAAGATGAAGTCAGGATAGCAAAGGCTCAGAATGAACAGACTTGCAACAAAAGACAAATATAATAAAAAATAGTTTCTTTCAACATATAAATAACAAGAAAAAAGTCAAGGAAACAGTCAGTCCACCAAAGAGAGAAGTTGGCAAGGAGGTAACAGGTAGTAGGGAGAAGGCAGAACTGCTTAACTCATTCTTTCCATTAGTCTTCACGCAAAAAGAAATTATAGCCCAACTTAACAAGCACACAACTGAAAAAGTCAGACTAGAAATAAAAATTAACATAAGCAAGGAAATGGTAAGAGAATACCTTCTGAACTTGATGAATATAAATCACTGGGACCTGATGGATTATATTCCAGACTTCTGAAAGAGTTGGAGGGTGTTATTTCAGGACCATTGTACCATATCTGTAAAAAATCCTGGAGAGGATTGGAAAAGAGCTGATATGGTTCCCACCTTCAAAAAAGGAAAAAACGGAACAAAAACAGACCCAGAAAACGACAGACCAGTCAGCCTAATATTAATACCTGGGAAGACACTGAGAAAAATAATTAAAAAACAGATCTGTGACTTTCTAGAAACAAACAAAATTATAGCTAGCAGCCAACATGAGTTTGTTAAAAACAGATCATGCCAAACCAATCTTATTTCATTCTTTGACAGACTGATTAAATTAGTAGACCAGTGAAAAGCTGTGGACATAGTATACTTAAACTTTAGCAAAGCATTTGACAAAGTAGACCACACCCTACTTCTTGGTAAACTAGAAAAATGTGGGATAGATAGCATCACCACCAGATAGGGCTGACAAACCATACTCAATGAGTAGTCTTTAATGGTACTACATCTACATGGAAGGAAAGAAGCAGTGGTGTACCACAAGCTTCAGTCTTAGGCCCAGTACTCTTCAATATCTTCATAAATGACTTAAATGACATAATAGAAGGGGAACTCATCAAATTTTCAGATGACACAAAGTTGGCAGGAATAACCAACACCAAAGAATACAAGTTCAGGATCCAAAATGACTTGAACAATGGGCCCTATCCAACAAATTTAATGTGGAGAAAAACAAGGTTTTACATCTAGGCAGGAGAAAACAAATGTACAAGTACAGATTAGGTGAAATCTGGCTCAAAAACAGTAACTGTAAGAAGAATCTTGGAGTCCTGGTGAATAATCACTTAAACGTGATTCAGCAGCACCTGGCAGCAGCCAAAAATGCTAATACAATCCTTGGTTGTATAAACAGAAGCAGAATCAAAATCAAAATCGTGTAGTGTTAATATCACTTTATAAAGCCTTAATAAGACCATACCTGGAATATTACATCCAGTGTTGAGAAAAGTGCAAAGAACAACAACTAAGATGATTAAGGGCCTGGACACAAAATCATATGAAGAATGGTTGCAAGAATTGGTATGGCCAGTCTAGAGAAAAGAAGGACTAGGGGTGACATGATAGCAGTATTCCAGTGTTTGAGGGGCTGTCCCAGAGAAGAGGGGATCGACCTATTTTCCACCAGAAGGCAAGACAAGAAACAATGGATGGAAATTAATCAAGGAGAGAAGCAACTGGAATTAAAGCGAAACTTCCTAATAGTGAGGAACAGTTGTAGGAGCTTCTGGAGGTCACAGGAGGTTTTTAAGAAAAGACTGGACAGCTCCCTATCTGAAATGGTATAGAGTCTTCTGCTCATGAGAAGACAGGGGGTTGGACTAGATGACCTCCAAGTTTTTTGATTGAGCTTGAAGCTTCACCATATTTTCTTAAAGTGTGTGTGTGTGTGTGTGTGTGTGTGTGTGTGTGTGTACATGTTGGAGATTGGTTAGTAGTTTGCCAAAATCTGGATCAAGTAACTGGATGTCAATCCACAGACACAGTAAGTGCGGACAAGTTACATGCTTCACTGGTTTTATTGCCACAATGTACTCCTGAATACTAGCAGGCAATTATGATCAGTCACTCACTCATTCAAATAAACTTCTGGGCATATTACATCCAAGCATTTTTGAAACACGATTTTCTTATTGTTTTATCTAAATTGGATTATAATTTTCACTGCCCCCCTTTTCCCTTGAAACCACATACCTTATAGCTTTTAGCTAGTTCTTTTCTCTCTCAAAAAAGGCACTGAACTGAATGTTTTGCTCAATTTTCTGTTGAGAAATGCCATGGCAACTGATTCAAAACCGGGAAATAGAAAATAGAAATAAAAACGGACAATTCCTACACAGGCTAGATGTGCAAAACAGGTTCCTGGGTAAGATGGGCTTCAAAATGGCAAATGTATGATAGAGAATTCTAAAGGATATATGTTAGCAGAACAATGCCAAACGTCATCTGTGACTGAGCAGGCAAGGATTTTGGAGTCGGAGTGGACAAATTGATCAAAACGTCAACCCAAGGTTCAGTTGCTATTTAAAAAATGACAGTTCTGTACTTGGAATTATTAGCAAGAGAGATGAAAATAGAACTGTTGATATAATAATGGCATAATAAGGGCAGGATATAAATAGAAATAAATGAATAACAGAAATCTATAACCATATGAAGTATAACGTACCATCCTAGAGTTACTATATTTTTAAAAATATTTTCTAGAGCAGGGGGTTCTTGATTTCAGAGAGTCCATAAACTTGGTTTGGGGAAAAAAGGACAATTTCAGTTGTACTAAACTTTATATTTTCAGTCAGTAATATATCTAGTGGACAATAAAGTAAGTGTGGCACCCAGACTCTGAAGCTGTTAATAAATTTTACTATCTAAAACTGTCTTGGCCTAAAAAGGATTATTATCCTGTTATTGATTTAATAAAGTAAGAAATCACATGTGTTACTATATTATTTTGTAACTGTATTAGACCATAGCTGGTTTCCTTTACAATACAATCATTTATGCAATGCCTTTAAATACATTTTTGAGAAGGAATCTGAAAGTTTCATCATTCTGTCAAAGGGGTCCATGGTGCAAAATGATTGAGAATCTTTATTCTAGAACAGTGTTTCTCAACCTCGGGAAAGATGTGTGGACTTCAGTTCCCAGAATTCTCCACAGTCAGTCTGTGGGGTGAGGATTGTTGGGGGTTAGTCCATACATCTTAAAGTTATTGAGGTTGAGAAATGCTGTTCAAGGATTTGAAAATGGGAGGCATTAAAGTTATTAGGAGGCCAAAATACTTATCTGAGAGGAGAGACAAAACTTGGAGTGGTGCAGGAAACATGACAGAGATATGTAAAATCATCTATGGCATAATTAATGTGGATGGAAAGGTTTTTTTTTTTTTCTCAGCCACAATCACAGAACTCAAGGTTAACTATTGAAATAAATGCTGGGAAATTCAGGACTGACAGAAGGCAGATTTGTTTTCTGCACATGGCATGGTTTATCTGTGCAATTCACTGCCAGCAGTTGTGATCATGGCAGATGATCAGGGTAGCTTTAAAAGAGGACTGGTCTGGCTCATGCTGAATCAAGCTTTAAATGGCTACTAATATTGAGGGTTGTTTACTACCTCCTGATCAGAGGCAACATGCTGGGAAGCAAGAGTTGAAGAGGCTCATTGTCCTCATTCCAGGCTTGTGAATTCCCAAATAATCCAATAGGCTCCTAAGTGTTCAGAGTCTTCAAATTCTTTATGGAGTAATCCAGCTGGGCTCTTTACATTGTTACATCAATATGCATTAGTAGAATGGGTAAAGCAGTAATATTTATAGTTATATAATTATTACCCATGATTGCTCCAAAAAGGGAGAGGGGAAGCAAGTATAGTGTTGTATGAAGTGAGCACATACTATATTTATGCAGCTAGCTTAGAAATAATTCCTATATTTGTAAGGTAAAGGTAAAGCAGACTTGTCCAACCCACGGCCCGTGGGCCGCATGCGGCCCAGTGCCCACCCCAACCTTCGTGCCAGAGCCAGAGAGGAGGAGAAGGAGAGGCAGGTGCGAGGCGGGGCAAGGCGAGTGCCAGGCCAAGCAGCAACAGAAAAGGCGGGTGCTGTCAGAGCGTCACCTCCTGCTGTTGCTGCCGCTGCCGCTTCTGCCCCCGCTTCTTCCCCGCCACCGCTGCTGCTTCTGCCCCCGCCACCACCCCCGCCGCCGCTTCTTCCCCCACCGCTGCCGCCGCTTCTTCCCCGCCACTGCCGCCGCTTCTTCCCCCGCCACTGCCGCTGCTTCTTCCCCTGCTGCTGCTGCTTCTGCCCCCGCCACCACTGCTGCTTCTGCCCCCGCCGCTGCTGCCCCTGCCGCCGCTTCTTCCCCCACCGCTGCCGTCGCTTCTTCCCCCACCACCCCCGCCGCTTCTGCCCCCGCCGCTGCCCCCGCCGCCATCACCGCCGACCCTGCTGCTGCTGCTTCTGCCTTCCAGTCCTGCCTCATCCAGCCGGGCCATTTGCAGGAGGAGAGTTAGGCGTGAGGCGGGTGAGCTTTCTCCCCCCCCCACAAAATTTGGCCGGAAAATAAACCATGTTAAAAATCCATGATAAAAAAAACCGTGATAAAAAGTAAATAATTTTTAATTAAAAATTAATAATAAATAATAAAAACATCTCACTAACTTCATTTCCAAATAAATTTAATATGTTAACTATGTTTTCTATGGTTTTTTTGGATGGTCGGGTATTGTTACTGTTATTTTATTTTATGTGCGGCCCAAACCAAATTTTCATCTTCTAATGTGGCCCAGGGAAGGTGAAAGGTTGGACACCCCTGAGGTAAAGGTTCCCCTTGCACATATACACTAGTTGTTTCTGGCTTTAGGGGGCGCTGCTCATCTCCGTTACAAAGCTGAAGAGCACTGACCGAAGACATCTCCATGGGCATGTGGCCGGCATGACTAAACACTGAAGGTGCATATCTTTAATATGTAATATTATACTATATTTGTAAAGAGATATAATTCACTAATTACATTCTACTGTATACTATTGTTAGGGATACACCCTAGCAGAATCTGCATGGCAGGCAGGCAGGCAGACAAAATATGTGAGATAAACGTTTTTGTAGCTTACACTCAGTAAAACAGATACACAGTGCTAGTTAAATAGTTTATTCCAGTAAGAGTTTTTAGCATAGTCAAACAGTCCATATATCATTCACTAATTCAGTCCATCCAGGGATTATTCAGTTGCAAATTCCAGTGTCGAAAAAGAGAGGTCAGTAAACTTACAAATATCAGTCCAGGAATATATCTCCTTGCAGTAGAGATATGAAGAAGTCACACCTCCTTTCTTCCTCCAGTGTTCAGCAACTCAGCAGTAGGGAAAACACGCAGTTAACAAACCATCAATTCATCAAACCAGTCAATCGTCAGCAATCGTCAGCTTCTCTTGCTCCCTCTTATGGTGGTTCAACACCGCACCCAAAATTACATGCTTTGCAGTTTAAAGTGACACACACTTAAACTTACAATCATAGTTTATATATATTATTTTACCCAAACTACGTTAGGTAACCTATGTTATTCCTAACAACTATATTATAATTCACCCT
Source organism: Pseudonaja textilis (assembly GCF_049901715.1). Taxonomy (NCBI): domain Eukaryota; kingdom Metazoa; phylum Chordata; class Lepidosauria; order Squamata; family Elapidae; genus Pseudonaja; species Pseudonaja textilis. Next base: position 151,667,480 of record NC_141992.1, read on the forward strand.
AACCCTTTCCCAAAATTTCACTGTATTGTTTTCATTGTTCATTTGTGCTCATTTTGGTATTTGGATTTTTAGAGGAAGTATATAATTTAAGAACACGCTTAGAAGAGGTGTGATGGCAAAAGGTTGCATCACAAGATGTTCCCTTTCTATAGTTCATTATCTTACAACTAGAATCCTTCAAATAGGGGATTGTCCTCAGTGAGGTAACATATGGCCACATTATGAACATAATTTGGATTATGTAATCTTCATAACATAATTGTGTGGCGCTTTAAATTCAATACATTTACAATGGATAACCAAAGAGTATCTATTTTTCTATTGCCATTGTTACATAATAAAGTTTAAGTCATAAAATCTATTGTAGATTATAGATAATCCTTGACTTACAACTATAAATGAGCCCAAAATTTTTGTTGCTATGTGAGAAATTTGTTAAATGAGTTCTGCCCCATTTTACGACTTTTCTTGCCACATTTGTTAAGTGAATCACTGCAGCTATTAAGTTAGTAACACAGTTGTAAAATGAATCTGGCTTCCCCATTGACATTTCTTGTCGGAAGGTTGCAAAAGGTGATCACATGACCCCAGGACACTGCAACCATCATAAATATGAATCAGCAGCCAAGTGTCTGAATTTTGATCACGTGACCATGGAGATGCTCCAATGGTCAGAAGTGTGACAAATGGTCTTAAGTCGTTTTTTTCAATGCTGTTGTAACTTTGAATGGTCACAAAATGCACTATTACAAATCAGGACTACCTGTATTTTTTTTTCAATTCACTAAGACCAATTAGTTTTATTAAATATGTGTTTTCTTCTTCAGTCTCAAAACTTCTTAATATGAAAACCTAAAAGATGAAGATATTGAAGAACACATTTGTGACCCTGAAGCTGTTGATTGCAGTAACAAAGAAGAAACAACTATATTAATAGCAGTGGAGAATAATAATCATGAACAATCAACTGATTGTGACCAAAACCCCTGCTTCCCAATCAATAATAATAGCATTCTGATAAACATGGGATAGAATTGTTGAAAGAAATAGTTTGTTCAGGATAGTTTCTTTGCTAGGAAAGAACGAAAGAGAAAGAAAAAAGAATGGATGGATGGATGGATATGTGGTACGATGATGAGGAGGGGGAGAAGAATAAAGCTGCAAGAGTCAACAATCATATAATAAATATGTGATGCTTATATTTATAGGAAATAGATAATGTCCATAGTAGGTAATAGATAATCAAACTTGCTACAATGATTCTGAATGTTTTCATGAATGAATACGCATTTTGTTCATCCATCAGTTCCATCTATTTTTATATTCCCCAAAGCATTCTGCTGAGGTTAATGTGGTTTTCCAGCGTTCCAAAACAGATTAGTGTGTTTGAATTAATATTTTGCACTTTATATTAAAATTATATACATCTGGATAGTCACTAAGGGTTCAACTGCATGAGAAGGCAACTTAATCATTTATCTTACTGATGGATACATAATTTAAAATATAAATATATAAAATGCTTTATAGATGGATTCAGAGTAGATGAGTTTATAACACTGACTAATGTAAGCACTGTTGTAGAAAAGAAAGATTGTATTATATGGAGTTTCTCTGTGTGGGTTGAATTCTCCCATTTAGAAATGTACAAGACTCAATCATGCTGCACAGCATGATTGATTGTCAACTCCTGGCCTGTTGGCCCACCTGCTGATCATAACTTCCTTTCTTGAGGTGTGATTGACAGATTTGAATGCAAAAGCTACTTAGCTGGCCCAGTTTTCCAGGATACATTTACGAACAAAAAGAAAGAAAGAAAACTCTGTGAATGGCTGCCAAATTTTATTTCTTTGCGGTTCTGGTATATTTGAATGCACCTGAATAGTAGTATATTCTGTCAGTTCAATTGAGGCAGATCCTGAGAAGTATTTGTTCTGAACTTGGCTTCTTTTCATCAAACTCCGATGATGCAGCACCTTTTCCTTTAACCCAGGGATGTCAAACTCAAGGCCTGCAGGTTGGATCTGGCCCGTGGATTACTTAAATCTGAACCTGTGGGGCCAGCCTGGAATTATCAAAGGACTGACCTGCAGTGCTCTGTCAGCTAAAACAGGCCATGTGCGTGGCCCTCGTGCCTCGTTTTCATCCTCCTTGGCCTCCTGCAGCATTCTGCCAGCTAAAACCAAGCTGAAAACCAAGCTGAAATGGGCTGAAAAATGGGCTGAAAATGGCTGAAAAATGGGTCAAAAACAGGCTGAAAACAGGCCGGAAAATGGCCTGAAAACGGGCCATACAACCCATTTTCAGCTGGCAGAGTGCTGCAGAAGTCCATGGAGGGTGAAAATGAGGCATGGGGGGGAGGCTGCACATGGATCCCCATGCCCCCCTGTGTTAGATCGGCTCCTGCAACTGCCCCCCGCCACCCCACAGAGGAGAAATACAATGCTGATTCAGCTCTCGAAGAAATCCAGTTTGACATCCTTGCTTTAACCTTTGCCTTCCCATGTTTGTCAATATGAATGATTCAGGGTCTACAAGAAAACAGATGTCAACGGTCCCAACTTGCTCAGTTAGGAAAGAAAGACTCCTGGCCCATGATTAGACAAATGTATTCTTGGCTAAAGTAGCCAGGTTCTGTAGCTAAAGTGGTTACAGAAGAGGCAAAGCTGCACCTGAGATTTTCATGTGCAAAAGATACAATTAACTTTTCATTGTTCCTGGCCAACCCAGGTGTTAATAAATTGTTTAGGAAATGGTCCCTGTGTTCGTGTACACACCAGCTCTGCATTCTTTTGGTGTGACCTTGAGATGGTCATGCTTCCCACAGGATGAGTACTACTTGGTTTCGATTCTTCTGAATCTCCCCCCCCATCTCCCACCCCACTGCTCCCTTTCCTGCCCCCGCATTACTGATGTCAGGCTGTCAGCTTGTGATATGTAGTTTAGCAGAATGCCACCATGAGATCAGACTTCAAAATGGCACATGACAAACAAATCTTAACTCTATTGCCAGAAGTATTTTTCACTGTGGAGTAGCCATGAAGAAAGTATTTCCTAAGAAATGTATTTCCAGCACTCACTGCAAAAGGAACTGCCAATGAGTTTATTTAGATCAGGCTTTTCAGAGTCAAAGTGGCCTGTTAGCTGCGGACAATTGATTACACCCTATTTAGTGCTTCTAAACTTGAGAGAGGATATATTTATCTAGAACAAAATCAATATATGTAAAGCAGCAAAAGTCTTAAAATTGTTTAAGATTAGCCTATATGTAGTTTTATTGATCCTTTAATAAGAGTAAAATATTCTGTTAATCTCAGGAGAGAACACATTTTAAACAGGATCAAAGTTCTTTCAACAGGCTGCAATATAGCCATTCAAACATGCTTAGGCTGGAATAAATAAATAGATGCTTAAATTAACTATCTCCAAGGTTTCTATATATTTGTGCAATTTAGCATTGAATAAATTCTTAGTACATTAAAATGTATATTTAACATCTTTATTTCCCAGATAGAAAAGGATCCAGTCTGTATTTCAAACTGGACAAGGTTGATATGCACTGAGAAGTATGCAGAGGGAGATAGCATATGTTAATCAAAATTGGATTAATTAGTTTGTAATTGTGAGGAGATTCTTTTGCAACACTTGCTTAGAGCTTGATCAGCAAGCATCTAACACTATTTATAGAACTGCATACCAGTTGACTCTGAAATAGAATTTGTTTACTTGCAAACAATTTAAGGACATTCGAAAACAGCATACCTAGTTTCTAGGGACGGTGTACCAAACAAATGCATGACTGAAGTAGCTATAATTAACATGAGCACATCCTCATGTAGCCTTGGTTGACATCCTAAAGCAGCTCCAAAAGGAACTTAGAAAGCTGCCTACGCTAAGAAAGGCTCTTGGTCAATCTAGCTTAGTGCTATCAACATGAACCATCACTGCTCGTCAGAGCTTTTAGTAGCATTTTTTCCACTGTATGCGGATGTTACGATTTGAATTTGTGATAGTTTGCATACTACACAAATCTAAAGACCTCAGCTAAAGTGTGTTCATATAGGATTGATCTTTGTGCTCCCCATCTTTGTCACTACCCTTGTATCCCCAAACTCTGGGGTTGGCAACCTTGATACCTTTAAAACTCTGGGAAAAATTTAATGCATGTTTAGGCAATCTTGAGTCTTTTGCTTTGTCATCAGTGTATTATTTGAGACATTCACACATGTGTTGTGTATGATATCTTCTACCTTCTTTATTCACAGTCTTGTATAAGATTTCTAGAATCTTCCAAATTTGCAACTAAATTTTAATTCTAAATTTAACAGAAGGGAAATAATCATTAAACATACTGGATTTCTTACTTTACTGTCAACAAATCATAGTTAGTTTTTAGTCTGAACTATTTCTTTGCATTTATTTGGACAGACATTCCCAGCATATCACTCAAATATTAAGGGAAGACCTTGGACAGGAGGAGTGGTGGGATTCAATCTTTTTTTTACTAAAGGTTCTGTGGGCGTGGCTTGGTGGGCATGGCAGGGGAAGGATACTGTAAAATCTCCCTTCCCTCCCCACCCCACTAAACTGCTTTCCAGCTCCATTCTCCTTTGCAGAGCAACAAAAGAAGATCCAGCCAATCAGCTGGAACTCAGAAGGCAGAGAATAGATGGCCAGTTGGAGGTGGTATTTGCTGGTTCTCCAAACTACTCAAAATTTCTGCTACTGGTTCTCCAGAACTGGTCAGAACCTGCTGAATACCACTTCTGGACAGAAGGATTATCTACTGTTAATTAATGGTCTCTTTAAAGCAAATAACAAAATAGCTTACTAGTATTCCATTTACACAATGAAGTAACCTAGCATTAGAGTTTTCTTCAGTGCTAATGATGGAATAGCAGTCTTCCATGCATCTGAGAACTGGAAATCTTCTATCAAAGAAGGGAAAAACTGAACTTAAAATGCATGGATAAACTGTGTAATTTAATATTACATTTAAAAAAAACACGATTACAGGTAGTTCTTATGACCACAATTGAGATTGGAATTTCCATCACTAAGCAATGCGGTCATACAGCATGATGTTACGGCAGTCCCAATGACCCAGGCTTGTAGGTGATTAAGCAGAAAGCCAAGGGGGGCCCATGTAAAGGGGGTAGGAGTGCTGCAGGGTGGGGGGAGGGGCCCTGGAAGCCTCAGCACAGGCCATGCATGAGTTGTGGGAAGGGGTGCTGTAGTATTGTACAACTTCAGGGAGGCTGGGGTAGAATATGCTGCAGCTCAAGGGCTTCTTGGCACACAATTCGGGGGCTACAAGAAACTCCTGAACTACAGCATTGCACAAGAGACCGCCATTCCAGCCCAGCCCAGCTCAGCAGTACTGCACAAAGGACTTCTTGACATGCTGCAGCTCTGGCACTGCAAGAAGCCCCTGAGCCACAGCACAGCATCAAAGCCAGCCCTACCCTGGTCTAGTGGTTAGAGTGGCAAGAGACAAATTGGTGTGCCATGGCTCTGGGGCTCCAAGAAGTCTCTGAGCTGCAGTGCAGTATGAAGTCCTTCACACTATGAAGCATAGGAAAGAAGCATGGCACCAAAGTAGTGGTCGTCAACCAATGGGCTGGTGGTCCACAGAAATGTCATCCCCAAAGCACCCCCACAAAGCAATTAATCCAGGCTGCGTGGGAACACAAGGCAGCGCTACCCACATGGCCTGTGAGAACACAAGGCTTGCATCACTTGAATTGAGAACAACATGAGGTAGTGAGGGGAGGGGGGAAAGGGCAGAGGGGGAAACTTGCCTCACTCACCCCACACAACTCACCTGGCCACCGGGCTGCTTCTTTCCACTTCTTTCTTCTGCTTTTGGCTGCATGCAAGGAAAGCAGCAAAAGTCTTTCTTACTCTCCCCCAATCTTCTCCAGAAATGAGTCTTTGGGACCCTGCAAGGCATCCTGCTCCAAGAGGTTGCACCAGTGTGACAAGTCTCACAAAGACTAATTTCTGGCGGACTTTGGGGGAGAGAAAGAAAGACTTCTGCTGCTTCTGCTGTTTTCCTTGCATGAAACCAAAAGTCTCTCTCTCCCGCCCTGAGAACGGAGCTGGAGATGGTATCCTGCGATCCCAAATAAAGAATGATTGATCGGTAGGAAAATGGGGTGGGGAATTTTCCTGCAAACTTTTTTTGGGATTTTCCCAGAGTCTCTGGTCTGCGGGATTTAAAATTATGAGTTTGGTGGTCCCTGCACTAAAGAACTTTCTGATGCGCTGTAGCTTTGGGACTGCAAGAAGAAGGGGCTCCAGCAAAGCCCAGCAGCATGGTACAAAGCCTCAGCCACCCCAGCCCAGTCTCAACCATAGTCACCTATGGCACCCTGCATCCTGAAGCACCTTACTCTGTGCTCCACCACTACAGTTGACCTTCAATGTCTTCTTAATCCCACAGCTGATGAGGTGAGTCCAACCTAGCCTTTCATAGCAGCTACTGGTGACATGAGGTCATCAGGTATCACGAAGGAAGTGCAGTGCAGTGCTGCCTTTGGGAACAAAGCCTTGGATGGTCATCAGCTACCTTGCAAAGGGCCAGGCATCCATGCTTGGTCAGCAGCAGGAAGAAAAAGACAGCAAAGGTCAGCTAGGGTGGCAGGAGCCACAAAATTCAGGAGCTGAGATAGGTGGATGGAAAGGGTTGAAGCAATCCCCATAGTTGAAAGAGTAAATAGCCAGCCAAGTGTGTGAATTTCAGTCATGTGACCACAGAGACACTACAACAGCTATAAATTGGAAAATCATTCTTAAATCCCTTCATTAGCGCTGTTATAACTTTGAATGTAAGTCAACAACTACCTGTAATCCATTTCTTTTTAGTATTTGCAAAATTTTAAATATTATTTAGACACACTCCATAAAACCAGGTTATAAACATTTATTCACATCACTAATTGCAGGTAAATGTATTCTGTTCCACTCAGCAGGGAATAAAATACAAAGCCTTTTAACACTTATACATGTGAATAAAGGAAAAATCAAAATTATTTAAGGACAGCCCAAAAAAAAAGGCATTTTTTCTTATGGTACTTGAGTGCCAAAATGTATTTTGGCATTAACAGAGCTTAGGAGAAGCAAAATAGTAGTTGTACGATCAAGTAAAAAACAACAACAGAAGAATATTTTTTAAAGTGACCCCGGAAACCTAAAGATAAATCAATCTGAACCTTACCTGAAGTTTTAAAAGGCAAAAAACATGTTTGCACCTATTCACTAGAACCGGTTGTTAACATTCTAAGCAGTTCAGAGAACTGGTTGTTAGAAGAAATTACTGGCCTAAGGAAGGCAGGAAGGAAACATTCTGGTGTTGCTTACAGAAACTGCCTCTCCGTTAACCCTTATTACATTCTTGGCAGGACTAGACTTCCTGTCTCAGGAACTTCTCTGAAGTTTTTTTTCTCCTTTCTTTGCTGGTACTTTGCTTGTGTGGAGTGACCATTCAAAGTTACAATGGCACTGAAAAAAGTGACTTATGATCATTTTTCACAATTACGACTGTTGCAGCATCCCCACAGTCATGAGAGGATAGGCGAGAAGATGCATGCCTCGATGTGAGTGGTATTGAGTTGGCCACGCCCAGATATGACCACCCAGTGATGACCACATGACCATCAAGCCATGTCCACCCAGTAACATGACTACCAAGCCATGCCCACCAACTAAGCCACGCCCACAGAACCAGTTGTTAAAAAATTGGAATCCCACCCCTGCTCACAACCCAGGTAACAAAGCAACAAATCTTATACCAAGGTCATCAGTACTCAAGGATAACTAGTTGTTGCACAGACTGACAAGTATCAGACATTAGTTCCAGATGAGAGCTGTATCTACCTTACCCTTACTCAGCTGAGCTGAGGCTCATGCAGCCTGATTTGACTGCAAAGAGATACACATGTATTAAGTTAACAGAATTAACTCAGCAAATGTTCATTAAGCTTGATCTAATTGCAAGGTTATTCAGCATGCTGTACTACCCTTAAGTAGACCATCCATTCCCAGTGTGGTTTCTCTAATAAAGAGGAAATTCTGTGTCTCTGCATTATGTGATATTTACTCAGTACCAACACCTTTCTCAACAGTTCAGGAGGGAAAAGACTAGAGAGGTCTGATTCTGGCTCAACTTTTATCTTTCGGCCCAAATAGTTAATTCTGTAAGTGCCTAATCATTGTTCCTCTTTTAAGGAATCATATTCAGATCAGGCCATAAGAGTTATATTTAGAAGGAAGCAAGGTAATTTCACCATTATTTTAGAATTAAATGGGATGATAAAATCATGGGAAATGCATAATTGTGATGGGATATTAATATTTGCTTTATTCTTTTATGATATTTTTTTCTTATCAGTCATGTCCAATTTTTGAAGACCATTTTGACAAGTTCTGAAGTTTTCTTGGCAAGGTTTTTCAGAAGTGGTTTTTCTATCACCTTCTTCCTAGGGCTAAGAGAAAATGATTAGGCCAAAATCACTTAAAAACATTCAAATTCATTCTTTGGTAAGAAAATGGAATTTCAATCTCCTAGATATTGAAGGAAGCAAAAAAATTGAAATCCATTTTTTTGTTTATATGCTAAAGAATCTCTGTGTTGATTAAGCTGCAATTTAGCATAAAGCTATGCTCCTTAAATTGCAGTGAAATCAAGGGAGCTAAAGCTTAATTGAGCAGAACCAGGAACTCATACACACACACAAAATTACTTATCTTGCATTTTGCAGGTGCTTAGGTAAATATACCTGTCATTTTTGAAAATAAGGAACAATTATGTGAAATATCCATAAAAACAAGAAATAACTCATATTTAATTACAAGATTACTAAATAATTGCTGTAATTAGCAAGAAGTGTTTGAGATGTAAAACTGAGGAATTAATTTTCATTATATTGATATAAAGGTTTTTGGGTATAGATCAAAGGGAGTAAATTATGAAATCAAAACCTCTCACTTTTTTTTGAATGAAAACATAAATGATGTCTATCTAGTTTTCTGTTACTTCCTAAGAATGCTGTCAGGTAATTGAATCTGGGTGATGTCCAGTGATGTCTTTCTGCTACTGATGCCATTCAGATATTAGTACCTATTGTAATGTTGAACATAGTTATTGCTGCAACCAAACCCTAAATCTTTTGTCTTGTATAAAATGCTCCTAGAGAGCATTTCCTTCAGGACAAGACAAACATAAAATACAGATCAATCCCATAGGTAATGATTAAAGATAGGTTGCAAAAGAAATATTTTGCCTCTTTGCAGATGTATGTGTATCTGGAAGTAAGTTCTATAGAATTTATGGAAGGAAGTTTGATTAAGGCAATATTTAGTGTTCAAGAATTTGTATTTCCAATAGAAATTGGCCAGAAAATGATATAATATTTATTCTAGTTAAATGGATTTTAAAGTTTTGAGGGCTGCTTTGCATTAGCCAACCATTCAAACCCATTACTTCCTTAAAGGTGTTTCATGAACCAAGGTAACCACTTCTCTTCCAAAAGTAAATTACATTTCCATGTTGCTTTGTTTCTTCTCTTTCTTTAGTGTTTGCATAAACTACTTTAAAGTTTTTGAAAGTACTACAAAAGAATTAAAGAAAAACAAGGATGAGATGAAGCAGGTGCCTCACAGACACAAAATATGCCGCCTTTTTCCCTGAAGAAAATTAATTCTGCTGGGAAAAAGTACCATGTGTCTCCAACAATACACCCGTCCATAGGAAGACACAGCATGTTTTCTAGGCATAAAATGAAATTAAGCCCCTCCCCCAAATTTAGGCCTAGTTTAAAACATGCGAAATTGGGGGGGAAGGCGGGAGGGGGAACTTGCCATTAGGAGTGTCCCGTGGGCAGCTATGCCTCACCATCAGCCGCTCCTAACTCCATGGTGGAGCATGGAGAGCTCCCTTACCCCTCCCTTACCCGGGTCAGCAGGTGGCTGGTGTCGGCGTGGATGTCCGGCAGCGTTTCAGCCGCTTCTCAGGCCTCCGTAGCTTCCACGGTTCCCACAGGTGCTGGCGCTTCTCTCACCAGCGCCATCTCCAACAACAGCATCTGAGTCACTTCAGCTTTTCCCCCATCCCCATAACAACAGGAAAAAAAACCATTTTGAGGTACCTAGGAGCACTGGTATTGCGTTTTGGTTTAATCCCGAGCAGCTGGGTGGGCGTGAGAAGAGCCGAGCGAGAGTCTCTGCTGCTGCTACCCTTGGTGCTCCAGCCTTGGGATCTGCAAGTTTGCAAAAGTCCTGGTGCGCAGCCCGTTCCTGCATTCCAAGCGCTCAGGCCGAGCTGCAGCTGTCCCTCTCTCGCCAGCACCATCTCCAATAACAGTGGCAGCAGCGGCGGGAACCGTGGAAGCATTTTAGCCACTTCTCGGGTGGGGGAACCGCTTCCGTATCTTCCACGGTTCCCGCCACTGCCACTGAGAAGTACCATCATTTTCAGTATCACCACTGTTTTCAATTGTTCTATTTTATATTCTCTTTTCTCCCAACATCCCCAACATATTTTGATTTTTAATAATTTTCACTTTCCATCTGGATATGTTTCCCTTTTACCATCTGCTGGTTTTTATCTTGTAAAACAGAACCTAAATATTCCTAGAGTGTCATTTCTTTTCTTAAAAATCTACAAACTGAAATGTGACTAACCTCAGAACTAATTGCTATGATCTAATTCTTATTTACTGATGCATAGATATTTCCTCCCACAGAAGTGGTATATATCACAAGAATTTAAAGTATTAAATGCTGACTCATACAATTCACAACTGCTTAAACGACCCAACATCTCAGTGTTTGTTTCAAATACGACCATTTAATCATTATTCTTCAAATTAGTTGTAATTCTGATGTCCAATAGTGTTATGTCCTGAGGACTCAAGGAGTTCTCACTCAGGTCCACTTACTTGTGTGGGCGTTATTCCCCCATTCCCATTGGTCAGTTCTTCCCCAGCAGCCAGCTATAAAAGCAGGCTGCGGGTCCAACTGGCTGCTGATTGTTGCAGCCAGTTCCAGGCTTGGCAGCACGGTCAGCCCTTTATTTGTAAAATAAAGTACTGTTGCACTCATGCTCTGGTTCAGCCTCTCATTACTCAAACTTAACACTGGCGACGAGGATGGGATGGCTACCAGAAGCACCTTGCAACCGCTGAGTCACTAGCCACCGATCTACAGCCCAGAGAGAGCGAAACGAGCGATCAAAAGAGCAAACGCAGATCCGCAGCCAGAGAAAGCGGTCTGAGTCAATAGTTAGAAGCGCCTGTAGCCGCTTGTTAGCCTCGCCACGGGAAAGTGAAGCGCTGCGAGCCGCAGCCGCTCTGCATTTGGCGCAAATTCAAACGGGTGTCATTTGAATTTCGAGCCAGTAGGAATCACAGCACAGCGCCTGTAGAGAGTCACTAACGCCCACTTTTTTTGGCGCGAATCAAGACACCTCCAACGGCTAGCAGCCAACGTGGTAACCCAGAGAGAGAGAAAGAGAGGGTAGCAAAAACTCTCCAGAGCTGATATCACTAATAACTCACGAGCGCCGTAGTCCCAGAGAGATTTCTCCCGCAGGTAGCCCAGCCGTTCCAGCACCATGAGTTCCAATCCAGTATTCCCGGCGTTTAAACCAGACGAAGAGAAGTGGGAATCGATAAGAACCGCTTCAATCATTACATCGATGCGGTCGGCCTGGCGGATGCGGGAGAGCATCGAAAAATCCTATTTCCTAATCTACTGCGGAGCCACCGCTTACGATACCGCTGCAGCACTCGTGGCGCCGAGAGAATTAAAAACGCCCGTGGTCCGAGTTGCTTGAGATCCTCACAAACCACTACGCTCCCAGGCCTTCACAAATCGCCAGGAGGTTCACGCTCCGAATGAGGAAGCAATCAAGTAAGGAGACCATCAACCAATATATGGCCGCCCTCAGAACAGCAGCCCTGCACTGCGGGTTTGGAACATACCTGGAGGACATGCTCCTCGATCAATTGGTTTGTGGGGTCAAGGATCTCAACCTACAGAGGCGACTGCTAGCTAAAAAGACCTCAACCTCGCAAGCAAGCGGTAGAGGAGGCCCAGCAGCTGAGCTAGCTACTTAACTCAGCCACCGAAATTCAGGGCCCAAGCGCCAAGCTAGCAGCGTTCCCAGTCCATTCCGAAGAGGTGGAAGCGGAGGAAGGCCACAACGATGAGAACGATGTCCATCGCCTCACCAATGACAGACGGTCGCAGGTAGGGGCCAAACAAGAATACACCGGTCCACCCAAGCACATCACCCTGTGCCTAGCCTGTGGGGATCACATCAAAGGGCCACCTGCAAGTTTAAAGGAGCCGCTTGCAACAACTGCCATAAGAGGGGCACATTGCGAGAGTCTGCCAAGCCCCCAAAGCGGCACAAAGACCCCCGTCCTCGCACTCGGGACCACAGAGGCAAGTATTAAACTGTCGCACGCACCGCCTTGCCAGGCGTACTTGCCACTCTGTTAGTAAAATTTCTCTCTCCGTTTCCTAGAAGGTAAACCGTGCCACATGGAGGTTGACACAGGGTCAGCGCTCTCAATAATCTCGTGGAACACCCTCAAGAGACTCCACCCCAGCCTATCTACTACCCGGCTTCAGAGATGCCAGTTCGGCCTGAAGGACTACCAGGGGAAGGCCATTCCCGTGATCGGCAGAGGCAAGTTCTTGTCAGTTTTAGAGCTTTTAAAGGCCACCTACCTCTAGTGGTAGTTAACGGCAATCTACCCACCTTATTGGGGCTCGATTGGTTTCCCACCTCGGCCTAGGGTTAACAGGAGTCCATGCTGTCTCAACCTCAGACACTGACTCTTATTCGCTGACTACGCAGATGTGTTCAGCGAGGAGCTGGGGTGTTATAATGGAACCCCATCTCGCTCACCGTTGACCCCCAGGCAGTCCCAATCAGATTAAAACCACGTAGAGTTCCATTTGCTATTCGACCAAAACTAGACGCTGAATTGGATAAACTACTAAAACAAGGGGTCATTGAGCCAACAGATTTCGCCAAGTGGGAGACGCCCATTGTCACACCCTCAAAAAGATGGTAGCCTGAGAATTTGCTCGGACTACAAGACAACAATCAATAAATATTTACAAGTTAGCGCCATCCCGTGCCCGTCATTCAGCACTTATTGCACACATTCGAACCGGGCAGTATTTTTGCTAAATTGGACATGTCTCAAGCATATCAACAGTTCCCTGTTGATAACCAAACAGCGAACTTCAGACCATCGCCACTCACAGGGGTGCCTTCCGGATGCAAGCGTCTCCAATTTGGCGTAAGTGTTGCCCTCGGTATTTTTCAATCCCTCATGGAGCGGATTTTACAGGGCCTCCTGGTGTAGTACCCTACTTCGACGACATCTTGGTCCTCGGCCAGGACAGACCCCAACTCTTCCAGAGAGTGCGAGCAGTGTTAGAGAGGTTCAGACAGCATGGCCTCAGGTTAAAAAGGAAAAATGCGCCATTGCCACTAGACAGGCGGACTTTCTGGGTTATAAAATTGACGCCTCTGGCATTCACCCCTGGAGTCCAAGGTCAGGGCGATCCACGAAGCTCCCACACCGACCTCCAAAACGGAGCTACAAGCTTTCTTGGGACTCCTAAACTTTTATGCATCCTTTTGCCCCATAAAGCCTCAGTAGCCGAACCCCTACACAGATTACTAGACAAAGTCACCGTGGCACTGGGGCCACAAAGAAGACCAGGCGTTTAACGCCGTCAAATCACTACTTACGCCAGAGGCAGTGCTCATCCAATTCGACCCCAACCTTCCTTTAGTACTGGCAGCAGACGATCCCCTTTTGGAATTGGGGCGGTCCTTAGTCACCGACTCGCCAATGGCGCCGAGGCCCCCATCGCTTTTTCTCCAGGACGCTCTCGGCCACGGAGCGAAATTACAGCCAAATAGACAAGGAAGCCCTAGCAGTTGTTGCAGCCGTGAAAAAGTTTCACGAATTCCTTTTGGCCACTTCTTGAACTGGTCACCGACCATAAGCCCTCCTGGGCCTACTGGCCGGCGACAAACAGACACCTCAAGTCCTCTCCCCTCGGATGACAAGGTGGACGCTTTTCCTAGCGGCTCACTCATACAAACTTATCCACCGCCCGGGCAAAACTCTATCCCACGCTGACGCACTCAGTCGCTGCCCTTACCCGCTCCGGCTGAAGACCCAGCTCCTGTCAATGCCATTTTTGAAATCACCCAGTTGGACCTGCCCATCACCGCCCTTGACATCGCCGCCAAAACCAAGGCAGACCAAACGCTCGCCCAGGTGCTCGACTGGGTGAGGAGGGGTGGCCGGGAGGCAATGTTGATAACAAATTCGCACCCTTTAAGACTCGCATGCAGGAGCTGTCCAGTTTGCAGGGTTGTCTACTGTGGGGCACTCGAGTGATCATCCCGACCTCGCTGCGCACTCCGAGTCCTGGAGGCGTTGCACGAGGGACACCCCGGCATTGTGAGAATGAAGGCGTTGGCACGCAGCTACGTGTGGTGGCCGGGTCTAGACGAGGACATTGTCAATTGGGTAAGTTCCTGCAGCATTTGCCAGGAATCCCGTCCTGCTCCCCCCATCGCCACCCCCTACCAGATGGGAGAGCGCCAGTGCCCCTTGGTCTAGAATCCATATCGATCTGGCCGGCCCCGTGCATGGAAAGATGTTCCAGTGGTCGTGGACGCTTATTCCAAGTGGATAGATGTGGCACAGCTATCCACGACCACCACACTAGCAATCACCAACGTGTTAACGCGCCTGTTCGCTACTCCATGGACTACCCGACTCCTTGGTCTCCGATAATGGCCCACAGTTCGCATCAGTAGAATTCAGCCGCTTTTGTAGCCAACCTAGGCATTCGCCACATTTTAACAGCCCCATTCCACCCTGCGTAGTAATGGGTTGGCTGAAAGGGCCGCCAGGACCACCAAAGAGGCCCTCGCTAGGTTTGGCAGAGATGACTGGCACCACAAACTCTCACGGTTCCTGATGAGCCAGCACTCAACCCCTGTGCAGTCACCAATAAGTCCCCAGCAGAACTTCTGATGGGCCGCGCCTGAGGACTGTATTAGATAGACTGCACCCACAATACTGCTCCTGACTCTCCCCTCGCTTCCACTTCGGGGTTAGACATTTTATGTTACAGGAGCCGATATTCGCTAGAAATTTCGCTGGGGACCCACTTTGGATTCCGGGCGAGGTCATCGCCGTCACCGGGCCGAGATCCTATAGAGTCAGGCTGGAGGATGGTCGCGCCTGGAGGAGACACATAGACCAACTCAGAAGGCGCCTCAGCAACCTCGCAAACAAGAATCCAGAGTCTCCAGTCGAAGGGGAACCGTCCCATCCGCCACCCAGCCACATCGCACCCAGTGACCAGTCTGCGCCAGCGGTCGCTCCGTCAGCCCAAACCCGGACAACAGCGCCCAGAGAGTTGATCAACCGGATCCAACCCACGAGAGTTTGACTCCAGAAACCAACCCGGTGGTTTCCGAGGATGCCCAGTCCAGAGAGAGTGTTGGCGACACTATGCCAGCTCAACCGTCACAGACTGATACCGAACAGTCAGACAATGTTCCCGAGTTGCGCCGCTCCGGCGCCAACACAAACCCCCCATCTACCTCAAGGACTATGCGTGTTCGCATCTGGGGGAAGGGGTGTTATGTCCTGAGGACTCAAGGAGTTCTCACTCAGGTCCACTTACTTGTGTGGGCGTTATTCCCCATTCCCATTGGTCAGTTCTCCCCAGCAGCCAGCTATAAAAGCAGGCTGCGGGGTCCAACTGGCTGCTGATTGTTGCAGCCAGTTCCAGGCTTGGCAAGCACGGTCAGCCCTTTATTTGTAAAATAAAGTACTGTTGCACTCATGCTCTGGTTCAGCCTCTCATTGCTCAAACTTAACAAATAGAATCTTAAATACACTCTTGCCATCACTTCTATTTTTTTTTTCAATGCTCATATTTATAAAGATACTTCCTCCTCATAGAATTAGTTTTGGAGTCCCTCTGAGTAAATTATTTAAAAGGGGTATATTTCTTTTTAGGTTTATGTCTTTCTTTTTCTTCCAGAGGGTGATATACACAATATTCCATTCTCCAGATTTTTTTTTCCACCGGAACCTCATGTGTCTTACTGAGCATGAGCTTCATAGTCCTAGGACTTCCTACTCTTAGGAAAATATACCCCAAACTTTCAAGACTTAATCTTATCCCCTTAGCCTGTACAAATGGTTATCCAAGTTTGTATTCATAGGGATATCCAGATTTCCAGCCCAGTATTAAATGTACTACTTTGTAGAGTATATACAAAGGAGCAGTGAGGTAGTCTTGAAGATGGTATGCAACAATTACCTATTGTTGTGAAAACATCAGCTTGTCACAGAAAAACAGGAAAGAATGATAAAATTACCACACATGAACTCATTCTGTTGTGAGAGGGAGAAAGAGGGAAAAACTTGGCCTGGCTTTCCCATTTCTGTTATTATATCCTACACAATAGCCTACTTTGATCTAATTCAAATGTTCAATCTGTTCAAAAATTGAATTAATTTGATTTAAAATTTTAAATCTATACAAAAAATGTATAGATCCATACTTTCAACTGTCCTAAATGTTATCTATTTGGTTCATTATTAATTTGTCAGAATTTTTATGTTGACTCAAGGTATAAGAATCTCCATTTTATTTCCTCATTAGCCCTGGGCTGAGTACAAGTGAATTTATAGACTGACAGTTCAACCACTACCTACATAGGTGAAAAAATACATTTGCACATATATAAAAACCTGTGAATTTTTCAGACTGCATCAGAATTGATTGAGTATTCAATTCTGAACATTTGAATCTATCAAATCACTTTTGAATCAAATCTCCAAATCAAGTATCAACACAGTTCTATTACTTTGTGTATTTATTTCAATGTATCCTCTGTATCCAAAGCTGCAAGATACATATGTTTTAATAAAAAGCTTAATGCAGAAATCAGGGTCTCATTGAAAACAGCTGTTTTTTAAAAAAAAACAAATTTTATTAATTTTATTAATTTTCAAAGAGAGTACACAAACAAAACATAAGACATAAGAACATAAAACATCTTTTCTAACAACTACTTAACAGTACAAATAAGACATCTCACAGCTGTTTTTAAGTCTGACTTCAGTGATGCAACTATGCACACAGTAAAATATTTTACTCTACAACAAATAGAACTGAAGTGTCTTAATTTTATCATGTTTCTTAAGTGAATCACAAAATATGCAGTTTATTTCGTTTCATTAAGCAACTTTATTAACAATATAACTTATTCAGAAGTGAATGTACATTGATGTCTAACCTGTTGATTAATTAGGTGACTTATTTTTAATCTCCAGATATAAGTCAAATATGATTATTATACTTAATGTATGTCTTCTCTTTTTCTTAATAGCAGCCACAGAATTCAAACTGATATATGCATATTTAGAATTAATTTTCTTACATATATAACTCCACATACAAATCAAGTTTACACCCTCTACAAACTAGGCAGCTGCTTACTTTTGAATATGCTGTTAGTCCCAAATTACCTGCCAGTACCCTTTGCTCTGCACTGATACAATCTCACACAGGGTAATTGCTAAAGCTGCTACCACTAGTGTTTTGAAAGTGCATTTCACAATTACAGAGTTTTGTTTTTAAAGTAAAGTTTTATTTTAAAAAGCTGTCAGGATTTTCAATTCTAATGTCAGCCCTTGGGAGGTTATTCTGTAATGGTGACAGGTGAGAAAAGCACAGCAGTGAGAAAAACTTATTTCTCTGTAAAGTGGAATAAAAATGGAAATATTTGAACAGTGCATTTCATTTTCTTAGAATGATGATACAATGTACAGATAACACCACATGATTACCAAGGCTTTTACTATATTCATATTCACAGTCTTCCCAGGTAGATTAATTTTAGTATCAACAGAAGTAGATTCACAACTAAATTATTTTTTCCATTAATGTTCCTTACTTACTCAGATGTTTGAATGTGGGAATGGATACTACTTTTGAGTTTTAAGAAAGTTGGTGGATGAAAGAACAGGCTAGGTGATTATTTACAGTATTCTTTATGCTGCCAAAAAATATTTCCGTGAAACAATTTGTATAATCCAAGAACTGTATTACAGGTGTCCAGGCCTAAAGCATAAAAAGAACTGTACAGCACTTTGACATCTCTCTGACTCACCCTGGGGCATTTTTTATGCACAAGTCACAATGCAATTAAGGGAAATGAAGGCAAAGAACAATGGTGGGCTTTGTACTAGGAAAAATAATTTGCAGTTTATATTAAAAAAAAATCTTGGAAGGATTATGTGGAAATAAATGCAGTTGGTTTTCAGTACTATAAGCTGTATCACAATCATGCAATCATTACTTAGTAGAATGACCCCACTTCTCAAATCTCATGCAGCTAAGTTTGGATTCCACCTAGTATTTGCAACAGAACAAATTTCTGTGATGTCTCATACTGTTTCTCTCATCCTGCCAATTTCTGTTGTACTGAATTTTAAAACTATTTTTGCAATGCTTAGTAGTTTTGAATGTGGACATTTGTCTCATTATTAGCAAACTTAATTCTTTTTATCATGATTTTCTGCTGGTTTTCTAATGAACTAGAAGAATGGAATAAGCTCAAACCATGTTAGGTGATATAACAATAACAAAGTGATTATTTTGGTGTTTCAGTAGCAATAGTATATATATATATATATATATATACATATATATGAGTTGTATGCATAATGTATTGAGTAAGAGTTATAGTCACAAGTGCATATCAACTCAGTTCTAGCCCTTTAAAATAACACTAGTGAAGCCTTACAGAAGAAAAAAAACATTTAAAATCCTGTTGCTATTATTTTCATTGATAATTAAATACAGATAAATATTTAAATTATTGGAGTTATTCTGACTCCTACATCAGTATTCAAAGGATACATTTATTTAGAAAAAAAATATCCCATAGGCAATGTACCTGTTTCCAGAAAAAACTGAATTATAACTGTATTCCAGTATTTGTTTTGTATATTAAAAGCCATTGACCAGAAAAAAATAAATTGCAGAATTGAAGCATTATTACCAGATGTTCCAAACCAAAGTATACCATATATTTATGCCAGCTGATGTTTTTCTTTAAGGTATTTGTAGAGTGCATTTATTCCTCCGTCTATAATTTGTGGCAATGGTTTTGACAAAGGATTATGCAAAATATGGAGTCCCTTATCCAGAGGATTCCAAGCAATTTTGGGCAATCGATTTAGCAAGTAAAGTTCATATGGAAGTGTTTGTATAGCATTGTTATCAACATTTAGCAATTGGAGACTAGTGATTGAGCAGATAGACCTTGGCAATGCATGAATGTTGTTACAGTCAGCAATCAGGATCTGCAGTTTGTTTAGAAACTGGATACTGTCTCCAATGTTTTCAAGTTTGTTGCAGCCTACATGCAAAAAATCCAAATTTCTCAAAGCAAACACACTCATGGGAATATAAACAAACCAATTGTTGCTCAGATTCAGCTTCCTTAAGTTGACTAGTTCTGCAATGCTAGAAGGGAGCCAGGAGATATAATTGTGTGAGAGGCTCAAAATTTCCAACTTCTTACAGTGTCCAAGCTCCAATGGGACTTCAGTCAAGCAATTCATATTGGCGAACAAAACCTTCAGATTCCTAAGCAGTCCGATCTCTTTAGGCAGGGACTTTATGCGGTTCCCACACAAATTCAGGACTACGAGCTGGTCAAGTTTCCCCAAAGCAGGAGGAAGGGCCACCAGCTGGTTGTGTGAAAGATTCAATTTCTGGACTTGTGGTAGTCCCCATAAAAAGTTAGGTGTCTTTATCATCCCCTTCATGATGAGGTTCAGACTGACATAGTGCAGCCCCCGCTTTAACAGTGTTTTGGGATCTTTTCCAGAAAGTAGAGTTTCTTCCCAAAGAGGTAGCTTCTGACTTCTCCTTAGTGGCATTGTGCTTTCTTCTCCTTGATCCTTGGAGTTCTTTCCCCCCATAATTTTTTACTCTTTTGCTGCTTCTTCTGACCCAAATTTTGTTTTGTAGCTGCCAACAATTAACACCTGGTTAAATGGCTGAGGTTTCAGAAGACTCCTGCAAGAAGAGCAAGCCAAAAAGGTATGCATCCCATAAGAAGAAGACTTTGCATCCTAAATTACTTCTGCAACCAAGAAAAGAATATCCCCTTTTCCAAAATGGGCTTTGAGATGTTTGTCTTGATGCTACATGCTATCATGACATGCTTGATACTGACAATCCTGTTCCATTCAAAGTGAATGCTGCCAGGCAGCTGTCACTGTCATTTTGTCTAGGGCTTTATTGGATAGATAAGCATCCTCATTGCAAAGAGGTCACTCCAATGCTTTATATAACTTTACCATGTCAGCTTTCTTGAATATTTGGTGTATGAGGTAGCAGCAGGACTATTAGGAAGAGTAGCTATAAAAAAAAAACATGGATAGAGGATAATCTCTGCCCCCCCACCTCCTCCCCAATGTTTATTCAGCTGAGGAACGACTTTCCTAGTAACTTTGATCTGCAGTTCCAAATAATAATTACTTTGAATTCTTTCATGGTGTTCTTATTTTGGGGTTCCATAGAAATACATACATGCCACTCAGAATCTACTGAAGTTGAGCAGCCAGTAAATTTAATTAAATCACAATTAAATAAGTAATAATAGTAATGTCCTTGGGAAAAACTTGATACGTAAATAAAAATGACAAATCTAAACATCAGACTGATGGTGTGACAAACCACAATGTATGTTCGCTTACACATACACAAAAGAATACACATTTTGCATTTTTTTAAAAATTGTGAGTTTACAATAAATCATTCTATTTTATACATCCAAAATAGATCTGATTATAGATCTATTTACCTACAAAAGTACAGCATATACTTGTAGTAGTGCTGCTGTTGTTGCTATTGCTTTAAAGACATGCTTTTTTTCTAGCTCTTCTTAGTTTTAACTTGGAATTGGTTAAAAAAGTATAAAATCACCAAGAATGGCCCCAGTCTGTCTGAAAGGAAAAGAACTCCGTTACTCTGTCCTTCCTTTCATTATACTGATATGTTGTGGAATGGCAGCCCAGACAGAATGGATGATGGAGAAGAGGCATTGTGCCCGATGGGCTCCTGCTGTTTACAGTCTATACAACCAGTTTCATAAGTTAAAGAAAATAGGTGCCTTGGGGAGCTGATACCTGGTGGTGAGAGATTTGATAATGAGAAGGTAGCTAAAGAGAGGGAATGGAAAACAATATTTTTCTCCAGTTCAAATTTTAAAAACTTGGTCCTCTCTGAGTTAAGTTTTTTTTAACCCTTTTAGCCCTTTAAAAAAAACCCTTTTTAACCCTTTTAGACTAAGCTTGAAGAATTTTCTCACATTAAAACTCAGCTGGACTGCACAAGTAGAAATACTGGAAGAATCCCGAAAGATACCTAGAAAGCATAGGTATGGTACATGTAAATAAAGGGGACTTCCTTGACTTTCAACTATTTATAACTTTCAATCTTGATAATAAATTTTATGTAAAAATCAAGTCTTTATATGTAAAAATCAGCTAATGAAGATTTATCCATAAATATTAGTGATTATTTTCATCTTCTTCCACCTGTTCTCTTTAGTAGTTTACCTCCTAAGCTGGAAAAGTCAGTCACATTGACTACAAGAGGCACCAGATGACTGCTTTTGTCTTAATCAGGATTCCTCAGGCACAGGTAGCCAGGTGTTATTCTATGGGGTTCAAGTCCTCTCATAAGAATTGAATTCACAGCCCTTCTCATTTTAGATGACTAAATAAAGTCCAGCAGCTTTGGGAATAACCAGGTGGGTGCAACAGAGAAGGCCACAGTTATCAGAATGGATATACACTCACCTCTCCTTAAACCAAGGGTCTTTAAACTTGGCAAGTTTAAGACTTCAACTCCCAGAATTCCTGAGCTAACATGACTGGAGGAGGAATTCTGGGAGTTGAAGTCCACAAGTCTTAAAGCTGTCAAGTTTGAAGACCCCTGCCTTAAACCCTTGAACACTGAGATGCAGATGTTACATTATGTCATGATCACAGGTATTGGATTTTACATGAGTTCCATCCTTCTTATTGAAGGGGGAGATCTCTAATTTTGCACAATATATACCCTATATGGCATTTGCAGTTACATTGACTATCAGGAGTCATTGCATGACCATATTTGCTCCTATTGGGATTCCTGAAACATCGGTATATAGATGTTACTCTACATTAATCATGCCTAATTTCTTAGTGTTGTGCCCAGAACTGCATACAATATTCAAGATAAAAACTAAGCCACTCAGAATATAATCTCTAGCAACTATGTCCCATGAGAGATTACTGTTGATTTGTATTTTTGTGGATCTGTCACACTACTGACTCATATTCAGTTTGCAATCAATCACTTTTTTTCCCCAGAGAGTGCCTAGTATCCCTTAAGCCTTTGCACTAGCAAAGTCCTGGCAAACTCATGATGTCACTAGTCTTTCTCCAGAACAAAAAGCAGGTAGCAGAAAGTGTATTTGGTCAACCGAGGTAAGTAATGTTTAGATATATGTTCTGTATTGCCAGATTTTGGCAGTGAGTTGGTCAAAAAAAATGGGAGAGCGGGTGCTCTTTTGTACATTGGAATAAGTATGGAAAATTGATTGGCTTCATGTGTTCCGATAACATGACCAATGGATGGAGTTAGCTTAACTCTGTGTTTTAGAGGTTAAACTCTTCCAGTTAATCTTGGGGTGGGGTGGAGGGGTGTAGTTAACTAATGTGATTATTTTTTGATATACTAACAATACAATAGCTTCCAGTTAAGTGTGATGGGAAAGTCCTGTGTTTCTTAAAGTTGAGGCTTCTGCTGTTGAATGCAACTTTATCACAGCAGTTAGTGCAAGAGTGATTCTAGAAAAAGAGCTGAAAAGTCAGCCTGGTTAAACAGAAAGAAAATCAGTAGCAGCAGCTAGAGTATATTTAGACATATTTTCTAGACTATGCTATCAAGTAAGATGTTGGATTAAAAAAGACATATGGCATAATTCTGCAAAACTTTACCTGTATGTTTAGCCAAAATGAACCATGCTTTAAATTTTGGTGAATCATATTTTAGTCCTGATTCTAAAAGTCAGATTTGATACTATCAAATATCTACTATTAAGTAACCGTAGCTCAGATGTCTTTACTTCCCAATTGCTATTACATTCTTACAACAAAACAGAAACCATTGTAAGCTAAAAATCTCTGCTCCTAGAGTTTAAAGAGACAACAATATAGGAAAATTTTATAATCAGTAGCCTAGCAAAGCTTACCTTAATATATGGAGAAAACCATCTATATTTCAGAAGAGAATTTTGGAAGCAGGTTCCATTGACTGGCAGATTCAAAAGCTTTGGCCTTGCCTGCTCAGCTAGGGCACTTGGAACTGGCATGTAACAGGCTTGTGTGCCAACTACATACCTTCTTGTGAATAAGAACTTGATTTATACTCCTTGACCTCTTGACAGCTGCAGAATAAAAGGTGCACAAAGATTACACATTCTATTAATGTTAGTCTTTCACACAAAATGATAGACACATAACTCTGTATCACTGGAATCTACTTGTGCTGTTGTGTTTATAAATACTCTTTTGCAAGTACACAGAAACACATAGGACTTGCTTTTGCTTGTATCAACCTTAGCTGAACTGGGCAGAGTAATATAAACAGATCTATGTGCTCTGAATTATTTGGAAATGTAAATAAAAAAGTGCTTCTGATCTTTTGTTTTAAAATGGCAACACGATTTTGTCTTTTTATTATTTTCTATTTTTATCCATCAGTCTGAAACTCCTTTGGTATTGATTGCATGCTTTTTGTCTTGAAAATGCCCAGGATATGTTTTCTTTGGGATTTCACTGAATTATGGGAAGGAAAATAACAGCAGACTAGTACGAGAATGATGGCACATGAAAGACAGGTCTCATGAATACTTTTATGAGCTCACAACTAGAATAAGTTCAAGAATTTGGCATCCCATCATGAGAATTGTCAAAAAAGGCAGAATAATGTTTTAGCAGAGTGCTGTAATATACTGTATTTCTAAACCAATTTATATTATCTTCCTGCCCTCTAGATGTTTTGAGAATATAATTCAGAATTCTGAGCTAACATGGTTATTTTGGTCTGGCAACCTGTAATCTGAGGATTAGTCTGGAAATGGAATGTTTTTTCCCCCTGCATTGAATTAAACCTATACAGAATGTACCAGTTTGATTTTCCGGAGTAATTTCTATAGTTGCTAAAATTATAAGACATAAACCTGTACATATATAGACATATATACTTTCACTGTATTATCTGTATGTGTATATGTGTATAGTCTATCCATCTCACAAAGCAACGAGATAAAAATTTTGATATGCCCATCAGTTTAATAATTGTGTTTGTCTGACTGGAAGGGAATGCACACAATTCATTTTAGTTATAGACCAATATTTAATTTATAATTTCTTAAGAGAAAAATACTATTTGATACAAACTTAGAAGAGCTAGGACAAAAGCTATTTACTTGCTCTGTATTGGACATTTGCCTGACCAGATGGTTATCATGTCATACTGCATATTGTATTTAAAAATTATATTAGTTTGAAAGGCAATTTGCAATATGGCATGAAGACAACTATTTTTTTAAACAAACAAACATACATAGTTTCTCTTATTCATGCAACTTAAAGTTGTTTTTTTTTTTAACCAAACAATAAAAATTATAGCCTTAAGACCCTCTGCCCTCACCTTACAACAGAAGTGACCATTCAAAGTTACAATGGCACTGAATGTTTTTATACTTATCACTGTTGCAGCATTCCTATGGTCACATGATCTAAATTCAGAACCATGGCAACTAACTCACTAGTGGTATCCCAGGGCCATGTTAACACCTTTTGTCACCTTCAGACAAGCAAAGTAAATGGGAAATCCAGATTCACTTAATAACCGCATTACTAACTTAACTGCAGTGATTCACTAACTGTGGCAAGAAAGGTCATAAAATGGGACAAAATCCAGTTAAGAAATGCCTTGCTTAGCAATACAAATTTTAGGCTCAATTGTGGTCATAAATTTAAAACTACCTGTATTACCCTGTTCATCTATACTTTTATTTTGGAAGTGGGATTTTATACATACATACATACATACATACATACATACATACATACATACATACATACATACATTCATACCATGTTTCTCATATAATAAGGCCGGGTCTTATTTTTTTTTGAGCCCAGAAAAAATGGCTAGACCATTTTTTCGGGGGTGACTTAATTTCCCCCTCTTGCATCCTCAGGCGGGCGGGCAGCGACGGCTTGGATGCTGACCTCAGCATTGCTGGAGCACTTCGTTTCGGGAGACCTTCTGCCACCATTGCTTTCCTTTCTCTCCATGCCGCCGCAGCCTTTGGAGAATCGCCGCAGCGTTTGGCACCAGCCACACGGGGCTGGCCAGGGCTCCTCCCTGCAACCGGAGCCTGGTGGAGACACTTGGCTTCAGGCGCTGCATTCCTGGGAATCATTCGAAGGCAAGCCCATTATTTTAAAAACGACCCCCTACCACAACAAAGCCTCCCCTGCCCAAGAGGGCAGCCCAACCCCACGTGGGGAGGTGAATCTCCCAGGGCCGCAGCGCAGAATTGGGCCACCCCAGGACCACTCTGCGGCAGAGCTCTGGCCAAAGAGCGAGCACCTCCCCGCCGGGCCCTCCGCTCATCCTGCCAGGGCCATGCCAGAGCTGGGTGGGTTGGGCAGAGCCGGGAAAGCGAGCCACAGGTGTGCGCCTGCCTGCCAAGTGAAAGAGCTGGGCCGACCCGAACTTGGCATCCCAAGTCCCTCCAGCCTGACCCCAAAGGGTCTCCACCGGGAGAGGCCGCCCAAGGCAGTGATAGCACCCACGCATCCATGGACAGGGAGGCAAGGCGATGGCCCGTGCCATGTCCTCCTCCGAACTGAGCCCCGCCGAGTGAGCGCCTCTGCCCAATGCCTGTGCCACTGCAGCGTTTGGAGCTGCCGGCGCATTTGGAGATGCATGTGGACGGGGATGGGCTTGGAGAGGGGTAGAAAGGACAGGCGGCTTTGGGCTTTCTCCACCGGACCCGCCGGCCAGGGAAGCAGCACTGACCCACCTGGCGCTGGGTGCCCCAGGCGAAACTCTTCGTGCTCTACCCAGCACCAGGCAGGGATGGCAGCTGGGTGCTTCTCCCGGGGTGGGCCAATCTTGTGCTGCGGCCCCAGGAGATTCACCTCCCCACGTGGGGTTGGGCTGCCCTCTCAGGCAGGGGAGGCTTTGTCGTAGTAGGGTGTCATTTTTGAAAGAATGGGCTTTGCCTTTGAATGATGCCCGGGAAGGCGGCGACAGGAGCACCTGAAGCCAAGTGTCTCTGTTGGGCTCTGGTTGCAGGGAGGAGCCCTGGCCGGTCGCATGTGGCTGCACCAAATGCTGAGGCGTTGCTGGAAACGCCGTGGCAGCACGGGGAGAAGGGAAAGCAACAGTGGCAGAAGGTCTCCCGATACAAAGTGCCCCACCAACGCTGAGGTCAATGCAGGCAGGACCATATCCGGATGTGCAGCAAAAGTACTTGGTGACAGTAGGGAGGTTGGAGGTGAGGCATGCGGGGCGCTCCTAACAGCAAGCCCCTACCATTCCCCCCCATTTCGCATGTTTTAATATAGGCCTTAATTTGGGGGGGAGGGGTTAATTTTATTTTATGCCTATAAAACATGCTGGGACTTTTTATTGGGGGAGGCCGTATTGTTGGAGAAACACGGTACATACATACATATGTACACGCATACACACACACACATATATATATATATATATATATATATATATATATATATATATGTATATATACACACACATACGCATATATATACACATACGCGTGCACATGCACACGCACGCATGCGCGCACGCACACACACACACACATATAGCCAATATATATATAGCCAATATGTATATAGCCAACATCAGATTAGGAAGATTGCTTACAGTTTACCTTTAAGAAGATTATCAGGATCAATTTCTGTTATAAGGAAGTCTAGGAGAAAAACAAAAAATAAGATCAGAACACAGTACAATTTTTAATGAGATGTGTTTTATCAAGCTTCTTTGTAACTCAAAAACAGTTGCCAATATATAAGTCAATGAATCAGGGATGATACTTGGAGGCATCAGTTTTGCATCTCATTGTAATTTATATCCAGTAAAGATTAATATATCTTGTATAAGATGTAGCTGCAAGGACCTTCCATATTCTAGTCCCTTCTAGATGTGTTGACTCACATCTTCCAACTACCTAGCCATGTTGGCAGGGGTTGATATAAGATGAAGTCAAAATTATTCAGGGGGCAATGGTTTAGTTAAAGCTGACCTAATACTCCATAAGAAATCTTCCTTCTGACATTCATTTTCTTTGTATTCTGTTTTTCCTCTAAGAATGTGGCTTCCTTTCTTACTTCATCCCTGCCCCCTTCTTTTTCAATCACCAACTAGATGGCACTCTCATTTCCCATTTTATCAATGCAAGAAAATCCTATCAAATATTGGGATTCATAATGAGAAATAATGATTAGCTGGAAGTCAGTCCAGTAAATTTCTACGGTAGGGCTGTAGGAAAAGTTGAAGAAAAAGACCAGGTGTATGGGTGATGATAAGACTTAGCTGACATCTAGTGGCTATCTAAAGTTTTTCAGCCTTGATCTGGTAGCCTAGGTTTTATTTATCATAAACCAACATTACAATCATCATTTCACACTGATTATTTTTTATTAATAGATCTTCATCTGAAAGATCTCTATGGTTTATCTTTTAACAATGCACTATAGGAAGAGAAAGATATTTCAATATTTGGGGATCAGGTTACAGTACAGTAGCAACAATGATGGTTTTCAGTTCCAATGAAAGCAATTTTATTCTAAAGCGCAAGTCAATCCAATTAACATACAGAAACAACTCAACCCACAAAAGGACAAACTCCTCTTTATCAAAGACACCTTAGATATACTAGCAGGTCCTCCAGTTTGAAGTAACCGTGGCATAAAAACCCACAAAGTCCATCCAAAGCACCCTAAGTAAACGCAAAGACCCAGTATCACAGCAGTCATCTATTAAATAAAATGAAAACACTGCTACATGGAATATAGGTAAACAAAAAAAAGACTAGCAGAATGTATTCACAAGCATCAACTAATGGTCAAAAACATAGCATAACTTCCAGAGAAATTATTCTCCAGATAACCTTGAGCATAATTTCAGAAGGGAAATTGGAAATAATAGCATAAGCTAGATTGAGAAATGCAAGAGAATTCTTAGAAGCAAAGTATTCTGATTAAATAGTGATTAGACATATCACTCCAACTCTCTCTACAGACCGATCAAAAGACATAACCAAAGACCCATCAGCTCAGTGCAGAACCTCCTATCACACAATAATCATTTATCAACCGTAAAAAAAAAAAGACAGTTTACAATTATATGAAAACAACACCCTCATGGTGAGCCATGCCATCACACTGGTATTCAACACCACAGATGGCACAGAAAACAACACCAGACCATACAAAAGCACCACCTTGTCATCAGGCAAATAAATCATCTATCAACAAGGCATCACTTACTTGCAAAACAACATCTGCAACATCTGAGATGGCATCCAAGAATATTAAAGGATGACCATAGAGAATTACCAAAGTGCTATAATTATATTACCAACCAGAATTAAAAACTAAACACTGAAACAAAGCTTGGAGAACTGCTAGAATGAAACAGTCTAAATTGCAATTGGATTCAAGAACAGCTTTCGATTGACTTTTTAAAAACAAACCTACATAGAATGTAGGTAATGTTTGGTGAAAATTAAGCTGTTCTTATAAACCAACATAAAGCCCTGACTTTTTTCACCAATCACCTGCATCTGACCACTGCATTTTATGCAATCCCAATTTGCTAAGGTGAAAATTGAGTATGGAGGTTTTGAGACAGATGTATCTCAGCCTTTCAGTGGATCGTTTATAAGCCTTATTGTTAGGCACTTGCTAGACTGTTTCCTACTTTTGAATAGTAGTAGCCACTGAATAGTAGTAGTGACTATGAATTATGTTTGTTACATGACCCGGTTTGTGGTATTATCAACCACTGCCACCTAGTGGGTATCAAATCAAGTTCAGAAGAAGAAAAGATTTTGAAATTATATCCGCCTGTAGTCTTAAATATGTTAAATCAAGAGACAAGTAGAGGAAAGAGAAAACAAACCTTGCTTTTAAATGTTTCTGAGGTACAATAAGTCACAAGTATTGACAATCAGAGCAATAACCTAATAGTAGATTCATATAAAAGCAATGCCATAACTTCTCAGTTGACCAATTAAAATTATTTTCTATTAATGCTAGACAATTGGGGTGTACTATTGGAAGCAATACTATTGGAGTGAGGTCCATCACAGTGGTGGGATTCAAAAAATTTTTACTACTGGTTCTGTGGGCGTGGCTTGGTGAACATGGCTTGGTGGGCATGGCAGGGGAAGGATACTGCAAAATCTCCATTCTCTCCCCACTCCAGGGGAAAGTTACTGCAAAATCCCATTCCCTCCCCCACCCCACTAACCTGCTTTCCTGCTCCATTCTCCTGTGCAGTACAGCAAAAAAAGACCCAGCTGGGACTCAATGGCAGAAAATAGATGGGGGCGGGGCCAGTCAGAGGTGGTATTTGCCAGTTCTCTGAATTGCTCAAAATTTCCGCTACCAGTTCTCCAGAACTGGTCAGAACCTGCTGAATACCATCACCTTCTGGAGGCAAGGTGTAGGGAAGAGCTTGCTGAAACACTTTGCTTGAATATTTGCTGGTGGTTTCTGTGCATATGATGAAGCCCTTGTTGCAGTCAAAAAGGGTGTTTTGCTCAGAGTTCAAACAGAGTTTGAGGCTATGCTGCAAAGGCAGCCTTCCAAAATCTACTTAGCCCTATTGATTGCCCCCTTGATTTATACAGCACACTAACAGTATCAATATTGGGAATAAATTTATTCTAACCCTAACCTGGTTAAGCTTAGTTTTGAATAGACATACGTGGAAGAACATAATAGCTTGCTATGATTAACTCTTTAAAATCTCTGTCAAAAGGTTTTCTTGGGCACTAAAAGGAAAGCTTAAATAAGCATTCTTCTGCATCTCTTTGCTTTTTTAAACTAGCCATCCTCCTGTCTATTTCTCTTATTTCTTTTTTTCAGTCCTTCTGAATAATGTTAAAAATCTTTACTTGAAAAGCTGATTTCATTCATTCTGACTAGCTCCTCTATAATTATGCATACATGCTGATTCTCTGCGTGATTATTTGAAATTAAGCCATAGACTCCATAAGAAGTGATCACCCACTAAAGTCATCAAAATAGGGATGTGAATATAAGATAAGAAATCATCCTACTGATTTGTGACTAATTGCACAAGAGGGGAATTCTCACATTTCTCTGCCTTATTTATTTATACAACAAAGAGTGAAATTTTTTTTTGAAGCCCTGAAGACATTCTTAGCTGAATACTTTTCTTGAGAGTGTTATGGGATTGGTTTGATTATACTAGGTTATTTATTTATTAAGGCAATGACTCTGTCACCTTAGGATGAAAATGATTTACATTACAAGAACGCCATACATATATGAATAGAATTCTTGTCAAGAAAATTTTAAAAAATAAACAATTACAAAATGTCACTAATGAAGCAATGTGTTGGGTATATGAATACTCCAACTGGTTTGGGTGAATAAATATATGAACCTAGGTTTAAGTGTTTGCAGCTTTAAGCACAAAAACTGCAATGTAATTTGATAATTAAGGGTGCAGTTGCAAGCAGCATAAATAAAGCAGTGAGAGACGTAACACTTCCTGGTTGCTGATTCCTGGTCGCTGGTCTGCTGGTCTCTCTGATGTCTGCTGCCTGCTGTTTTACTACTGTATGAGACGTCTGCTTGTTGGCTACTGTGCAAGATACCATTTCTACTGAACAAAAGGACTGTTTGCTTGGTGAGCTGTGCATACTCAGCGTTGTCTTTGAGAGAAAGATATCGGAAGGAGAAGATTTACAAGCAGATAAAGACATTGTATTTACTGTTAATGGACTAGGTAACTGGATGGATATACTGGATAATGACATATGGACTGAATGACACTTCTTAATCTCTGAGTGAATTAAATAACTATTTTAAAACTACAAACAGTGTTTTTGTCTCCAGTGTGTGTATACTCTTGGGCCCAGCCTCTCTCTCTCATTTGGCTGCCTGGCTTGACTGCTGCTGTGCACTCTGCTTGGGGGTTTGTCCCCAAACACTAACATTGGTTATGGGCCCAGCAGTGAGCACAGTCTAACTAACCAGGTTATAGCAGTTAGAGGTGGGGTGAGTTGCACATTACTGTACAAACTGTTTGTTGAATAGTTATTTATCTCAAGAGAAATGGCACAAGTAAATTTGCCAAGTCTGTCCATGATATCCAGACTAGATGGAACAAACTATGTTTCATGGTCAATGAAATGTAGTTTACTTCTACGAAGAGAAGGTTTGTGGGACATAATTACAAACCCACCAGATGTATCTAACTTAGATCCTAATGTCGAGGAGGATGCCAAAAAGATACAAGACTATGAACGTAAGAATGAGCAGGCTTTGTGCATCATAGGACTAACTCTCTCAGACCAGCAACTGATTCATATTCGTGGAGAGTTAAATGCTGCAAACTGCTGGGAGAATCTCAGAAAGATTTATGTTCGAGACAGTGTAGGAGCTCATATCAATCTTACACGGAAGCTGTTTAGAACACATCTTGAGAAAAATGGAGACATGTTAACTCATTTAAACTGTATGAAAAGCATTTTTCAAGAATTACAAGAAAAAGAGCTTATCTTTAATGAGTTGCAACAAGTATACATTATACTGTCTTCTTTGGATCGAAGCTATGATGATTTTTGTGACTGCTTTAGAGGTATTGCCAAAAGACAGTTTATCAGTAACTGAGATTACCGGCAGGCTATTAGAAGAAGCCAGAAGAAGGAGTGAACGTGACCAGCTGAGAGAAGATAAGCCTAATAAAGAAGAGAAATTATCTTCAAAGCTGGAAAGAAACCAGCTTAGTAAAGTAAAGCACCCGGAAGAAGAGAATTTATCTTCGACGGCATACACAATTAAAAAGTGTTTTAATTGTGGAGGCAGAGGACATTTGGCAAGATTCTGCAGAAAAGGAAAACGCCAGAATGTAAAGAAGCCAAAGAAATCCTTTGAACTAGCCACATTCAGCAACTGTGATGTGAAGAGTGATTTATGGGTGGTGGACAGTGGTGCATCCCACTGCATCACGAGAGATAAGACAAAGTTTATAAAAATGTCTACAAGCTCTCAGCATATATCACTCGCGAATGGCTGGCACCTCAAGGCCAAGGGTGAAGGTATTGCATATTGTCCATGCTTAAACCAGAATATAAAAATGTTGTATGTACCACAGTTAAAGATGAACTTACTTTCTGTAAGAGTATTAGATAAACTAGGTTATGTAGTTACATTTAAGAATAATAAGTGCATACTGGAAAAAGATAACAAAAGGGTAACTGCAGCTTTAAATGGAGCATTATATGTCTTACATGATAGTAAGAAAGGGGAGGCACAAACTGTATTTAATAATATCAAGCCTCATAATGAATGTATCCATTTATTGCATAGGCGTTTGGGGCATGTAAATTTTAAAATGCTAAAACGGACAGTAGAGTTATCTGAAGGAATAAGGTTAAAACCTTGTGATAAATATTTGCGTTGTAATGTCTGCTGTGAAGATAAGAGTAAAATATTGCCTGCAAATAGGCTAAATGGTTTCAAAACTAAAGAACCTTTAGAAGTAGTATTTGCAGACATTATAGGTCCAAAGAAACCCAGTATGGGGGGTGCTCGATATATACTGAGCATTATGGACCATTACTCTAGATATGGGTTTTGCTACCTAATGAAAAGCAAAACTGAAACATATCAACATTTCTTCAACTGGTTAAAGTTTGCAGAAAGAAAGACCAAACGGCAACTGATAACCCTGGTGACAGATAATGGTACGGAATTTGTTAACAGCAAATTCCAGAATAGATTAAAGGTAGCTGGTATAGAGCACAAGAAATCTGCACCATACAGACCACAACACAACGCATTTATAGAGAGAAGAGGCCAATCACTACAGGCAATGGTTAGAACAATGTTAACTGATTCTGGATTACCTGATTCTTTGTGGGGGGAGGCCACAATGTGTGCTAATCACATTTTGAACAACGTTGTTAACTCAACTACTGGTGAAATACCATTCACCATGTGGCATGGCAGGAAGCCTGATCTGAGTTATCTGCACACATTTGGTGCACCAGCATGGGTGCATATCCCTACACAACTCAGGCGTAAAGGGCAACACAGAGCTAAACAATTTTTCTTCGTTGGTTACCAAGCTAACCATAGGGCATATAGATTTTGGGAGAAAGGCACATCTAAGGTGTTATGTAGTGCCAATGCCCAATTTCTAGAGCACGTAGGATGGGATAAGTTAGAACAGGATAACAATAAAGAAGTGATTATTGAATCCTACAGAAATCCCATTAAGTATCCCTGTAACTTTAAAAATAAAGTAAAAAGAGAAATACAGGAAGACATTGTGCCCATAGAAGAAGAAATAGAACCACTAGCTGAGCAAGATGAGGAAAAGGAACAAGTAGTAACTCAAAAAAGTCCTCATACAAGCCCTGTAATTCCCAGAAGAACTACACGAGTATCTAGACCGCCTGATAGATACCAGGCTAACACAGTGTGCCAGGTAAATAGAGTTCCATATACTGTGGATGAAATTAAAAGGTATCCTTCTAAAGATAAGGAAAGTTGGTATGCAGCAATGAATAAGGAATTGAGATCCTTGAAGGATATGAAAGTGTATGAAAATGTGAGATTACCTGTTGATGTAAAACCCATTGGCTGCAAATGGATTTTTAAGATAAAAACTGATAAAGATGGAAATATAATCCATAAGGCAAGATTAGTAGCCCAAGGTTTTAGACAAAGTGCAAATGACTATGATGAGGTATTTGCACCTAGTCTTAAAGCAGCAACATTAAGGGCAGCTTTAGTGTGGGCAGCAAGCAAGAAATATATAGTTAACCATTTAGATGTGGAAACTGCTTACTTGCACGCTCCACTAAGACATACTGTATATATGAAAAAGCCTAGTGGATTGAAAGGTGAAAATAATAATGATTGTTGGTTGTTAAAGAAGAGCCTCTATGGTCTTAAACAATCGGGCTATGAATGGAACCAGTATATTGTAAAGGAACTGAACAATATAGGGTTTAAAGCTTGTTTAGCCGATCCATGTCTATTTAAAAGGGAGACAAATGGGAAAATATCATTATTATTGTTATTCACTGACGATATTGCTTTGATTACTGAGACTAATGATGAAGCAAATAAAATTATAGCATCATTAGGTAAGAAAATAAAAATCAAGCAATTAGGGGAGATAAAGAAATATCTGGGTTTGAATATAGTGAAAACACAGAAAGGTTTTAAGATATCTCAGGAAGATAAGATATCTAAATTGCTAATAGATTATAAGATGGAACTTTGTAAGCCAGCAAAGACTCCAATGAGTCAGGATATTTGCAAAATGGATACTCAAAGTCCCAAGTTTGATAAGGCAATATATCAATCTTTGATTGGTAGCTTATCATACATTAGCAATTGGTCAAGGCCAGATATAGCTTATAGTATTAATCAGCTGGCACGACATAATAATGATCCGCTTCAATGTCATTGGAATGCATTGAAGAGAATCTTAAGATATCTTAAAGGAACATTACACCATGCACTGTATCTAGAACCAAAAGGTGATCTCATATTGAGTGCTTATGCAGATGCTAGTTTTGCATCAGAAA
Organism: Pseudonaja textilis; assembly: GCF_049901715.1. Taxonomy (NCBI): domain Eukaryota; kingdom Metazoa; phylum Chordata; class Lepidosauria; order Squamata; family Elapidae; genus Pseudonaja; species Pseudonaja textilis. The sequence continues at coordinate 151,702,536 of NC_141992.1, forward strand.
GAGATACAAGAAAGTCGACTTCAGGAACAGCCATAATGCTGGGTAAGACATTAATAGGTTGGAAGTCAATAAGACAACAGCATATAAGTTTGTCTACTATGGAGGCAGAATTCTCCTGTTTATCACTATTATGTACTGAATTGATTATGTATAAACAAATGATGTATGATATGGGTATAACTGTAAATTATCCTATAATTGTACATGAAGATAATCAGGCAGCAATTCAAATGGCCACAAATATTGCAGTAAAAACTAGGAGCAAGCATACAGATTTAAGGTATCTAAACGTTAGACAATCTGTAAAGAGTAAAATGATACAGCTGCAGTACTGCATGTCGGAGGACAATATAGCTGATAATTTTACTAAAGCCCAAGGTGCCATTAAGCACCTAGAGAGTTGTGAAAAGTATGGGTTTAGAATGTAAAGGTATTATATATTTATATCACCCAAAAGGGGAGAATGTTGGGTATATGAATACTCCAACTGGTTTGGGTGAATAAATATATGAACCTAGGTTTAAATGTTTGCAGCTTTAAGCACAAAAACTGCAATGTAATTTGATAATTAAGGGTGCGGTTGCAAGCAGCATAAATAAGGCAGTGAGAGACGTAACACTTCCTGGTTGCTGATTCCTGGTCGCTGGTCTGCTGGTCTCTCTGATGTCTGCTGCCTGCTGTTTTACTACTGTATGAGACGTCTGCTTGTTGGCTACTGTGCAAGATACCATTTCTACTGAACAAAAGGACTGTTTACTTGGTGAGCTGTGCATACTCAGCGTTGTCTTTGAGAGAAAGGTATCGGAAGGAGAAGATTTACAAGCAGATAAAGACATTGTATTTACTGTTAATGGACTAGGTAACTGGATGGATATACTGGATAATGACATATGGACTGAATGACACTTCTTAATCTCTGAGTGAATTAAATAACTATTTTAAAACTACAAACAGTGTTTTTGTCTCCAGTGTGTGTATACTCTTGGGCCCAGCCTCTCTCTCTCATTTGGCTGCCTGGCTTGACTGCTGCTGTGCACTCTGCTTGGGGGTTTGTCCCCAAACACTAACACAATGTAAGGTAAGAGCAAGAAATTAACAACTTTTGTAAAATTGATATTTTAGCTGAGGTAAGTGGCTAAGATCCACATTTAACTTTTGGAGGGATGACTGGAGTGAAAATTATATAGGCAGTCCTCAACTTACGACCACAACTGAGCCCAAAATTTCTGTTGTTAGTGAGACATCTGTTAAATGAGTTTTGCCTCATTTTATGACTTTTTTTGCCACAGTTAAATGAATCACTGCAGTTGAAAAGTTACTAAGCTGGTTGTTAAGTGAATATGCCTTCATTGACTTTGCTTGTTAGAAGGTCACAAAAGATGATAAGGTGACCTTGGGACACAGCAGCGGTCATAAGTATAATATACTTGTCCAGCATTTGAAATTTGATTGCATGATCATGGGGAGACTGCAAAGATCTTAACTGTGGAAAATGATGAGGTCACTTTTTTCATTGCCGTTGTAACTTTGAACGCTCATTAAATGAACTGTTGTAAGTCAAGGACTATCTGTAATGCCTTATCCCATGTGGCCATGTGTGGGGCTAATGGGCAGGATGGGTCTCGGGAAACTGTGTGTTTATGTTTCACTATCATGCTTAGAAGGATTCTGTGGGCCACAAAAGGCTGAGTGAAACAGATTTTCTACCTGTTTTAGCCAAGAAAAAGGGAGAAGTGAACAAACTTTCCTCAGCTAAGTATTCTATGAATATTGGTATGAAGCAGAAGGAGTTATTAAAAATAATTTTAGAAATTAACTATACATTGGGCATTGTTGGGCTTCAGCGACCATGGATATTTCTCTGGAAACTGGCTGGCCTCTTCAGAAGCAAGGTGACCACTTAAATCGCAGCCTCGCCTAACAGATATTGGCTGTGAAAAACAACACCAGTATATTAACTGTACTTTAGTGAAAGCTGGAGCAAGATGTTGAATGGAGAACGAAGGAATCCTTGACATTTCCAGGAGATTAAAAGGTTAAAACCAGCATCTTGACCTGAGCCTGGAAACAAATTCCAATGTTCATGTAATAAATAGTTGCAATACATTCTGAACACCTAGTTAGAATCAGCACCCTGGCAGTATCTTCATCTTTTAGAAATAGTTTCCAAAGTTGCTTAAAAACAAAAAGAAAGAAAAGTAGCTCCCAACAGAATGCTTTAGATACTTAGAGATAGTCATGGAATGTCATACTAACTGAAGGTCTTTACAAATCTGTCTCCATTTAAAAGACGTGCAGGGTCAGAGAGCAAACCTCAAATATGAAACTAATTTTATGAGTAGCACATGCAATTTTATTCCTGCCAGCCTTAACTCATATGGTCCATTATGGTATTTACACATTTTCTAGATTACGTATCTGTTACATATTATTCTTTATAAGTAATAATTTAACTAGATCTTTTTTCATGTCTCCTAGCTCTTAATAACCTTTTTACACCGAGCTTTCAGGGGGTTAAATACTGGTAGAGGTTTTAAAAATAAATTATAGTTGTTGGATTTTATACAACGGGCTTAAATCATTTTAATACATCACATTAATTTATGCTGTTGGACAAATAGACCTCTCACTATTAATTATGCAGCATACATATTAATCAAAGTTCATTTCAAGTAGCTTATTGCATTGCAAAGCATAAACAGTAAAACTGTAAAAAATAAGATATAAAATATTGTGGACTAAAAATAAAATTATAAAATCAATGTCCTTAAAAACAAATGAGTCATGCCTTAAGAAACTGACCTTAAATTGCTTTCTAAATATACACTATTACACTGTATATATTCAGGATACTGGCTATATAGAAGAAGACCATGGATATCAACTAGCAGTCCATGAACACCAACTAGCAGTCTGAAGACATGATGAAAACTCTTTAGTTTTACAACATATGGACAGATGTAACCACAGTTTTAACTGGGGAACTGTGAGCATCCTGGATTAAACCAAGTCCAAAGACACTGGAGAAGTCCTGGAAGTTTGGTATTCAGAGAAATTGGCCATCAATGGGCATATAGACATAGACAACATAGACATATTACTCAAAAGACACAATAAAACAAACAAACAAAAAGGGAACAAAAAGACCAAAATACCTCCTCATGAGCAATCAACACCCAGATGAGCAGAGATTAACACCAAAATTAATGTTATACCACAGTCAAAAAGCAATCAATACCCCAATCAGGAAACTTCCAAACAAGCTAACAGTAAACAGCCTAATCAAAGAACGGCCAAGGTCACTCCCACCAAAACTGATAAGGATACCGATAACAGAATTGAACTGATAACAGAATATAAAATGAGAGCAGAATTCCACTCCCTACTAGCATTGATGATGTTACCTAGTTTGGTAACGAAATGTCTGCAAGTAAAACAACTAATAAAGGAAAAGGTCCAAAGGTGCTTTTTAAAGAGACAACTGGACTTTGTTTTTCTTTGAAGACATTTTACTTCTCATCCAAGAAGCTTCCGCTCTGACTGGATTGTGGGGAATGGAAGGATTTATATTCCTTGCAGGAAGCTGGTCATTTCCATTCTTTTAGAGAGTAGTTTAGGTGACTTGAAAGTTTATCTGTGATCTCAGAATTACCTAAGTAGTGCAAATGGGTGTAAATCCTTCCATTCCCTACATCCAGTCAGAGCTGAAGAAGTGTTGGTGCAGATGGTCTTAGAGGTTCTTTGGTTAGCCAGTTTATTGTTGGTTTGTTTGGCAGTTCCTTGACTGGGGTATTGTTTACTTGATTGTTGGTCTGATTTTAATCTTAAATAAATGTATGATCATCTGGCTGCTGATTGCTGGTAATAGGTGTTTTAATCTTTGTTCCCTTTTTGGCTTGTTGACTGTGAAAACAATCAAGTTCAGAAAGCACCAAGCACCCCACACTGACTTTGTAAATTGTAAATTATTTGGCAATAAGCTAAAGCCATTATTATGGCTAACAATTATCAGGAGCATCCAAGCTGAAATTTCATCAAATTTCATCAAAACATTTGCTATGACATCACAAGCTTCACCCTGATATATGTTCCTACAAAATCATGATGTAAGTATAAAAGAGCCTGATTTTTGTGTTATGACCTCACAATGTTTCAACATAACTCATGCATATGTAACTAATATTAGTTTTTTTTAGTAAGACTGGATTAGTAGGACCTCTTGTAAGTATTAACTAACAAGTATTGATACTTCAAGTTAGGTATTAATTGGCATGCCTCACTATTGGTTTGAGGATATTTACACACGATGAGGATAATAACCCACAGTTCTTTCAGTAATTCTTGTGTTATGATTAAACTTTAGGTTTCAAAGATGTTTAAACCTAGGAAACTGTATTTTGGAGGGCAGGGACAAGATTGTTAGTGAAAATTCATGGAATGCAGTACTCACTCACTCACTCACTCACTCACTCACTCACTCACTCTATCTATCTATCTATCTATCTATCTATCTATCTATCTATCTATCTATCTATGAATAGCATTTTAACTGAAAGTTGATTTTCATTACTTCAATCCCCAGCAGAAGAATCCATTAATTCAGAAGGCTTTATCAGAGAAGTAGAGCAGCTATGCAGAAGATCAAGGATGGAAGAGTATTTTCCTGGTAACTGAACAACTAAAGTTGAGTCAGCAACTGCAATACAGATGAACCTGAGAAGTTCTTCTCTTGTTAAACACAGTCTTTGATGATAAAGGCTAGATAGAGAGCTTATCTCTTGAGATACTTAATTAGGTTGTGATTCCACATATTTCTCATTCTCAGCATCATGCCTCTAATCAACAGCTCTTGTTTACACAGAAACACAATCTTCATAAATTAGTAAATGCCTCTTATCCAAATATCAGTTTATGCTGAAAACATTTGCAAGTCTTTCCTTTTAATCAACACAGCAACATGCCAGGTTGCCAAATATTATAAGCTTCATAACTCAATTCATTTGGGGCTTGGTCTCTTTATTGCCCTGTGCTTTGTGATTTGTTCAGTGCAGGTCTATTTATAAACCTTATGAAGTGACTGCCAAAAATGATAGTCTTAAATCATGTTCCTCTCCTTTCCTTAAAACATTTAGCATAGTTTGTTCTTTGTTCTAGTTCCTTTGTTTGTGTCATCTAATTATTTGAGTGGTGACAATGGAATATAGAGTAGTACAATAAAATGTCACAAGTAGGAGGGGGTTTTTTGGTGTCTTTTTCTAGCATGAAACACTTTCTTGTCTTTTCACTACAACATATATTTATCTGAGAAAACTCAAAAAAGAAACCTGTTCATTGCAAAAAGAAAAAATGTTGTAGTTTGGAGAAGTGACATATTTATAATTCCCACTAAGTAGTCCCAAAGACATTGTTTCAGGCAGATGCCATGTTAAAATTATGGCAGAATATTCAGAAGAGATAAGAGGTAACCATGAAGTTATTCAACAGATGATGCTTTGATCTCCTTAATTTGGCAGTCACTGAAATGGAATTAAAATGCATAAGGGGGCTTTGCAATTTTCCTAAATAAATTCTAGCTTGTTTGCACTAATATGGCTTTCAAAATTTCTTCAGGCATAACCCTTAAGTAAAGCATGTGGCAATGATCTAAGTAGAAAGTTATGAAGGCATTGGTGACACAGTCCCCCTCCCTCAAGTTCCACCATTAGCAATGAAAGAAGACACCCTTTCAACACTTATGCCCTGAATGTCAGGAAGCAGCAAAGCGGCTTCAAAACACAATACAGAATCCAATTGTAGCCCAGCTCTTTTAAGGAAACCATACATACCAATATGGATGTCTAGTATGGATTAATATACCGATTTTAATCAACCATTGGTAGGTTTGTGTGTATTGAGTCTTGTTCCTAAAATAATGCATGTAAACTGCTTTAATCTCTTGGAATGCAAAATATAATCCTCCTGGGATAATTGTTGACATTATTATCACTTTTGACCTCAAGAGGTGGAATTTAAAGACTTCAAAGTAGAAGTAAGAGTTTCTTACTTCGCTTCTCCATGGATGTCAGTGACAATCTTCACTATTTCCTAACTGCCACATTGCTCAATTTTTAGTGAAGACATAGTACAGTTGCTGCAAATGACATTATGGTATAGTACTATCATAGCTTAACTTGATAGCTTCTGTATCTGGCCAGCAGATGTTGCTGATGGTGCCAAGACGCTCCAGAAAAAAATAGCTCACCTTTCTCTTTCTTCACCTCCATTCCTTATTTTTACATTATATAATGACCTTTAGTAATGTGGTAGTATAAAGAAGATAGGGAAAGCATGCAAAATGTATCTGCAAAACTTTTTCAAATCCCTTAATAACAGCTCCACTATGAGTCACATGACCTGGAATTTAGAGTTTTACAGTGTAGGAGTAGCAACATTCTCAAATGCTAGAAATGCCCTGAAGCCTTACCGCTCAGCCTTAATGACTTTAAGATATGTGAACTTCAACTCTAGAATTCAGCCTGCCAGCTGGAGAATTCTGGGAGTTCAGGTCCACTAATCTTAAAATTGCTAAGCTTGAGAAATGCTGCTTTAAATTGTTGCTTTACAAAATTTGCAACCATTTTCTAGAAATTGTTTTGTCTGCTGATCCAGCCTGATCCAGTTCATTTTCAAGGTCAATCTTTCTTTTGCCAACTTATCCCTTTCCATTAAATGTGGCCTCTCTTTACATGTTTTCATCCCCCTGTTACTTTTGGTTGGATAAAAAACAAAATCAGGAAAGCCTGCAGAAAATTGCTTTTCCCATTCCTTTGCCAGCAATGGCCATGGAATATAACTTTTTTTTTTGAGTAATAAAGTCACAGATTTCATCTCTTCCTTCTTGTACAGTAGTTTCTGTGCATGTCCAAACAATAAGGAAGGCAGAAGGAAGTAATGGGCAGAGGAAGCTTATAAATGAACAAACAGCAACATTTGACTTACTGTTTTCACCTACCTTTCCCAGAGGTAGGAGGGATCCATTTTTCTGGAATATTTTTTTCTCTGCTGCCCCTACAGATTCAGCCCATTTTGCAACAGGATCTTATTTATTTGCCTAAACCTGCACATCAAATTTGGTTTGTTTCTGTTCTGTTTTTGGAAACAGGTAGATATCCTGCTTATGAGAAGTTAGACAGGTAGAGATGGGCAGAGTAATAAGACTCTTTTTATAATTTCTTTTATTAAACCTTTTATTTAACCTCCAACCTTTTATTGGCTTGGAAACAGTCAAAAGGTAAAAAATGCCCTTGGCTTGAACTTGACTCCTGGGGTGCACACAGTCATATCCATGTCATTTTCTTGGCAACAGCATGGAAGCACTTTGAATGGCTGTTTTCGGGGATGTTTCTTCTCCATCGAGCCTACACCCCAGGAATTTCCTGGAGGTTCTGCCCTATCTAATTCCTAATCCCTTTATCTCTCTGAGCCCAAAGGGTTCATCAGGTCTTAACTATCTGCTACAGTAACGTAGCGCATAGAAAGAAATGCTTAAGATTGATTTGTGATTTTTTTAAAAATTAAGTCGTAAGATTTGACTGAGTTTCAAAGATACGCAAATGGTCATGTTTTCTTTTCTAATTTTTTTTGCCTTTTGTTCTTTGCTCCCCATCTGGTTTTGTGTCACTACAGGGAAGATTCTTCTCACTGACATGCTGTTTCTGGAAATATGTTGACTTTTTCTGCTGCGGATGTTTTGCTTTCTTCTTTCATGCCAGAACTGAAACATAAGCTGCTGGAATGAGTAGGGGAGCAGCTTTCTGACATGCACTAACTCCAAATAATATACTTAATTAAATGGAATGCTCTTATATTTCTTGGGGTTTCTTACACTGATTCCTGACTACCTTGTCTATATATTGTTAGATGTACTTCATATTTTGTGAAATGTACTTGTTCAAAACTTATTAGTAATTACTTGGTACTAAGTTGCCTTTCATGTAGGATAGGTTCCCTCTATTGATTTATATGTATGTATTTGGAAATATATAACCTTTGTTTAGAATGAGTATTTCCAAGACTATGTACAAAAAAACAATGGTAAGAACAATATGTTCAAAATCAACTTATTACTAGGAACCCAATAGTTAGGATTGTAATATGAAGCACAGTACAATTGCCCATAGTTGATTTACTAATTGTTTGCAGAATCCACTTTTCTAAATTCACCTAACATTCTGAATCCACTTTTACAGCACAGGCATGCTAAAATACTATAGACTTATTTGTTATGGAAAAAATTATTGTAATTTATAGCTGCATTGTCACAGTACTTTTCTTTTTAACAAATTATAATTGCAGGGCTGCTTCCACAGTGGCAAACAGCTAAAAAAAATTTCCTAAAAGAAAGTGAGGAAAAAGTTTCAAAAGAAAATGATTCATTACAGATGAGATAATCCATCTTTTAAAACTCTGATGCATCCCTATATTTACAATAACTTCTGTCCTTGGGCGATAGAAAAGTTCATTTATTTTATTTATTTATCAATCGCCTACAAGGTAATAGGTATAAGTATAAACATGAGTAAGAATACAGGAAATAGGTACGAATAAATGGGAACAAGTTAACACCGGACTCTCCTCTGTATCGCTGGATATCCTAAGCTGGGGCATTTTATATAGAAAACGAGTCGCGTTCTTTCTTTTCAAAGATGCATACTATGACCTTTGAAGCTGTGCGAAGTGCTTGCCTCGAAGCTGAATCAGCTGCCTTTACTCTACAAACCGTCCCCGTTTTCCGAGGAAGCGGCTTAAAATCGTTCTGAACGGCTTAGGAATGTTTCCCTCCCGCATCACGAACCCCCCCTCCCCCCACCGCAATCCCCATTTCAGGGTCTTTGGCTACCACAGCTACTGCCGGAGCGAACCACCCCGCAAGGGTGGCGATGTGACGCTTGGGAAATAGCATCATGCCTGGGCGGGAGTCTCAGGTAGCCAGCAGTGTGTCCCTGACATCTTTGAATGGAGAGAACAAATATGTTCACGTTGGGGGTTCCCGCGGGATCCCGGGATTACACTCCGCAGCACCCAAGCCTCAGGGAGGGACCCCATCCTTGTGGGAATGGTTTCCGCCGGACCTGCCGGCTTGCCAAGGGCTGGAAGGCTCACATACTGCAGAGGGCGGCAGAGATAAGGGCGGGTGACAAGAAGGGGCGGGCGCGGCGGAGCCGGACTGCTGCTGCTTCGCGGCAGAGTAGAAAGCGGCAACAAAAGGCATCTCCGGAGCCCGAGACTTCCCGCCCTTCCACCTGTGGAGCCGCTTCGCGCCGCTCCAACCAAACCGCGAGGGAAATGGGCGGCCGCGCCTGCTCGTGGCAGCTGGTGTTCCCGGCTCTGCTGCTCCTCGGCGGTGCCGAGGGTCAGCTTCGAGGTGAGCGCTCCATTCCAACGAAGCTGCGGGGAATCCCGAGGGCCGTTGAACCCCGAGCCGTTGCCGCAATGCTCAGTGCGGCGGCGGCGGCGGCGGCCAAGCCTTTGCCCGGGACATAATCCTTGTCGAAAGCACGTGAGGATGGGTCCGCGTCTTGAAGGCTTCGGGAGTCCCAGTCCTCGAACTACCCCCCCCCTCGGCCTTTGCGTCGGATACCCGCATGCCTGGTTCCTCCGGCCGCGCAAGGCGAGGGCGCGCAGCCGGAGTTAAGGGGAGCGGGGAGGGGGGGGTCAGCGCGCCCAGGTCAGCGGGACGCGATGCTCCGGCGGCGGAGAAACATCTTCGATTTCTTCGCGTGCCTTTTTTTCCCAGCTCAGGCGGGGAGGGTGGAAAAGCTCCCGGAGTTCGTGCTCCGCCGGCAACACGTGCTTAAAAGTTTAAGTTTTCGGTTTCCACCGATGGGGAGAGAGAGACACAAAGGCCAATGTTAAGATGCCGAAAGGGGCTGGAGGCTTCATTGATTTATCCCGGGAAAGATCTTCCTTTGCCCCGAGAGCAGCTCTGCTACCCCTCGCCTCGATTGGCTTTTCCCCACCGCCTTGGCTCTTCCAATTCCCATCCGCCCTTCTCTGTTCTTGCCGGCCATCCTGTTTGCAATTTACAACTCCTTTCTACCCCTCTCTTTTCCAACTCTTCTCCACCGTTTCATCTTTTTGCGGCAATGGGATTTCGCCTTTTGCCGGTTGAGTTGAAGCCCCCGCCATCTGCTTTAAAGTGGGCTTATGTATTTCTTCGTTTTGTTTTCAATAGGGTGAAACAAAACAAAAAAAGACATTAAATATACTTTAAAAAAAAGTTTAGAAATGTTTGTCTTCTTGCGGGTTCCGGTGGAATTGCCCTCAAGGCTGGCATCTTGCTTCCCCACAACAATAGACTGACAGTATTCCCCTTCCAGCCTTCAGATGCTCTTTTCTTTGTAGGTTGGCTGAGTCAGACATGAGAACTATTAGGGGTTCTAGAGCCATTGTAACTCTGAAGGCTGCTGGTTCTCCTCCCCCTCTTTTTTTTCCCTTCCCCCTGGGAGTTTGCCTTTAGCAAAATGGCATTTGGGACTACATAGGCTATGATGCATCCTGGGCTACTCAGACCCAGGAACTACCCACCGCATGGGAGTGTTGGATTTCATGAAGTTGCTTTTGTGCAGCCGAAACAAGTGTGTAATCAGCTATTCACAACAGATAACAGTGATGGAATATAATATTGTGAGTTCTGGTGAACGGGAGAAAGAAAGCTTTGGAATATATATTGTATATGTTCTATGAGAACTAAAAAAAACATGCTTGCAGAGCTGCTGTGGGTGGAAGAATATATTCTAAGCACATTATAAATTATAACGATTACAGCTGGATCTCTATTCTGAATTGGGGATGGATGAGGAAGAGAATAAAACTATTAAGATTGAAAACACATGTTGTTTCTATAAAGATATAATTATTAATGCCAAAAGTTGTTTTTAAAAATTATTTAGTAGAAGAAATCATGCCTTAATTCTCTCTCTGTGGGGGGTCAAACAACAGCATAATCATATCATAAAAGTCAGTCAATATAAGAATAATTTTAAAGTCAAGAATTTAAGATTTAGGGAGATTGAAATAGGTCCAGCGAACAATAATAAAGATGATCAAGGAGTTAGAAACTAAGCCAGTGGTTCTTAAACAGTTTCACTCTATCAGTGTACTCCTATCCTGGTCTCAATGTCATTAACCCCCCCCCTCCCCCCCAAGGCTATAGCTTTACACATCATGGCAGTGTCAGCCTCATTTTACTTCACATTTTATTTGTTTATCAACATAAAACATACAAACAAAAATAATGGGAAAGTAGGGGAGGTAATAGGGAAGGGGAAAAAGTGAAGGGGAAAGAAGAAGAAAAGCATTGACTTCCAACTCTTTTTAGCACAATAGAATAAGATAACATACAACCTCAAAGTTTTACTTTTACATACTAATATATACTCGCCATTTCTATAATAACAAACCTAAAATACAGAAGCGTATTCCAGGTGGAAAGAAAGTTAATTGTATTTTCTTTAATTGAAGCAGTCAATTTGGCCATCTATTTTTACTCCCTCACCTTTTGCAACCAGTTATCTTTTGTGGGAATTAAAGTAGCTTTCCATTTTTGTGCATAAAGCATTCTTGCCGCTATCAGCATACATTTGAAGTCCTTTTAGGAAGTGGCAGTCTCAAACTGGATTCCCAAGTCACAAACTCCATTACATCCAGGAGGGGAGGTGGTAATTAACCCCAGTTTAAGAACACTGAATTAAGCCTAATGAAGAGACAAGGATGAACTGGATAAGTCTTAACAGTAGAGGTAGTCCTCGACTTACAAGAGTGACCATCCCTGTGGTCACATTATTTATATTGATAGCTTGATAACTGGTTCATATTTATGATGGTTGCACTGTCGCGGGGTCAACCTTTTGCAACATTTTTACAAGCAAAGTCAATGGGGAAGCCAGATTCACTTAACAACCATATTACTAATTTAATAACTTCAGTGATTCACAAATGGGGCAAAGAAAGTCGTAAAATGCGGCAAAACTCACTTAGCAAATCACTCACTTAGCAAATTGCTCACTTAACAACATAAATTTGGAGATCAATTGTGGTTGTAAGTTGAAGACTACCTGTATTAGCAGCTATTAAAGCAGGTGATTGAGTCCTTTCAGTGGATATGTTCAAGCAGAGGAATAGCTACCTCTCTGGGTTGCTTTATCTTTGTTTCCTAAATGATGAAAAAGGTCACTTGATGGTCTAAATAGCCCTGCCTTATGTTCGTATGATTCTGCATCCCTTGATAATGCTAAGGTTTCTCAACCTTAGGGACTTTAAGATGTGTGGACTTCAATTTCCATTACTTAGCCAACTGGCTTTCTGGGGAATTCTGGAAGTTGAAGTTCACACATCATGAGGGTGCTAAGATTTGAGAAACTGACAAAAGACAATTATTTCCTTAAATGAGAATTGCCATTTCCAGTAGGTCACTGCAGATCACTATGAAATTGTTATTCATAGTTACGAGTAAACCATTCCTGTGAGCTATTAAGTATGCAATAACGTACTCTGAAGTAACCTATGGGCCATTTTTGCTGGTGACAGATTATCCCAGGAGTAGGATAAAGTTACGTTTGAATAACTGGACTGATGGCTATATATTGTTAGTTTTTCACAAAGGAAAGATTAGCAGACTTCCTGGTGCTTTCTTGATGTACTAAATTACAATTCCTATGCACAGTGTTATAGAATGATAATTAGAATCTGGTAAATTTTTGGGGTTGGAGGAGACTGCTACAGTGGAAGCATGAAATCCCAAGAAATCTTTAGTAGTTGTTTGTCTTGGACAAGAACACCGGTGTATGGATATTACCTTTCTCTGATCTCTCCTTTTCTGGAAGTACTGGAACTCCACATAGCAGAATTTATTATTTGAGAATTGTGTAAGTTTTACTCATACCACATCTGGAGAGAACAGCTTGTGGACATGAGTGTGTGACGTGTATTTATTGTTTATCAGAGAGATTGTGCAAAAATTGTTTTTTTGCCTAAATCCAGATTTCATTATATATTTGCTGTTACGGAAACCTTTTATGTATTCCAAGAAATGCACTTATCTGACAAAAACTCACTGTTAATAGGTAAATGGATGTGATAAATTCAATCATGAGGAATCAACGTATTTATATTTCATAGTAGAAAAGTAATTTTAAATATAATTTTGATATAGCTGTTATACTGCTTACATAATAGATAGTATCTAGATTCTACATTTTTACATTTAATACTGTATTTCTTATAACATGCAATGATGAAAAAAGCAAAATGCTAAAAACATACATTGCTTGGTGTGTTTTATTTATTTATGTCTTTTCTCTCTGCTAGATGTTGCAAAACAAGACTTTTATTTACAAACAAATTTGTGACCTGTTTTTCATTACTTTTATTGGAAATGCTGTGCCCATTCATCAATTTTTACAGTATCTCCTTTCATTTTTAAGTGCTCTTTAATTTCCACCCAATTTTCTGTAATATTTTCCATAGAAAATGTGGAAAAAAATGGAATAACTCTACAGTATTTTTAGTTAATACTGTTTGAATTACTTGCTCAGCAGATTGCGAACAATTTATTCATCTCCTGAACACATTAAAAAAATGACTTGTTAATAGCTCGGTGGTATTATAAGCATTTTACAGTTTTGTATAAGAGTAACTATATAATTTATTTCTGAGGTAATAAGATCTTGGACAAAAGACTATGAAGCACAGATTGTAGTATTCTGTGGGTTTTAAAGGGCAAAGTATTTATTTCTGCCAGTTTGGTATGAGCATTTGGAATTGTCCTTGCATTAAAAATATATGTATCATCCTCTTCTATGAGGAGAATTTTTTTTGTACTAACCATCTAGACCACGGGTGTCAACTTGCAGCATCACATTGCTGTCATGTGACATATAGCAATGTTTTTCCCCTTTGCAGAGCTGGGGTGGGTGTGTCCTGCGTGTGATATATCCAGTCCGTGGGCTGCCAGTTTGACACCCCTGATCTAGACAGTACTAAGAAATAAAAAGGGACATAAAATTTAATACTGGCTGGGTTAGCCCATCAGTGTCATGTTTTAAGCTATGGTTTGCTCAAAATCCATAATACCTGTCTGCACACTAATAATACACGAATCACGGTATTTACATGCTAAACCAGCCATGTCATATTCAACGCCCGTGGGCTGGACCCGGACACGGGGTGCTTAAATCCAGTTCATGGAGCCAGTCTAGAAATATCAAAGCACTGGCCCACAGTGCCTCTGGCAGCTAAAATGGGCCACTTGTGGCTCCTGGTACCCCGTTTTAGCCTCCTTGGCCTCCTGAAGCACTCTGTCTGCCAAAACCAGACTGAAACCAAGCCACAAAATGGGCTGAAAATGGCTGAAAAACGGGCCCCAAACAGGTAAAAATTGGGTTCAAAACGGGCCCATAACATGCTGAAAAAGCAGGCTGAAAAATGAGCTCAAAACAAGCCAAAAATGGCCCCAAAATGGCTGACAAAATGGGCCCAAAATGGGCTGAAAATAGACCAAAAACCAGGCTGAAAAATGGGCCAAAACCAGCTAAAAACAGCCTGAAAATGGGCCACGTGATCTGTTTTTGGCTGGCAGAGTGCTGCAGGTGGCCATGGAGGGAGACAACAGATCCTGTTTTGTCTGGCAGAGTGCTGCAGAAGGCATCCGCCTCCCCTTCCAATTGTATTATTCCCCTTCCATGCTCTAATCTATATGATTCATTACAGTAGATTTTGCAACCAATTATATTGATTATTTAGTAATTGCTTATTTTTATGTATGGAAGTTTTGAAGTTGCTTTTTTAAAGTGGAACTACTGATAGATATAATGGATGGACTGTGGTCATGAACCTTTTTTTTGCAGAAATATCATGACCATCATGTAATTACATACCTGTCCATTTTCTTTGCCACAATTTTTTACTTTTTCATGAATGTATTTGGCAAGCATCTGATAGAAATCTGAATGAATGAATGTCCTCTGCATTTGTAGTAGGGGATATGTTGGCCTCCTTTTCCCTTTTTGTGTCTCTAATGGTTTTATATCTCACCTCTTTTCCACTGTACAACATAATATGGCATAGAGGTAGTCCTCAATCACAATTGGAATTGAAATTTGTAAGTAACTTTTTAAAAGCGTCATTAACTTTGAACAGTTAAACAACCAGTCATAAGTCAAGGACAACCTCTACATAGCATGATGTGAGAAGCAGAGCCTCTATAAAGATAATGAAAATATCACTAAATAGCTATTACTACATGCTCTCAGAACATACCTTTGCCCCATTGTTTTATGAAGAACTTTATAAAAATTTGCTGAGCTCCTGGCAGTGCAGTGGTTAGAATGCAGTATTGTAGGCAAACTCTTCCCACAGCCTGGAATTTGATACCGACAGGCTCAAGGTTTTCTCAGCCTTACATTCTTCCTAGGTTGGTAAAATGAGGACCCAGATTGTTGGGGGAAATATGTTAACATTGTAAACTGCCCAACGTCAGCATCTCATCCCCAACAATTGGACACTATGGGATGGTATATAAGTTTAAATGCTTTTGCTCTTCCTATTATATTAAATTCTTATTTTTTAAAAAAATCTTAAATCTTTTGAGAATGTAGCTGCTATCATTTTGAAAAAAAATACATATTTTTTGTATTAATTTGAATAGAACAAAAATTATTGTTTATTGGTTTAAAATTCTAGGAGCAATATGCCATCTGCCTTATCTAATCAGAATGATAAATTACTTCAAAACTATTTTAATATAACTGCAATTTAATCAAAATTCTTGCAATAATGAGTATGGTAAATAAAAACTAAAGATTCTTTTATGTGCAAAAAAATAGAATACACGAGATGGAAAAGTGATCCCAAGAGGAACATCTTTATATATTTATGCATATACTAAAAAAAGGAGTAGTCTTGCACAGTTAACTATGGCCTAGCTTACTGTTGATATACTGTACATGGGGATCCTATTTAGGCTGTGAAAGATTTACAATTTCTTCTCTGCAGGATGCGCCTATGAGGATTCAGTGGCTTTAGCAACAAACTCACAAAAACAATTCAGCCTAATACGTATAAAGTGTAGAGGCTGATTTAAAAATATCACTGTATTCTGATTCATCCTTCTTCAATATGATACCATTCCAATTTATTTGGTGACTACTCTTAATTTCATCCACAAGTTTATTTTGAGTTATAAATTAATAATGAAATCAATGAAATGTAAATTAATTATGATTCCAGGATTAATCCAATGCTTTTCGGGTTTTTCTAAAAGTTAAGGTTTTCTTAATTATTTTTTTTAGTAATTTTTGTAGAATAGACCTGTAAAATAACAAATTTGATTTGGGGCCTAATATGGGGTGACCCAGAATTCTAGAAATGGACTATTATTATAGTCCAGTCCCACTGATGTCTGGATCTGAAGTAAAAAAAAAAAATGAAATTCTGTTCTCTCAGAGTCTAGAGTTTGAAAATCGATTTTTATTTTTCATCAGAGTATGATAAAACTATTTTAAAAGATGATTACTTTTTCTGAGTTATAGTGAAGATGACTGATGAGTCAGAACTTTTCTACAAATAACTACGTCTCTAGGTCATATCAGCAATACCTGATATAACATCATCACACAGCTGGATAAAGGGCACAGGAAATCCTTCTCAGCCCCCAATTTTTATTAAAGCTTCCTCCCCCACCCAAATATTTGATTGGCATCTCCAAGGCAAACAAGAATTTCTTTTGAAAAATGAACCGACTCAAATGCTTGCTTTTCTCTTATCCTTCCATTTCTTCTTTGTGCTCTTCCTATAGCTTGCCATACCCAGAATGGAGTAGGTAAAGGCCCGAAATTCAAATGTTTTGACTTGTATATTTTGCTCCGAGTAGATGAAAAGCAGTTATAAATAACCCTACTTCTCTTTCTAATTAATTGCACACTAATTTGATTGTCATGCACTGTTTGCAAAATAAATTGGTTATCACAGGTAGTCCTCTACTTACAACAGTTCGTTTAGCGACTGTTTAGAGCTACAACGGCAGTGAAAAAAGTGACTTATGGCCGTTTTTCACATGACCATTGCAGAATCCCCATAGTCATGTGATCAAAATTCAGATGCTTGGCGACTGACTCATATTTATGATGGTTCCAGTCTCCCAGATTTGTGTGTGATTACCTTTTGCGACCTTCTGACAAACAAAGTCAATGGTGAAGCCAGATGCACTTAACAACCATACAACTGTGGCAAGAAAGGTTGTAAAACTCACTCAACAACTGTCTCACTTAGCAACAGAAATTTTGGGCTCTTAGCAATGTTGGGCTCAATTGTGGTTATAAGTTGAGGACTACCTATATTTATAACTCCAGCTAGAATAAAATAGCATTTATTATGCCCATACCTACAAATATTGTGAAGCTGTTTTGAATAGGATAAAGATTAAGTTTACTAAACAAATAATTTTGCCTATGTCAGAAAATGTTGTCTTTTGTGTACCAAAAAAATATCAGCACGTACTGATTAGTTGCAGGTATTTACAGGACTTAAAGACAGAAGGATTCTTCTGAAAGTTCCCTTTGTTCTTTAATAAGGATTCAACAGCTGCTCTCCTTGGAACACTCCTTGCTGTTATCTTCTAGACAGGATAACGAAATACTATATACGTTAGAAAACCATGCTATATTAAGAGGTTACTTAATTTTTTAAAAAATAAATAAATATCAAAAATTGTTAAAAATATTTAATGGTTGTACTACAACTTTTATAAAATCCTCATATTGCCTCTTGAAACAGCAGTTTAGTGTTTGTGACAATTATTTTGTAGATGTAAATTTGTTCCTGTTCTGTTTCTTTTTTTTCTGGGGGGGATATAAAAAAATCCAAGAAATTAGGTATTACTCCAAAATAAAAATCTTGTGTTTTTCCAATATATTTACCAAAAACTGTAGCTGCCCCAATCTTTTATAGGATTTCTATGTATACATCACTTTTTATCTTCTGGAAGGAAGATTTCTTTTTTATTGTCAGCAGGGGATGGTGGTGCCAAACTGATAAGAAATATTATCTGTGAAGTTTGTAACTTGAAGGAGTTTAGAGGATTGTGAGCTTTAATGAGATCACGTCGACACTGAAATATTCAAACAGAAAAGCAGATGGTTTTATTACTTCCTCTTGGAATTAATGGCTTCAAAACGTTGTCCAAAGTATTGCAAAATGCATTGCAAGACAAGGATGCATTCTTTGCGGAGAACAAAAATAATGTACTTATGTCTGTGTATTCAAACCTCTTAAAATTTATTTATTATTTAAACACACACACACACACAAAGAGAGAGAGAGAGAGAGAGAGAGAGAACAAGAGAAAGACAGAGAGATTGCTGAGAATAAAGAGAATAGAATATGTGACAGAAAAATCATCATATTGTCCTAGTGCTATATATAGAAAATGAAATTGACTAAAATAGAATATTGAAATCTATAGCATAGTTTAATAATTTTAAACACACACTCATAGACACACTATTTAAATAATTAA
This sequence comes from Pseudonaja textilis, assembly GCF_049901715.1. Taxonomy (NCBI): domain Eukaryota; kingdom Metazoa; phylum Chordata; class Lepidosauria; order Squamata; family Elapidae; genus Pseudonaja; species Pseudonaja textilis. The sequence goes on from NC_141992.1 coordinate 151,721,089, forward strand.
AATTAGTTTATATTTAAGATTTCATACAGCTATTATGCATTGACAGTTGTATTTATTTTTTTGGTATATAACTTCTTTGGGGGACATTTTTGTGCAAGTTACAACAAATATATGCTTTGGCAGTTTTCCAAAAATTAATCTGTATTAACTGTACATTCTTTTTCAAAATTAAAAGTACAAAAGTATATTTGTTATCTCCTGATGCAAAAAAATCTAAAGATTTAATTATTAACAAGATATCTGGACTGAATGATAGATGATATATTTGATACTGATGAGGAAAGTATATTTATAATTTTTGAATAAGCTATACTTCAATTGGTTATAATTTTTTCTCCTAGACAAGTCAGGCATTGTAAGCAAAGTTGCAGCATTAAATAAAGTAGAACAGCTATTTTGTTGCAGGACAATGTGCCATTTAATTTTTTATTACCAGTTTCAAGAGAATGAAAAAATTCGCACAAGTAGAACTCAATTCCTTTGGAAGTGGGGCAGGTAACAAATGCTCAGTTAAAACACTCTCTCAAAGGAGGCCCAATTGAGTGGTAAGATTGAAAGCATTTATTTATTTAGTGTATGACATTAGCCAGGATACTACAGTGTTAGTACAGAGTAATTGTTTGGCTGCCTAAGATTACTCTTGTATGCTTGGTTCATGCTCATGCACTATCCATGGTGCATCACGGGATGAACTAGTGCCACACTCAGAATGGTTAACAGCAATCTGCTGTGTCATCTGGTGTTTTTCCCTCCACAGATATTGTCTCGCGTTTGGGCATTCGGGCAGGTCCTGCACCGGTTGGGATCGTACTTCCACATGAAGCGCTATTATTTCTCCCACCGAAGTGATACCTATTTATCTGTATGCAGTCTATATGTAACATGGTTTTGAACTGTAGCTTGGCAGGAGCTGAGGCATGTGACAGGAATTACTCCATCACATGTTGGTAGGACTTGAATCACCAGAGCACAGACCTTCTCCAGAATTTATGCAACTATACTTAAATGATTAGACAGAATACAACAGCTTGCCCTTAAATAAATAAGAGGACAGGGAAATTTTTCCCCCTGAAAAATTTATCACTTTTTAAATCAAATGTCATTCATACTTGAGTATATATTCAGCCTCTCTAACCCTCTAACCAAGGGTTGTCAAACTTGTGGCCCCGGCCCTGATACGTTACACGCTAGCCATGCCCATGTCTGCTTTAGCCAAGGGGAAAAAGTGATATGTCACATGATGCCACCGTGATGACGCAAGTTTGACACCCCTGCTCTAACCCATTGAAATTTCCGTACTAAGGGTGATAGAATATCATTATGTAAAAGATATCCAGAATATTTGTTTTGAAATAAAATATACACATATCGATGTACTCTTCTGTTTGAATACTATAATAGTCAAAATCTCTACTACTTTCTCCCAGCTCAAGTGGGTACGCTTTTAAAAATTCAGTACTATAATTATAAATGTCAGATAAACTTTCCCAGGTATAAAGGAGAAGATTGCAAAATGAAATTTAAATGCTAAAATGGAAAATGGATCTGTGATTGCAGTCAGTTTTATAACCAAAAATATTTCTCAGCACTAACTATAAATTGAATTATTCCTCAATATCTAATGTGGTCTATTCAAACACGGTGAATTATGCTTTTTGATTTAGCATTACGTAGGTATTTATTCAAATTACAGCAACTTCAGTGAAATTTATTTTCATGCTATATTTAGAAGGCATTTTTATGTTCAAGATACAACTTTGTTCCGAAGTGAAATAATCTTGGATATCCTTCTATCATTTTTAAAAAAAAACTGAGACAACTTATCTGGCTCTTAAAAGAAAGAATGCACAGTTGGGTAAAAAAACACAAATTGAATGCCACATTATTATGGTAGATAAAAAGTTTTGAAAGAACTCCAATTCTTCACAGTTTGCTTGTTTAAATTAATGCTGCCTCATTTGTTTATTTTCCTAAGCACAAATTAGCATTACTATCTCATTAGTGCTTTTTCAACTAACAAAAGTTAAAGAAAAAAAATAAGATCCAGAAAATTGGTAGTCCCAAATCCTAAATATATTTACAGTTTCCTGGGGAGCAACCTTATTAGTCTGTTGCAATAAAAATCACATACAAGTAGTACTCAACTTATGGCTACAACTGAGCCTAAAATATCCATTGCTAAGCAAGACAGTGGTTAAATCTGTTTTGTCCCTATTTTATGACCTTTCTTATTAAGTGAATCATTGCAATTGTTAAGTTAATAACATGATTGTTAAGTGAATTTGGCTTCCCCATTGAGTTTGCTTGTCAGAAGGTTGGAATGTATGACTTTGGGACACTGCAACTTTCATAAATATATGCCAGTTGCAAGCATCTGAATTTTGATTATGTAACCATGGGGATGCTGCAATGTTCGTAAACATGAAAAATGGTTATAAATCACTTTTTCAGTCCCATAATTTCAGTCACTAAATCTCGTTTATTGTGCTTTATGAGGAAGATTTTAGTTAGAAAAATGGGAGCCCCTTTATGACTAAAGATATGCATTACAACTCTACAGCACTTCCCATACTCTGAATTGGGCCAATGGAATTGTACTTTTGAGATACAAACTTTAGTGTGCCATGTGAGGCTTTATACTGTCCGTGAGTTAGTAAGGTGTTGTGTTAATTGACTATCCTTTGTTAAACTTAATATATAGTTTAGGACTATTTGTGAATCCTGATAATATTCTTTATTTTCAAATCATAATTAAACAAATTGGCTTAATGTGATATATTGGAATCCAGCAAACCTATAAAATAGAGCTTGTTGTATTACTCCCAGGTTGTTTAGTCAGTGCAAATTACATTCACTGTATGTCTTTTCAAAGGTGTAGATATCAATACCACCACCAGCACCAAAACTACCACCCATTTATCAGGTTCTGGATTTGAAACATCGACTATTAGTAGTAATGTACATAAGTAATATATGTGCTAGGCCAAGTAATGCAGTCCCAGGTAACGCTTATCCTTTAACCTAGAAAGCACTTTAGGTACTTCCACAGCAAGACTGTGCATAGGAGTAATACAAATCATTATAATTAATGAACTGATTCTATCCATTCCTATAAGGTCCAAGTGCTTTTTCCAGGTTTTCAAGGACACTAATCTATTAAAGGACACTATTAAAACAATTAAAAGGGTACTAATGTTTTTCAATCATAAAGGGTAATAACTACTATTAAAACTAGTACAGTTTTTTCCCCACTGGTCAATCTTATTTTAGTTATTTCTCATTAAGTTTTTATCTCTAGCTACTATTCATTTGTACTTGTTTGTTGCTTAACTTGTGACTGTTGTTGGGCTAAAATCCTATCTATCCTACCACAATCAAATTGAGTAGAGGGGTAAAAAAAACCAAGGATGTAGTTTCTAGATAAACTTTAAGCGTATCTGCTCTAATATCCAAAAAGGTAAGAAAAATCTTCATGAGAAGTATTGCTATTCTTATATTAATGGGACTTTCCTAAAAAAAAAAGCCTATCACAGTTAAAGATTTGAGAAGATTTTTATTTTTTTGTTCTGTTTTAAAGTATCCTCTTAATATAGCTTAGTTGTTGGCAAAAATATTGATTAAATTGGTCTATGATGAAGAAAAACACCCTTTCATAAAGTTCAGAGAACTATTCTTCATATAGTGATTCTCTTTCTGTGATATTCTGTGATATATTATAATAAAACAATTATTTGTTAATGTAGCAAATTTAGAGCATGTTGCTACTCACACATAAGAAATTATTTGAGGATTTGATAAAGACTGCCATAAATATTAATAAAGATTGACATCTAATCTCTTTCAGGTTTATTTCCTGCCATTCTAAACCTAGCTAGTAATGCTCATATCAGCACTAATGCTACATGTGGTGAAAAAGGCCCCGAAATGTTTTGTAAACTTGTGGAACACGTTCCAGGTCGACCCCTACGCAATGCACAATGTCGAATGTGTGATTACAATAGTGCAAATTCCAAAGGCAAGTTTATTACATTGTACTTTTTTCAGATATCTGTGAATCATTGTCAGCCCTATCAAGTAGATCAGACCAGGAAGGAATAGAATTTTGCAACTCTGATTATACTGAATACTGCATAGTATATTGTTCTTATACTTGGCTAAATTAAAAGTGTTCAGCTGCTTCTGAATGTTATCACCTTGTTCTGAATTTAAGTAACTACCTGCATATTTCTTTTCTTATTCTCTACACCACTGGTGTCAAGCATGCTGTGTCATGTTGCCATCATATGATGTTTTGTGACATTTTTCCCATACGTGGAGCTGGGGTGGGCATGGCCTGCGTGTGATGCATCCGGCCTGTGGGCCACTAGTTTGACATCCCTGCTCTACACACAATTTTTTGAATAGAGCATACAGCTAGTAAGGTCATATCATTTGAATGCTCCAATTTAAACATAATTCTGAGTTGTATTTAATCTTAGATTTGTGGTCTGGTCTTATATAGCATAGTCTAGATTGATTTAACTGATTTATTTTCTTTTTATAACTTGTATACATTAATATATGTGAGTGGTTGTAGCATGGAAATAATACATTAAAAGAAACTGGGAAAATTTGATTGTAATTTGTGTTTATTTTAGAGCAACATCCTATCTCAAATGCTATAGATGGTACTAATCACTGGTGGCAAAGTCCTAGCATTCAGAATGGAAGAGAATACCATTGGGTAACAATTACTCTAGACCTAAGACAGGTAAGTAGAGGCAGTTTGTTTTCATTCCTAAAGGACTATTTGATTTTTTTAATTATTGCTCTCTAGTGTACAGTGATAGCAATTGGAAAATTATCTCATGCTTCTTAGAACATGAAGGTCACCCTTATCTTTATCTCTGTAACATTTCTGTGAGGTAGATTGGATTGAGATAAATAAATGCCGATAGCAACTCAATGCATGCATGGTTCAGTTGAGTCTTGCATTTAACATTTTTCTGTTCCTGGTACATATCGACACACTGTACTAGCAAATGTCAGAATTGCTTTGAACTATTGCAGAGCTGACACTCAGTTGATTGACCCTATATATATCAGCAATATATGTGACATATCACTTACATTTTCATCCTTCCTTCATAAGCATTTGATTACTAGAATTCAGCAAGAAGTACTGAGCTTTCTCTGGATTGAGTGCAATATTTGATCTTGAATAGTGTGCTAAGAAATGTTCAAAAAGGCAATGCCTGGGGTGAGAACAAAGATGAAATGAAGGCAATTTCATTTGTATTTAACAACTTATAGAAAACGTAGTAGTTGTTTTTCTTTACTGTTATATTAAAAATGCATTTTGGTTAGTGCAGCTTAGCTATATGTTCTGCACTAACTGAATAAACTGAAAATAAGTGACCAAAATTCATAGATACTCATACATACATTCTTAATATTTGCTAAAATGGAATGATTATCTTTTGAAAAAGAATTAAAGGATTATTTTGAAATTATATATCAAAACCCCATCAGGAGATAAGAAAATTATTTCTCTGGAGAGCTTTAAAGATGAAAGCATACGCAGAAAAGCAATTTATGTCTCAATACTAAGCCATTATTTGTAAAAAAGATCACTTTTCTATGAACAGTTGTGATAACTTAAAATATGAAACAGCTGTTGACCTAGCTAGTTATATAAATATGGAAGCAGCTCTGATTGAGTAATTTGCAGTTGATATATATTTTATCAGCTTTGAACTAGCCTTTCATTATATGGTATTTGATTCAAAATTAAACTTGTAAGAGACAAAATTAACATTGGCCCATCTGCAGTTCACTGCTAAACATATTATCCAGACTTTAATTAACTTTTTAAAAAGAAGCATCATATCATTAATATGTAGAAAGTCTTTCCAAATTGGCATTGCATCTTCTTAAGGCATTCCAGTATTCATTACATTTCTACCTTTCACCATGAAATGCCTGTTTTTCCTTATTTCTTTCTGCTTTACAGCATTTTTTTTAAAAAAAGGATTTCATACCAATATACATTTGTTCTCAGTAAGAAAACATTTGGCTTAATAAAGATTGCTTGGGATCTGTGAATGATTACTTCTCAGTTATTAATTTTAAAATGGGGAAATTGCCGAATGTGTTCCAAGTTCTTCAGCTGTTTGAATTGCCTCAAGGGAGATACATATATAATAATTTCTAAAACTAATCTTGAATTATTAACCATTTTCTAAGAAGATATAAATTAAAGCATTAGTTTGGAGAATTAATACAGTAAGTGAAACAGTTTGATAGTAAATCTGCTCATTGTAAAACACAAGATGATGAAAATCAGCCCTCTTTCGTGGAAGATAGTAAACTGCTAAGAGTGGGAAGAAAAGAGGAATAGATGTGGAATTATTTAATCATTATGTAGATTTAGAACTTGCTTTTGAAACAAAATGACATCTCAAAATTATTTTGTTATGGCTTCCTTTTTTGCCCTGATAAAAGTTACTTAGCAGAAGTTCTTGAATTTTTGTGATTTTATCTAATTAACAATAGTTCAGCCTGTTGGGTAAATCTGACAATTTATGAAATGCTAAGTAATGATTTGTTAGGGTGATCCTTGGATTCGTATTATATTTTCCTAGAAGTATCTTCTGGGAGGAGTATCAAAGTAGGCAAGATAGTAGTCACAGCTTGCAGTTGCCCTGGTTGATGTCACACAAATGTACAAAGGGATGGAATTTCAATCATGGTGACATGATTTTCAGTTAATTATAGTTAAGATAAACCATAGTTCTTAATCAGTTGTGTGCAAACTGTTTTGGACAGTTTCTTGCACCTGGTCTATGAAGTCAGGTTGGTAGATATAAGACCAGGAATAGAAAAGATTGCAGGTAAAATATCTTTCTGGTCAGTCCTGATCTTTCATAACTTTATGTACTTGTTGTTTTCTTGGCTACAGTAATGGAATGATTTCTAGTTGCCTTATTTGGGTATCTGCATTTTTTTAGTTACCAGTCTCTGATATTTTCTGGTGGACTTTATTAAGAGTTTATTTTTCTTTTCCTTAGCTACAGATAATGGTTTTAATCAGGGATGGGATTCAATTTTTTTAACTGGTTCTGTGGGCGTGGCTAAGTTGGTGGGCATGGCTTGGTGGTCATGTTTTTGGCTGGGTGTGGCCAACTCAACATCACTCACATAGAGGCACGCATCTCCTCGCCTGGCCTCTCATGACTATGGGGATGTTGCAGCGGTGGTAAGTGTGAAAAATGTGCCATTGTAACTTTGAATGGTCACTCCACACAAGCAAAGTACCAGCAAAGGAGGGGGGAAAAACTCTGGAGAAGTTCCAGAGACAGGAAGTCTAGTCCTGCCAAGAACGTAATAAAGGTTAACAGGCAGTTTCTGTAAGCAGCACCAGAATGTTTCCTTCCTGCTTTCCTTACAGGATTAGGCCCATAATTTCTTCTAACAACCAGTTCTCCGAACTGCTTGGAATGTTAACAATCGGTTCTAGTGAATAGGTGCGAACTGGTAGAATCCCACCCCTGGTTTTAATAGTATATCACACCTCCAATAATTTCTATCATTCCCTTCCCATTTCATATTGCCAAGTATCATACATGAGAAAACAGAACAAATAAAAGAATAACAAAGTGAAAAGGGGAAAGACCTGGAGGCTAGCAAGAGCATATTAATGGATTTTTTTGTGCCTTGGTAGTTGTGCTGTTGTTCATGTGGCTGTGAAGGGAGAACAATAGAGCAACTGTTGATGGGAAATGCAACAAAAGGTTTCTTTGCATTCGCTGCTTCCATTTATTTCCTACATCCTAACTAGTCATGCATTATTTATCATTAGAACATTATGGTTTGAGGCAACCCTGCAATCTGTAGTAAGGAAATTATTAGCTAACTTTATACAAATGACTGTAATGTTTCCCTAAAGGAGAAAACTCATTTTTGTTGTTGAAATTAAAATTAATTGATTCAAGGAGAATTGGGTGCTGAATAGAAGTTTCTTTATAGTAAGGAATAATCTGTCTAGAAAAGTGTTCGACCTAGACGTACTAGAGGTTTTCAAACAGGGGCTGACCTGTTAATTAGGGTTTTGTGAACTTCTGAATCCAGCAGGAAATTGAATCAGATAACCTACTGGATCATTTCCATCTCATCTAAGTTAAAAAGTGTGCAACAATTTCCGTGCATGACTTAAGGATATAGGGTAATTCAGATTTAACTCCAAAGCATTTGTGCTAGGTCTGTGCATGGACTTGGAACATGTGCATTCTAGCAAAGATCTTTTGGAGTTGTAGAGAGAGAGCTGAGAAAAGGAAAGCTTGCAGCTTGTGAACCTGGAGAATTAGAATGTATGTGTCAGGTGGGTGCTAAGCAATGAGAGCAGGAAAGGAAGGTTTGCACTGGAGATGAAAAATAGGTGGTGCTGGATGGAAGCAGCAAATGGCTATAGAAAAATGGCAGCCAGGAAAGTAGAAAGTAGAGGGTTGGGTGGGAAAGAAGCTTTGCATTGCTAGAGAAGTAAGATATCTGGACCAAGTGGGTGCAACGGTAGGAATGAAGTGGCAGTTAGAAAGGAAAGAATGGAGTGGTAGAGAGAGGGCTCAGGTGGGTATGGGATGACACTGGTGACACAGGAAATTTCAGGTAGGTATGGGTAGACCCAGTGTATGACACACCTAAGTTCCCTTCTGATGGTGTTCAGAAAGTTGCTGAAAATATTCCTGTTTTCCCCATCTTTGAGTCAGAGTATCGGTAGAGCCATCATAGGATGTTTTGTTGTTATATGGAGTTTTCCTTTTGAAAGTTTATGATCTCTTTCATTTCCTTTTCTTTTTAATGTCTTTTGCTTTTAATGTCTGTCACCCTGAGTTATCTGCAGTTGACTGACCTAAGCTGTACATGAATGAATGAATGAATGAATGAATGAATGAATGAATGAATGAATGAACTTGGCAGTGGTTAATGGAAGTTAAAATAATGGTCTATGCAGAGTGGTCCTGCTGAACCTCTGCACCAAAATATGTTTGTTCCATGCATTTTTCATTTCATTTGTATCACTAATTCATTCTCTGATTCTATGAAGAATAGGGAAAGATTTATGCCTCTACTTTTGCTTGGAATCAGACCAACTCCACCTGTGATTTCTTGTAGGGGAAAAGTTACTCAGAAACACTGTAAATTACGAATATGGGAATGGGAAAGAAAGGTGCTATAACATGTGGTCCAGTAATGCACTTCAGCTCCAACTGTTTCCTGATGATTTGCAAATACTGTATCAAAATCAATAACTAACTCAGAAAATTTGTGCATAGACAAAGATGAGTTCAGAGTCACTGTAGAAAAATTCAGTCCTGAAATATGTGGTGATTGCATAGAATAAATAAAGGAGAATATTTGTAGCTCAGGGTTGAAATGAGAGGTCATTGGTGCATTCTGAGCTTGGTTGTTTTCTTGCAGACATTCCGTTACCCGAACTAAGTAATATCATCAGTGCTCGTGATGATGGTGTTACCTAGTCTGGTAATGAAATGTCTTCACTAAAACAGCCAAACTTAGGGAGCACCAAGGACCCCTGATTGCATAGAAGTATTACTGCAGGTTACATTCTTGGCCGTTTCTCCCTGCTGTCCCCTGAAAAGTAGAATTAAGTAGAATTAAAAAACACCATTTACAAGTATTTGCTTAGTGAGTTCTAACATACAACAGCTGGAATGTTAATTCTGATAGTTCCTAAATATTAAGGATGTGCACACTTTAAATTTATTAGGAAAAAAATATTCATCATTGCATAATCACAGCATCCCTGGCCTATTCATTAAGGCACACCTGCATTAAAAAACCTAAAAAAAAGATACAACATGGCATACACAGCTGTATCAAATATATTAAGATGAGAAATTTTTCCTTTGAAGAAAGCACTGAAATAAAAGCTCCCCCCTATTCCATGCAATTATTACATTATGATAGGCTGTGGTACCTAAGGGATCTCAGTTTCCCACAAGTAGTGGGAAAACATTAGAAGTGAAATTTATTTTGAAATACTACAGCTGCATTATGCACATTTTTAAACTCAGATATTGCACCTGAGTAATGAAATAATATCGTTGCTGGAAACTACTTATACATAGCAAACTGGTATAAATTTAAACTGGTACTTTTATGATGCTGTATTATTTGCAATTTGTTGATTATGTTAGAAATTATGTAAATAAGCAATTGCAGAGTTACACAGACCTAATTACAGAATTACCAGACCCATAATTGTCTTAAATCACACAAATAGGATAGTATGGCTCTCATTAGATATTTTATGGTTAAATGGCAGTCTGTTAGATCAAGCTTTTTAAAAATATATGTTGTAGTACTTAAAAGAGAAAATCATGATTTAAATAATCAAACTGTTTCTTGCTATCAGGGCATGTAAATGTTGTGTTTTACTTTCACATGGACTTGTTTTAGTGTATTTTGATGGTGTTCCTGAGAATTATTTTTTATTGTGGGAGCATATAAATATATTTAATAAATAATTAAAATAAATCTTATAAATTAAATTACAATTAAATTTTTAGGAATGTCAAGATATATCTTTGCATATATCTTTGTATATATTCAATCTGAAGGAGACCTTTTAGCATGGACCTATAAGCTAGCACAAACAAGTAATATTAAAATATTTTTAAATTTTAAATTAAAATTTAATTTTCAGCCTTTACTCCTGTTTTATATTTATGATGCTACATTTTAATTCTGTTTTCCCTCAATGCTTGGTTTTAAAGGTTTCATATGATGGGAAAAATATGTAACTTTTTAGTCTGAAAATTAGATCAAAATTAAATTGAACTCTGTATAAAGAACACTCATGGAACTATAATCAGCAGTTGAAATGTAATGCAAAGTATTTCTATAATAAATTATATAATCAAAAGAAGTAGCCTTGCATGTTACTGAAGCCTGTAAACCTGATTTTGGACATGTTTCTGATAAAAGATTGGTCCTTTTTGTTATGTTATTTTTAGATCTTTCAAGTTGCTTACATCATCATAAAAGCTGCTAATGCTCCAAGGCCCGGAAACTGGATTTTGGAACGTTCTGTGAATGGTATTGAATTCAGCCCCTGGCAATACTATGCAATTAGCGATACCGAGTGTCTAACCAGATACAACGTGACACCAAGACTTGGTCCTCCTACATATAAGAAAGACAATGAAGTGATATGCACTTCCTATTATTCTAAACTTGTTCCACTTGAGCACGGAGAGGTATGTTTTCTTTTGGTTCATGTGCCTATTATTTGTGGCCGTGGAAGGAATAAAATGATAAGGCGTTAACAAAAATCTCTCTGCTGAAAAGTTCATTCTGTTTTTCCTCCACCCATCTTTTATCCATCATTAGTAGCAACTGAGGCAAGTTTAATTTCTGAGGATCAAAAGCTTTCCAATTTATGAAACACTTCTTGCAGGGGACACTTTTAGTCTCCTCTGAAGTAGAATTCCACAGATCTGGTAGTATCTGAACAAGGAAATTATTCTTTGTTTTGATACTAAACTAGTGCAACACATTGTATGGTGCTGTATTTGAAAAATGTTTAGAATTTGAAATTAATGCAAAGTACTGCAATGAGGTTGCTAACCCAGAAAAGGAAAAGTACAGAGATTATATGTCTTTATAGAAAAATCTATAATGGGTGTTGTTTTCTAGGCATAATTCAAGGTGTTTATCAGAGGGATAAAATACCTCTTCTGCTGTGAACCTGTTCCATATTTTGGAGAGCCCCTTTGAAGATGTTGACCAAATGCCAGTATCTATTTCTAATAAACGGGAAGGGCCTTGTTCTGGTTACAATTCTTTTGTATTTTTCTCCTAAAGGATGCAAATTTGTCTGTACGCTCTCAGAATTTATAAAAATGATTTTTATTTGTATTGATTATGTTGTTTTTCTTTACACTTACATTTTTATTTCAAATGTTGAGGTCTAGTTTGTTTGCTTATAAAAATAGGACAGTTGATAAGCTTCATAAATAACACAATAGATAAAATGTATATTCTCCTTTAGCTGGATCTCAATTGTTTTGTAGAGAAAGTTTTTAATAAAATTGTTTAATTGCTTTAGGAAAAAAATAACACACTGGAATAAAAATCTAAATGACTGTATGCAGCTTGAACTCTGAAATAATTGTTGGCATCATTTCAAGGAGAGCTTGATCAAAAGAGCTGGCATTGGCAGGTCAACAGTTGATTGTTATTCCTTTCAAGCAGCTCTATTCATACTTGCTATCTGGCATAGATCAGAGAAGCAACCCATCTTATAAGGAAATTGTGCATTGAAAATTAACCTACAATGAATGCAGATAGAACTCTGACTTCAATACAAAGTTACTAGAAAAGAAATCTAAAATTTTCCTTAAAAGAGTATGCATTTGGAACTAAAACACTAGTAACATTAATTTAGTAAATGCTAAATTGCTGCTTTAGGCCCAGTTACAAGCATGGTCCAACGTTAAATTGAGATATCAGATTGCTGGATATTTCTGATGTTTCCTGAGCTGAAACATTTGTTCTAATCCTCATAATTGAAAGAAATTTAGAATAAAGCATGTTAGGAAATTTTACTAGACTTTTAACTGGGTTTAATGCTTTCCTGACTTTTAAAGTTAAATGGAATTAGCGTCTATACGTTCCAGACAGATTTTATATCATGGAGAATTCTTTGAATTAAAGTCAACATCTGGAGAGCATCCAAGTAGGAGAAGGCAGGTTTAAGTTCTCAAATTATTTAAACAAAAATCCAGCTGTCAACTTCATTGTTTTCATCCTCCTGCTGCTGCTGGCCAGGGATTCAGATGAGGGGGGCAGCCCTGAGATGTGCAAGCCGTGCAGAGCACAGGGGAGACTGCCAGGCCCAACAAGGGAGTGAGAGAGTGGGACAGGATGGTGAGGCATGGCATGCTTTGTTGCAGGCAAGGCTGGAGAGGCTGTCGTGTTTCCCTGGGTAGAGGCTATGAAGAAGACATTGTTCAGAGTGGTGGCAGAATTGTAGGAAGTGGAGGGACAAAGGCTTCTTGGAGAGCCAAAGCATGTTCTGCATATCACATTGGAAGTCCTTCAGCAGGCTTCAGTGAGGGGTGAAGGTGAGCCCAGTAACAGCAGAGTCTACCTGTAGGTCCTCTGTTCTTGGCCCAGCCTTCATCCTACAAAGCCTTGCAGGGTCTGCAATTTCAACATGTTGAAATCCGCAGATTGGTTGTTCAGGCTGCTTCACATGAGCGCTCGGTAGCTCACAGCAGGTTGAGGGCATTGAATTGCTCCTGTGATTATAAGTGCAGGCAAGCTGTCAAGTCCCCAAATTCTGATCAGGTGAACAGGAGGGTACTGCAACAGCCAGAAGTTTGAGGATCAGCAGTAACTTTCATTCAATGTTGCTGAAACTCTCAATAGTTACTGAATGAACGGTCATGAAGTATAGCTCTTCCTGAACTTCCCAGTGCACATATACTGATGTAACAGATGAGGAGAACAGAAACACACACACATGCAAACATATGCACAGATGGAATGCATTCCATTATTTTGTTACAAAGAAGAAAATATACATACTTCCAATGTCCAATTTTGCTAAAGGGATATGGAAAAAAAAACAAGAAATATGCTCTGCATACATCTTGGCGCTTTCTCTATAGCCTATAGTCTTAGTGACTAGTCCCTTTTTCTGTCTCATATGTCATTCATTTTCAACTTTGCATTAGACTTTTTTTGAGCTGTGGGATTCTATTGCCATTTCTCATATTTTTTTTCCTCTTTGGAATTTTTCCCGTTCTGCTTTTAGTACCTTCCTTTTAGGAATTGCTACCTACCTTAAAGTTCCTTTTCCTATTATATCCTTTTGCTGAGGGATCCTGCAGTCCTGCGGATTGTTCTTGGGTTTCTTTTAATCTATATTTTTGAAGGATATTTTTGAATACCTCTTTAAGCACATTTAGTGTCCTGTAAAATCCATAAGTTCAGCATGATTGCATTTCCACACTGTTTATTCCTTTGATTCTCCCCTGTTAGTTAGTAACAGGTCAAGGACTGCTGATCTTCCAGTGCTTTTTTCAAACTTCTAAAGCAGCCATTTGTCAGGATTGCGAGTTAGAAATTTCCGGGGAGGTCCACTCTTGGCAGAATTTATCTCCCCATAGAAAAAAAAGAATTTGTATGAGATACAGACAGCTGATTCAACATCTTTAAGAAGGAATGTAAGGGATGTGTGTGTGAGAGGAGGTATTCAGTGAACATAATAGAATTTGAATTTGGTAAATCTTGTGCAGATCAGTCCAGTTCTGTTATTGTGTTCTTGAGTTCTTGCTTTAAAAAAAAAGACTTTGAAAAAGCAGTTTTAAACAAGCAAATATAAAAGAAAGAATTTTATGTATAACAAACTGCAAATAAGAAAATAAAGCACTATTTGGCCTGAGTGTCACAAAATTTTGATTGTTCACCATTTTTCTTTTGACCTGTTTGCTAGCATACAAAAGCTTTTTGTTTTGTTTTGTTTCTGTACTATAAGCTCATTGGCTGGTAAATAATTCTAAATTCCTACAGAAGCCTATGAATGAGGAAACACCAGTTATTTTTACACAGATATGGACAATGTGCTTATAATTAAATTAGTCTTATTTTTTAGATACACACATCACTGATTAATGGGAGACCTAGTGCTGATGACCCTTCGCCAGCATTACTGGAATTTACCTCTGCAAGATATATCCGTCTCCGATTGCAGCGGATAAGAACTCTTAATGCTGATCTCATGACCCTTAGTCACCATGATCCTAAAGATGTTGATCCTATTGTTACAAGAAGGGTAAGCCGGTTCATTTATCAGTGTGCTTGAAACCTGTTATCTCTGCCTTGATGGAATTTATCCTAAAATAGGCTAAAATCCAGAATACTTGTTTATTTTTCAGCATGGAAGAATTAAGACACTTGCTTATCATTGTCTTATGGGGTGCTTTTTCAAATAATATTCCTGGAAATTAGGAGTACTGTGATACACTAATATGCTAAAATAGCATATATGGTGATGCGATGACACATGGGCTATCTTCCATATTAGTCAACTATCTGTTTGGTAACTATGGCAAGGGGTTTAAGTATGGATTTAGAGCTCTTTGGGGGTCAATTTGTTTATTACCTAGTTAATTAAATATTAGTAAACAAGAATTGCTCTTCAAATACAGAACTGATTGCTGAAGCCAACTTGTTAGGCAAGGAGCATGATACCATGCTAAAAATGCTGACAATTAGCTCATAAACCTTGTTCTGCAAAAATACTCAATTTATGCACTGAATGTTCTTTTATATAAAATACAGGTAGTATCTTGATGTCATGATATATTGTGAACAGTGCTTTGTTTTAGAACAGCAACAACAGTGGTGAAGTAGCATTATCTGAAGGGTCTAATACAGGGGTGTCAAACTCACAGCCTGAGGGCCAGATGTGTCATGTACTGGCTATGCTCCTGCCCGGTTTAGTGAAGGGGAAAAAAGTTCTGGTACATCACATGATGCCGCTGTGACGACGCGAGTTTGACACCTCTGGTCTAATACTATTTTACAATTAGGTTAACCTAACAGGTGCCATAACCCTGCTAAAACTATTCTTGTTTCATTTCTGTGAGAATGAAGACATATAGTTACTTTTTAAACTTTCTTTAAAACCAATCTTATTAAAAATATTTCTGTATATTAAAGTAGTTTTAATTTTGAACACATGTAAATCTGAGTGCATACAATATAGTGTGTTCTATTGTATATGTATGTCCTTGAACAGTTTTATGTTATTTGTAGGGATTTTTAGATTTAGCGTAAGAATATGACATAAGAATATGCCCTGACTGATCAGTGTAATTTGTGTGTGTGTGTGTATGAAGACTTTCACATGTAAACCTTATGTGTAAATTCTAACTGAAGTCAATTGCAATTTAGAAACTGGATTTTTAAAAAATTATAATTAAATATTTATGCATCATTATTTTCTAATGAATATTGGCTTATTGTGTTTCTGTTAAATGCATTAAACTTAATGACTCAAACTTTGCTTTATTTAGTATTACTATTCAATAAAAGACATCTCTATTGGAGGCATGTGCATTTGTTATGGGCATGCTCGAAGTTGTCCTTTGGATAAACACACAGAGGTACGTTTTTTTTTTACTTGTTCCTACAGACAAATGTGCATTTTGGCCTTTTTGAAAAGCAAGATTATTTAGAAAGATAATATGATTGTCTGCTGTTTATTGAAATGATAGCATTTCTAACACTTTTCTTTGTCTTATATCATATTAACTTTACATGAATTAAAGGGCCTTTTAAATCAGTGAACAAATATATACAAATCCAAAAAAGCTTATAGGAATAGGAACAGACATCGAGTGGATTGCTTTAACATTGCATAGGAATTAAGAAAATATGCTACATAAGAACGTATAGACTTAGTTCAAATGCATTATGTTTCCTTTTCTGGACATCTTCCTTACCAAATAAAACTATTTTGTATACACAGTTACACAATCATATATAGATAACATCTGCTTGCAAACAAACAGCTGTGCAGACCTGACAAGTGTTAACAATGCCTAAGCATTGCATAAGCACACTGCCTTGTAAAAACTTGTTAAAGTCCCGAATCATTAAAACATCTTAGATTTTTTTAGTCTCTTCACATTTTTTTGCAATTATTTTCATAGCTAAGTGCTTGAAGTATCTGATAAATTATTTTGTAAATGAAATATATACTACAGTTTATCCCTATATTATGCTTTGATGTATTGTTAGCTTTTTTGCCTTCTAGCAAATTTACCTCTCTGGTAATTTGTTCATTTTTATAAAAAAATGCTGAAATTACTTACCTGCAATCATGCGCCACATGTTAATATGTTTTATCCAGAATATCAGATAGGTGATGAAGAATCATGAGATGGAGTAAAATAAGAGTGACATTTTTTTTACTGGGAGTTGGATTTTAAGACAATGAAACTTAACGGGTTTTTATTTATTGCTGGAAAATAAATGTTTTTATTATTTTATAAGTAGAAGGAAAATAGGACAGTGTTCAGGAAATGGACAGTTAAGATCAAAATAGGCTACACAGAAGTAGTGTTTAATGAAATATATAAAGTCACAAAGAGAAGCCAATCATGAGGTCACTCAGAGACATATCATTTTAGATCCTATGAAATATTGAAATGTTTTGGTTTTAGTTATGGAATGTTTTGGTTATATGGAAAACCAATGGTACAAATCAGATATCACCTGGAACTTTGTTTTCAGCTCTAATGAACCAGATAAGCAAAGGACAGAAGCAGCAGTAAAGAATTTTTCAAATTACTACATTGACCTATCAGCTTCTGCTGCACTTCCCCCCCACCCCCACCCCCCAGCTTTCAAGCCCTGGGTTTCCATGTAGTTTGCCTTTTAAATACTAACCAGATCAACCTTTGCTCCACTTTTTTCAGAACAGCCTATGTTGGGTAGAAACAGATGTAACTTTCTCCAATTCTTTATTAAGTCATTCAGTTTCTCACATCTATTTTTAAATAAATGTCCACATTTGCACCTAGCGGTATCTGTCCACGTCATCAACAAGCAGCTTTGCTTGTTGTATCTGGATTTTAAAAGCTTTTCCCTTTCCTTTCTCTTTTGTTTTTCTTTTGTTCATACTATTGAACTACTTGTATTTATCAGTTGCTATTGTTGCTTTTTCATTGGATTCTTACAACTCTTACAGATGAGATTTTACACCAAGGTTTTGTACAAACTTACAATATACACAAGAATCTATCCAGCCCTAAACACTTAGAGGATATTTCAGGTATTTCTTAAATGTGGGATAAATAATTTTGTTTTAAGGTAATTAGTAATAGAATCATATTATAATTTATTTTCATGTAGAAACTACAATGCCAGTGTGAACACAATACTTGTGGTGAAAATTGTAATGAATGTTGTCCTGGCTACCATCAGGCACCATGGAGACCTGGAACTATTTCTGCTGGCAACAAATGTGAAAGTATGTGGTACTAAATGACAGATCTCTTAAAAGTTTACCACTTTACTGATTAGATAAGTAATCCATCCATCACTAAAACCATGAGTTTGACATGGGGAATTCTCTTTAATGATGCATAAATATTTCTAACACTGAAAATTTATAAGTAGTAAAATTTAAACCAAGCTTGTAAAACCAATGAATTTTTCATTTTTTCTTATCAGTCTTATCAGTCTGTCACCTTATTTCATGTAGAATTTAGATATTTGTAATTTTAATTTTCATTCTAATCTTTCAATAAAATATATAATCCAATATCTATATGTTTTGAGGAATAGAATGGATTTATTAAACTGAACATATCATGTTATGTATAAATGTATTATAGAAAATTAGATGTGAATTCATCAATAATCTTATTAGAATAAAATTGGGAATACTAAATAAACACTAGTAGCATAATACTCTTTTTTACTATAAGGTTTACAAATAAAGCTATTTTGATTAGTGACAGGTGGGAGACCAAAATTTTATTTATTTATTTATTCATTCATTCATTCATTCATTTATCATGTCCATCTCCCTGATAAGGCAACTCTACATGGTATTAATTATTATGTATTTTAATAGAAGGTTAAAGTCTTCCATCTATGTTTAATATTGAGTGTTATGTAAAAGGTTAATTTTGCATGTAGAATATAATGTGTTCAGTTTGTTTATCTGGTTGATTCACTTATTTACACACACACACACACACACACACACACACAAACACACTAAAAGAGTATTGGTTTTTTTTTTTAGGATGCAACTGTCACAACAAAACAGAAGATTGTTATTATGACCAGAGAGTAGCAGATGAAAAAAAAAGTATAAACATATTTGGTCAATTCAGAGGAGGTGGAGTATGCATAAATTGTACACAACACACCACTGGAATAAACTGTGATGTGTGTAGTAATGGCTACTACAGACCACAAAAAGTAAGAGGATTCTGAAATATTGTTTATCATTACTTGTAAACAATGCTAAAACTTGACATCTAATTTTTTTGAGCTTTACTGTTCATTTAATATGTGGTTAAAACCATGTGAATTCATAATGAAAGGAAAAGTGAAAGGATTCGGTCTTTGAGAAAAGACTAAGAAGTCTGTCCAGCCATGTACAAACAATTTGTGAAAATAGTATCTTATGTATATTTTGTGTTATTATACCTGTTACCTGTATATATAAACTCAACATTTGTCAAGACTTCATTTACAAATACATATTAGATCAAAAGAAGGGAATTTCTGGCTTATGGGACTTTGTACCCTTCTCAATTTAAGAAACAATCCCACGAAGCCTTTGGCTTTATTATAGCCTCATCTGTGCCCGTTTCTCTGTATGGTGTCTTTTCCCCACAGAGTCATACTCAAGCCATAGGGCCAGGGTTGTACAGATGCTCATGATTTTAGAAATAAATCTCTGTTCATTTCTGTAACATACAGAGAGTTTCCCGGTTCCACAATGGCTGGTTTCAACATTACCTCATTTATGCTTACATTTATCTAGTTTTTGCCTTGCACTCATCCCATGGAAATAACTAATCATCCTTGCCAGTTGAGATGCATATCTTCATATATACTCCTAAAAAGGAACAAAAATTCATTTTCAGTAGCATCAAACAGTTAATAAAAATTTAAAAAAATTGTACTTATTCCAGGTGTCTCCTTATGACAACAATCCTTGCCGTCCATGTGAATGTGATTTATTTGGGTCCTTTGGTTTTGACTGTGTTAAGGATAATAATCATGCCGACCCCGCAAAAGGTAAGAGTAACGGTCTAGGCAATATTTACAAAATCAGGTATTGGATCTATAAGAAACAACGAAACATAAAATTCAATTCAGTTTCTTTGGATCTTATTACTGCTGTACCTGTATAAAGGAAGAATAAGCAACTTTCTTGTATTTCTTTTACTTTTTCAAGATATTCAGCCTGGTCAATGTCATTGCAAGGAAGGGTATGCTGAAAAAAAATGTGACCATTGTGCTTTTGGCTACAAAGGTTACCCAAATTGCATACGCTGTAATTGTAGCCTCGTTGGCAGCATCAATGATGATCCATGTAGTGAACCTTGCCTTTGCAAAGTAAGTATAGCTCTGATTT
Source organism: Pseudonaja textilis (assembly GCF_049901715.1). Classification (NCBI taxonomy): domain Eukaryota; kingdom Metazoa; phylum Chordata; class Lepidosauria; order Squamata; family Elapidae; genus Pseudonaja; species Pseudonaja textilis. Next base: position 151,741,268 of record NC_141992.1, read on the forward strand.
TTAGTTTGATTTACTATACAGTGGTACCTTAGTACTCAACTGCTTTGAAACTCAGCAAATTTGGTACTCAATGCATTTTATGTGAAAATTTTGTCCTTATACTCATCATTTGTTTGGTACTTTTATGTACAAGCTTGAACTTGTGGGTGTCGGCTATCTTGTGACTCACTACCTTATTCCTTATGGGAAAAATGTGTTTGGTACTCAGCATTTTTGTACTTATGTGCCTCCTGGAACTAATTAATGATGAGCACTGAGGTAACACTGTACTAAAATTTTATTAATAATACACTTTAAAGTGGAATTTGTCCATTTATTTATTTTGAGAAATTTCTTTCTTAATAGCAATCCTACATCTAATTCTAACAATTAATTGGAGTTAAGCCAAAATCTACCAGATGGGGATTTAAACTAAGATACATGATACAGGTATATCATACATTTTAACACTGGCAAAATTATGTATCAGATTTTGTGATTAAATTTTGGCTTGGAAAGAGCAATTCCAAATTAAGATAACATTGGTGGGGAAGCGGGGTGCTTGGGAATACATTAGTTGGTTTTTTTAACCACTCACATTTACTCACATATTATTTATATCTACTATCTATAATGACTTTGATGTTCTAATATGATTTTATTATAAGCTTCAAGAAATTTCATTTCCCTGCCATTAGGCTTAATATTGAGCTTGTAAGTGCCAAAATAAAAAAAACCTGATTGAATGGAATTTAAACCAAAAAATGATAATGGCGAAAGTTGACCTTTTTTTTGTGACCATGAAATAGATTGACCTTTTTGAACCTGACATTCATCAGTTATGTGGAGCCTGTAGTCACAGTATGCATAGTCAGTATGATAATTGGTATCTTTGCTTGTCATGTGGACATTCTCAGTATAAAATACAAGTACTTACTGACACATAACATATAAAGGGTGAAAATTTTCTATTCAATACTTTAGTTCAGAAGAAAAGTTCTAGAAAATGTTAAGGTAAAAATGCTACTATGTTTTATTGTATGTTGGTTCTGATTATGTTCATAGGAAAACGTAGAAGGAGAAAATTGTGACCGTTGCAAATCTGGATTCTATAATCTTCAAGAAAGAAACCCACAGGGTTGCACTGAATGCTTCTGTTTTGGTGTTTCTGATGTGTGTGAAAGTCTTCCATGGTCCACTACTAAGGTATAATATGACTAATATTCCACAATTAGTATCTCATTTGTTTTCTTCAAGCATAAACATTCCCTGTGTTATCTTTGCCTGACAGGCATTCCATTTCAGTCTGATTTCCATAAATGGTTTTAGTCTGTTAATTATTTCACTCAATAAAAACTTAGGTGTAAAAGGCTGCAATTTAGGTTTAAACTAAAAAGCCAAAGAATATCTAAGAAATGGAATGATAAATATAAAGGATCCCAAGTGAGCAAAACATAATTCGTACTTCTACTTTATATGTGTTTGAATGATAGAAAGCAGCAAATTATCTAGAGATATATTATAATATTTGAAAGTACTGTTCAGTTACAAGTTTGCATACAATTTCCCTATTGAAAACCAAGCACTAAAAATTAAAGTAAAAGAGATGCTTGAATTTTAAGTATAAGTACCATATTTTTCGGAGTATAAGACATTCCGTACTATAAGATGCATCTAGCTTTTGGGGAGGAAAACAAAGGGGAAAAAATCTGTCTCTGCCTCCCAGCAATTTGCCTCCTTACAGCAAACAGCCTGGTCAGCTTCAGCACAGCCTGATTAGCATAAGCAGCTGATTGTTGGTTGGATCGACCTTCTGATAATCAGCTGTTTCAGGCTGCAGGGATTGCCATAGCCTATTACCGCCTCTGTGTGTCCCAGTTTTGGCCTCCACATCCCGTTTTCAGCCTCTGCACACCTCATTTTCAGCCTCAACGCGGGCAGTGGGGTTTGGAACCAGAGATGGTACTCAGCAGGTTCTGATCAGTTCTGCAGAACCAGTAATGGAAATGTTGAGTAGTTCAGAGAACCAGCAAATACCACCTCTGACTGGAGATTTTACATTATCTTTCTCCTTCCACGCCCACCAAGCCACGCCCACAGAACTGGTAATAAAAACATTTGAATCCTACCAATGATCGGAACGGACAGAAAATGGGACGCACAGAGACCGAAAAACTTTATCCTGTGATTTCTGTTTTGCTTGGATTATTCTGCCATAACACAGTATCATATTGTGAGCCAAATAAAAATAGAACTTTGCTAAAGCAAAACACACACAAACAACACACTTTCTGTTTCTTGATTACTTGAATGCTTGATCATGTTTCCTGCTTTATTAAGGTGTCTTCTATGATTGGGTGGGAGGTGACAACTCTATATTCTTCAAAAACTATACAACCTCAAGAAGATCACTTTGATAAATCTCATCAAATAAGTATTAACGACACTGAGGTTGCAAAAGTACTAAAACCTCCTTATTACTGGTCTGCACCTAAATCATACCTTGGAAATAAAGTAAGTACTCTGGAGGAAATGTGCTTTTTTCAGTGTTCTGTGTATGTATAAAGTTTTCTGCATTGCATATTCACTTTATTATATATATAATGTAATGTTCAAAAAGCATAGGACATCTTTTCCTAGGAATCCTACCATATTAGGATCATTAAAGTTAAATCTGGTATATATGTCATCTCTGCCTCTTGCTCAAAAAAATGGTGTTGGCATTAAGATGCAAATATTGTGAGCAAAAAGTATCGTGCATTTAAATATAGTAGCTGTTTTCCCATGTCTATATTTCTGATTTACTTATTGTACAGGAAAGATTTGATTTAAGAAATATTCAGAGAACTGTTGCAAGATACAATATGAACGTTAAACAATAATTATATTTAGGCACCTCAGTTGTTCTAAAAACTAAGAATTGGTTTTTGAAAATTTACGATTGTATGTAATAGAAAGATAGTGAAACTAAAAAGAGGCTCGGAATTAAAAAAAATCAGTAAATGTAAAATGTCAAGTGAGACATAGAAGTTAGAATGTGATGGCAAATATACAAAAGAAGATTTTTCTTAGGATTTGTTTTGTGTCTAATCTAGCATTTAACAGATAATTTAATAAGAAATCTTAAAAAGGTGAAATCTATTTTTGATGCAATATTTATATTTCATCTTCATATTGCCAAAAATAAGATTAAAAAATAACATTTTTTATTTCTTGCCTTTTGTGCTTTCAGCTCACTGCCTTTGGTGGCTATTTAAAGTATACTGTGTCTTACGATATTCCCATGGACAGTTCAGATAGTGACTTGGTATCTAGTGTCGATGTTATTATCCAGGTAATTGTATTAAATGGGCAGGGATACAAAATATTCTGAATGCTTTTGAGGGAGGAAATTCCAGACTTAGTACAGGTGGTCCTCAACCTCAAATCGTTAAGTGAAGCACCGTAACTTGATTGTTAAGTTTCCCAATTGACTTTGCTTGTCAGAAGGTCACAAAAAATGAACACATGACTTTGGGAACAGCAATGGTCATAAATATGGACCAGTTGCCAAGGGGCTAAATTTTGATCACATGATCACGGGAGGCTGCTACAAAGGTCGTAAGTGTGAAAAATGGTCATAAGTCACTTTTTTGGTGCTGTTGTAACTTTAAATGGTCACTAAATGAACTGTTGTAAGTCGAGAAGTACCTGTAGTTCCTTCTTCTGGTAGTAGTTCTTGTTCCTTTGGCAGTGCTTCCTAGAGGGTCTTCTGAATTTCTGCAGATGGTCCTTTAGTAGAGAGTTGAGAAAAGATACCCTTGCAACAATGAACTTGGAAATCTCCTCCAACATACAGACTTTTGGCTTTTAAATTTTTCTTTAAAGTTAAAAAAAAAATGTGGTGATATTTGTGTACACTGTCAGTGCATCTGATTCAAAGCCAAGAGCTGTCTTCTCCCTCATGGTGTCTTCCAGTTGTACTGAGAATTGGTTTAGATCAGGGGTGTCCAACCTTTCACCTTCCCTGGGCCACATTAGAAGATGAAAATTTGGTTTGGGCCGCACATAAAATAAAATAACAGTAACAATACCTGATCATCCAAAAAAACCATAGAAAACATAGTTAACATATTAAATTTATTTGGAAATGAAGTTAGTGAGATGTTTTTATTATTTATTATTAATTATTTATTAAAAATTATTTATTTTTTATCATGGTTTTTTTATCACAGTTTTTTTATCATGGTTTATTTTCCGGCCAAATTTTTTTGGGGGGGGCGGGGAGAAAGCTCACCCGCCTCGTGCCTACCTCTCCTCCTGCAAATGGCCCGGCTGGATGAGGCAGGACTGGAAGGCAGAAGCAGCAGCAGCAGTGAGGGCAGAAGCCTTCCCCCGCCACTGCTGCTGCTTCTGCCCCGCCGTGGCTTCTGCCCCCGCCGCCGCCGCCGCTTCTTCCCCCGCCACCACTGCTGCTTCTGCCCCCGCCGCCACTTCTGCCCCCGCCGCTGCCGCTTCTTCCCCACCACCGCTGCTGCCCCTGCCACCGCTGCTGCCCCCGCCGCCACCCCCGCCATCGCTTCTTCCCCCGCCACCGCTTCTTCCCCCGCCACCGCTGCTGCCCCGCCGCCACCCCCGCCGCCGCTTCTTCCCCCGCCACCGCTACTGCCCCCGCCGCGGGGGCAGGGGGGGCAGCAGCAGCAGCGGTGGTGGGGGAAGAAGCGGCGGCGGGGGTGGCGGCGGGGGCAGCAGCGGTGGCAGGGGCAGAAGCGGCGGCGGGGGAGGTGGCGGCGGGGGCAGAAGCAGCGGTGGCGGGGCCAGAAGTGGTGGCGGCGGGGCCAGAAGCGACGGCGGCGGGGCAGAAGCGGCAGCGGGGGCAGCGGCGGTGGGGACAGAAGCGGCAGCGGGGCAGAAGCGGCGGCGGCGGGGCAGAAGCGGTGGCGGCGGTGGGGGCAGAAGCGGCGGCGGGGGCAGCAGCGGCAGCGGCGGCGGGGCAGAAGCGGCGGTGGTGGCGGCGGGGGCAACAGCAGGAGGTGGCGCTCTGACGGCGCCCGCCTTTTCTCTTGCTGCTTGGCCTGGCACTCGCCTCGCCCCGCCCCGCGCCTGCCTCTCCTCCTCCTCCTCGCTGGCTCTGGCATGAAGGTTGGGGTGGGCACTGGGCCGCATTACGAGGTGACCTGGGCCGCAGGTTGGACAAGCCTGGTTTAGATGGAAAAGTAAAGATGTTAAGTGGGTTTTATGGCTAAGTGGGTTTATTTCCATGAAAATGTGTTTAAATTCATGATCTAGGCATTTCTTAATGGATGGTATGCAAAATGTTTTGAATTTGGATTGTTCAGAATACTTTATTTTAAATCCCAAACACCCCATTTGAACAGAGTTTAGAAACTGGAAGGTTTTGCATTTGAAACATACTTTTTTTCTTTAAAATCCTGATGTACTTCCAATATAATTGACATATAGATAAAGATATATGACATTTGAAACTGATGTTTTCCATTAAGAACAATTCAGATTCAAAACATATGACATACTCTTAAAAGAAATGTAAAGTTTGGAAAAGATAGTGTGGGTTTTGGGGAAAAGAGGAATCCTGGGAACCTTGTATGGTTTCCATTAAGTGTAGTTTTAAACAATTTCCAATTATACTTTAGAAATGTATAAAATAACAATACCTGTCATTTCAGGGCAATGGATATATTCTTTCTACAAGATCTGAAGGGCTGTCTTTGCAACCATATGAGGAATATTCCAGTACAGTGCATCTTATATCTGAAAACTTTGTTGATTTTAATACAAAGAAGTCAATAGATCGAGACACACTGATGACAGTTTTAGTTAATGTTTCCCGTATTCTACTTAGGGCCAGTTACAACACTGCAGAAAAATCTGTATATAGGTAATACAAAGATCTGCTTAATATATATATATTTCAGCCATACCAAAAGAATCACAAAAGAATCTCAAAAGCATTTAATGTGTTCTTTTATTAAAATATTCAAAAGTTTGGACAAAGTGCTAATTTTCCATGGGATAATATCAGATTCCCATTTTTTAAAGTTAAATAGGATTAAGTGATAGGAAATGTAAAAGAATAACAGACAAATAATTTGAAATGTATAATAGATTGTGAAATGTATTTTATGTGGAATTATGCATTCAGAACAAGAAACAATGCAAAGTTTTATCTCTGCATTTTTGTATTTTATGCATATGGATTATTTTACACAGTGAAAAAAACCCCAATACATTGTTTACATCATTTATTTCCCATTTTAATGTTATTACAGGTTGGACTCTGTGACTTTGGATACAGCAAATGCTAATCTTATAGATCTGTCTTCAGCTGTACATGTAGAATATTGTGAATGTCCACAGGGTTATTCTGGAATATCTTGTGAAGTAATTTCAATATTTTATTTATTTATTTATTTATTTGTTATGTGATGGTATTGCCTCATTTTAAAAAATGGGTTTTCCAAAGGGATCACGTGATCAATTTACTTACCAATGAAGCCATATATAGAAATACAATCGAAAAATATCAGCATGTAACCTCGTAGTAAGAAGTAAAAATCATCAAGCACAGTCAATGACCACCAGCTAAAAACAACAATAACAAAATAAAATCCCAAGAAATTTGTTTGAAAGGCCATATTTAATAAATATGATCAAAATTAAATAGATTAGAGAATAAAATGTTACTTGCCAGCATTGCCAAAATGTTACAATATGCACAGTCATTACTTCTTTTAGGAAATTCCAAAATTGTGGGGCATCTACAATAAAGATGTACTTCTCAGGGAATAAGACTACCAAAGATTAATTGATTTCCCTCCTTTATTATTTTTATATATGACTCAAGGCAGCAATACTATTTCCTCCTATTTTCCCCAAAACGATAATCCTGTGAGGTGGGTTGGCTGAGAAGAAATGGCCAAAGTCAGCCAGTCAGCTTTCATGCCTAAATTGGAATTAGAACTCACAGTCTCCTGGTTTCCAGGGTAGCACCTTAACTACTGTTCCAAACTGGCTTTAAAGATAATTCTAATAACTGACTCTAAGATAGCCACTTAGCATGCATATTAAGGCAGTGCAGCTTTTAAAGCACCAATTTGCATACCCAGTCATCTTTTCCCCTTCAAACTTGGTTTTGTGTCACATCCCTAGTCTATAAAAGCTTATTAGAAATTTATAGCAGTTAAATTTACATACAAATTGCCTTTTGACCTGCCATTTTGAAAATTGAAATGCCAAAACACCATTTCCTATTCTATCTGTCTAAAACAACTTCACATATTTTCCATTTTGTGAATAACATAACCTTTCTCTTACATTTTAAGGAACCCGGTGAGAGTTCATTTTCCCTGTAGCTAGATCTAAAATTAAAATCATGTCATTGTTATTCTTTCTCTTGTGAAAACTATTATTAATTTGTTATTTATTAATAAAACTCATAAGAATATTAATATATTTAATTAATAAAACTCATAAGAATATTAATATATTTAGAAAATATTTTCTGTTATATCCTATAAGAAAGAATTCACTAGTTTAGCTCACTTTTGAAATTGTTGTCAGACGTGAAATTGTTGTCAGACGTGCAATTAGCTTTTGTTAAATTTTCTGAAAAAGCACTATAGATCTAAAATTGTAAAGTTTATTTATAGGTAACATAGTTTGATTTGGTTTAATGGGTTTTCAAAATATTGTTATACTGAACCGTAAGGTTAGATTTATGATGATTAACACATGCTTGCTGTAATTTCTTTTTTTAATCCTATTTTTAGTCCTGTGTTCCTGGGTACTATCGAGTGGATGCAATACTTTTTGGAGGGATTTGCCTGCCGTGTGAATGCAATGGTCATGCAACGGAATGTGATAGTCATGGTGTTTGTATTGTAAGTTTGTGTCCTGCTTATAAGATCAAACCATTCCTGGTTTGTAAAATGTTGAACTTTTAAACAGGCATTAAACAGGGAGGGATACACATTTTCCTAACTATTTCTGCTACCTTTAAAGCAGGGGTGTCAAACTCAAGGCCTGCGGGCTGGATCTGGCCCACAAGGTGCTTAAATCTGGCCTGCTGGAAACAGCAAAGGACAGGCACACGGTCCCTCTGCCAGTGAAAACGGGCACCCAATCTCTGTTTTTGGCTGGGACGGTCTCCTACATCTCTCTGCAAGCAATAACGGAATTCAGAAAGTCCGTATGTGGGAGAGGCACACCCCTGACAAGAGTGACATCAAGATGGCCACGCCCATTTGTCCACACCCCACCACACACACACACACACACACATCCCGAGGTTAAACACAACCCTGATGCAGCCCTCAATGAAATTGAGTTTGACACCCCTGCTTTAAAGCCTATTTTTTGTGCACATTAAAGTACCTTCGAAGTCTGTCTTTAGTTATAACTAATGTAAAACATATTTTATAAGAAAATCTATGCAAGCTACAGCTTTTTTCCATTCAGGTCAATGGCCAAATTCCTATAGATTTGGATGGAAAAATACAGGAGCATTTTACTTTATTATTTTATTTGTATGGCATCAAAGTAATTCTGGGTGGCTCCTAACTGGTAATTAAGTTATTATTTTAAAAAAAATATTGTGAACATTATTTCCAGATAATATTTTCTTAAGAAATAAACATTATTTCTTTAAGGATGGAAATAAAAATATCTGAATGAATTGTATGATTGCCAAATTAAAATACACTTAATTTTCTTTTATTCCCTATCAAAGTAATGAAGCTAATTTATGAAATCAAATGTGCGTATCAGTTCTGGTAAAGGGCGCATGCTTAAGTTGTTGCTGTGAGTTTACAAAAGCTTATTGCCCCTGGCATCCCTGTTTCTTTGTGTTTGTTCTTTGAATACTAAATCTGCATGCTTTTTCATACTGAGCTCCCTCTGGGAATAAAATTCCATCCAAATTAAGTATCAAAAGGCTTCTTGTTTGTTTATAGGCATGTGAGCATAATACCACAGGGCAATCTTGTGAGCAGTGTTTGCCAGGATTCTACGGAATGCCTTCGAGGGGAACCACAGGGGATTGCCAACCATGTGCCTGTCCACTGAGAAGTGCTACTAACAAGTAAACTGCTTATTGGAAATGATATATAAAAACTCCAGCAATTTCAGAATAGGCGAGGCCACTAAGGGACAAGGGAGTGGAGGAAGGAGAATCAGAATGGGAAGGGGGAAAAGTCAAAAATTTCACTTCATTCTTCTCAAATGGTCACTCTTGTTGGCTCAAATGAGGAAGTTTTGTTTTTCTCAGTTTTTTAAAAGTTAAAATGTAGCCTGTCTTGAAAAGTAGTGTTGTATGCTGCTCGCATTAAAAAAATATCTGATAGAATTTTGCTATTTATATGAAATAAGAGTAATTTAAGCTGAGTCTTGCCAAGTGATTGGTAGCAGTCCAGTAAATTGTTTCAGACATTCTGGAGACGTTTGTCTTTTAAGGGATTTAAACATTTTTTCTCCTAAGTACTGTGAATCTTTCAGATACTGTAAAGTTGTTTATGAAAATCCGCATGCATGTAGCTAAGAATGTAATAGTCAATATACTTACACAGGTGTAATACAATTTGAAACAATAATGAGCGGGGCTTGATTTTAAATAGGCACATGCAGGATTACACACTGATTATATTTTCCTGTGTTCACTAATTACTACATTGTGCAGTCATGAATTGTGCATGTATTTGATGCATTAACTTTGTATAATCTCTCTCATAATTCTTAAGTTATTTATTTTTAGTTTCAGTCCTACTTGTCATTTGGATAACAGAGATGAAGTTGTCTGTGATAAATGTGCTCCAGGATATGCAGGAGTCAGATGTGAAAGGTATGGAGTAGCAGAAATGGTTGTTAGTCAAATGTAATTAAACATAGAGGCAACTCATATTTATGATGTTTGTAATATCCTGGGGTCATGTGATTATTTTTTTAACTTCTGACAAGCAAAGTCAATGAGGAAGCCAGGTTTACTGAACAATCGTGTTACTAATTTAACAACTGCAGTGATTCAGTTTACAAATATGGCCAGAAAAGTCGTAAAATTTCACTTAACAAATCTCTCACTTAGCAAAATAAATTCTGGACTCGATTGTGGTTGTAAGTTGAGAGCTACCTGTAAACGTATTTTGAATGTGTACAATATGGTTTATTCCTTCAAGATCCAATAAGCCCAACTATCTGATATGGCCGATTGTCTCATATTACATCAAAAGCAAATGACCAAGAAGTTGAATTATTTTATATCCAAAATGTATTGCAAATTTGATCCCGAACTAACTCTTTCAAATATATCTAAAGTTTTCAATACAATTGCTAAATAGTCTCAGCATTAACTAGCATATCCAGCTATCAAAATATGATGTTTTGCTTTAACATCTATGACATAGGTATTGTTGGCAGTAAGGTTCTTTTGTTTGAAATGAATGGCTGATTAATGTGACAAAGTAATTTTCTTCAAAGTAGAAGAATTGTTAAAAGGGTTGCAGGAAAATAAAAGACAGTTGTCCTGAACTTGACCAGTCCTTGCTGGAAACATATCCGTAGCTGTTTAAATGTAAAATAAAAAAGAGAAATGAATAAAAAGAAAAAATAGAAAGTGCAGGAAAACATAAGGAAGGAAGGAAAACATAAGAATATAGTAAAGAAATACATAAAGAAATGATTTCCTCCTTCATCACATATATAAATAATTTAGTAACTTATGTAACAGAAGATTATGTATGTCTTCCTTTATTCATAACAAATCCTCAATAACTTCTGTTCAGTTCTGCATTAAAATCAGAAATAACAACATACCTATTTTCACCTTGATAAAATAAATCAGCTTTATTTCCTTCCTTTTTACTTTCAACAATTTTGATCTTTAGTTCCTTCAAAGGGTGTCCTAGAATTTGATTTCTTCCAATTTTTTTCTTTGTTCTTTCTCCCAAAATTCTTCAAAGCTTCCGTTTGTAAATCCAATTAAATAGTAAAGTTATCCAGGTCACTCTGTTGCTTTGTTATTTATATATCCCTTTTAATTATTAAGACATCAGCTCGTTTCATTGGTATCTGCAGTATAGCATCTTTTACATATCATTCTTATAGCCTGTCATTTTTAAATTTTCAATCAGTTTCAGTCTTGTCTTTTAATAGAGTCTGTCTATAGAGACAGATACTCTTAAAATTAACTTCTGGTTGCATTATTCAAAAATTTCCTTCACTGTGTTAAATATTAAAATATTTTGCTCCATTCTATATTAGTAAATCAAATTTAAGTGTTCTTCTCTTTTAATTGTAATCTATAGTTCCTTCTGGTTCCTCTAATGTCCAATCTTCAAAGTCTGGTTTTTTTAAAAAGAAATTCAAAACAGCAGCATTTTCCCATGGGAAGGATTCGTATAATTAATTCCAAGTTTTTATTGAAGATGGCTATTAGTTCACTTGTAAGTTTCTAAAATTTAAATTCTAATCCCCTTTTGCTGTTAATTCCAAAATATTTTTAAGACCTTAAATTTGTGTTTAAAACCTCTTTCACTAAGGATTGAAGGAACTCCACCTGGTGCTATCAAACTTGATTATTGATCCAAAGATTACTAATAACTGAAAAACAGTTAAGAAGCAATTTCTGAAAGTGATTAGAAAAAGAAACATGGAAACCCGGTGTCCCTTTGAAAGTTCCAACCATGATTTGAGCAAAAAGATTGATATTCCCTCATCACCCTGATCCACCAGAGACAACTATCTTGTGGTCTCATCATCAGGAACAACCGTATGGATCACCTGTGGGTGATCTCAAATCCATTCCAGATATGGAAAGGAATTATGACAAGTTGGTCTATTATCATCTCTTTATTCTGCTGCAGTTGTGGACTTTAGCAGAATTGTCTGCAGTTTGCCATTTCTTCCCTGGAAGAGCCAATGTTACTGTATTGATCCATCTTTTGCAGTTTTTATAACTTTCTTAAGCATGGTATCTGCAGTGATTTTTCTTTTTGCACAAATAGATCCAAATTATGAAAATAAATAGGAAATATGATTGTAGTCTTAACCATCTAAACAGACTCACTGTATCAGTAAGATGAGTGGCATAATAAACAAACCAACAAATTTCTACTCTGATGCAATTGTCCTATTTTATGTGCAGATGTGCAAATGGATATTATGGCAATCCTTTAGTGGCAGGAAAACCATGTATTCCTTGTGATTGCAATGGAAATGTAAACCCATTGGAAGATGGCCATTGTCATTCAGTTACAGGGGAATGTTTGAAATGCATTGGAAATACTGTGGGACATCACTGTGAAAGGTGTGCTGATGGCTATTATGGGGATGCAGTGACCAACAAACATTGTTATGGTGAGTTCCTCATGATCAAGTAAATATAAAGTATTTTTAGTTGAATACAGCCAGATTGGTCCCCTGATACTAAATGTCAACTCATAAAATATTTCTATGGTCTTTTTAGAGTTGCCAACAGAAAGGTGCGGGGGGAAGAGCAGTGTGGCAGCTTGGAAATCAAAAGTGCATTCCATAAATAGTTTTCAAAGATAGTAACTAATTTCTGCCACGGCAAAATTCTAACTGGAGAACATGATTGATGACTCTTGGCTATGGATGTGCCTCATTGGAGAATATGAATTATGATACACCCAGGGGGTGGGGGAATACCAGGGTCAAGGGTGACAATGAATTATGTGTGTCAAGTCAGCTACACCCAGGCAGTGCCGGACATGTTAACTCCCAATAAATCCTTTTGAAGTTTTGGAAGTTTGGCTCAAGACTCATGATTTAATTGGGTAATTGCAGAATCTGACACTAAACACTTTCATTGGGGGTATCATATCTTGTTTCGAACTGATGTTCTGCATAAACTTTTCATAGACTTTGTCAAATCATTTTGTTTTACAACAAGGAAATTGTTTACAACAGTTGATCTTAAGATTAGAGTGAAGGATACGTACTTCTACTTTAAAAATGTGAGGTTTTCAGTACAGTATTTACTCTCAATATCTTATCAACAATTACCAATCAACAATGTTTTTTTTTTTCTGCATTTGAGCTCTGCCCACCCCAAGATTGTGAGATTATCATGAATACAGTTTACTCATTAATAAAATTAGGGAAGTCTCCTTCGAGTAAAAATACTTTCCACTTACAGTTGGAGTTCCTTGTTTTGTAACATTAATTTCTTTTTCCAAAAGATATAAATTTAAAATTATAATGCCCAGACTATAGAAAAGTAAGAAATTAAATTCTACATTTTATTTGGAAAAAAAGTATATAATTGTTACTATTGTGTATTTTGTCACAATAATAATCATCTTTTATCTTTGTTCATTTTATATCTAAGTTTGTGAATGTGACATAAACGGCTCGGTTTCCAGCGTCTGTCATCATGAAACTGGCCTCTGCCAATGCAAAGCCAATGTAGTCGGAAAGAGATGTGATAAATGCTTGGTAAAAAACAGCAATTACCTTACTAACATATTATGTTTTTACTAATTATTTGTCCACAGGGTCTAACAATGTACATATTATTTAAATTTCAGTATAATGGTGAAACAATCTAGGTGTAATTCATAGTAACTGAAAGGCACAATCAAACTAAGATGATACACCAAAAAGGGATTTTATTCTTTTTTGCTTGAAGTCATACTGCCCACTGAGAGATCATAACAGACTGGCCTAATTTTAATTCCAGAGATCTTGGGAATAGAGCCTTATCTATTATCAGCCTACATCATTTACATCTGTCTCTCTTTTCTTTATTCCAAATACAGCTGGCATCTGCAAGGCAGGAATGCTGGGAAGTGACAAAAACATATTTCCCAGTCTCCAAGGAATTATGAGATCAGTTTTATAAATCAAATTGATTGAGAAAAAAACATTTAAAATGATAGCTATACTGTCTGTGAGAATGCAACAAAGTTGTTGGATAAAGCTTCAGATAATTGAAGTATCGCTTTATCATTAAACTTTAATTTTTATAGTAATTTAAAATTAGGAAATTAAAAATAGAAACAGATGCCCTGTTCATCTCCATAAAGGCATACTTGAATTGATGTAATTAAACTCTTTATTATAATAGTGTCCTATCCTCTTGTCACATTTTAGAATTGACCCATGCATTAAAAATATAAAAGCTAAAATTAGACAGCCAGAGGATCTGGCATTAATTCGAAAATTAACAAGCTTTTTATCTCACCAATCTTAAATATACCTTTGAAAGTAGTTTCATGTTTTCAACACTGGCAAATTCTAACTATCAAAATATTAAATATCTAACACATTTAGGAGCTGTTTATATGCTAATAAAGGTTGTACTTTCCCGCTAAATGTTAAATTTATGACATTAGCATTTAATTGGTTTGTCTAATCAACTTGATCTTGATGTATTTCTACATTTTGACAGATATTAGTAGATAGTTAACTGTTAAAATGTTTCATTATTTTTTTTTATTAGATGAATCCCAGGGCATTACTTTAAAAAGTACCCAAATGCTTTTTTAAAAAAAAAATTCTCTGTGCTGTAAACATAAGAGAGAAAAACATTCCTTTCTAATGCACTTCCAAAGAGAACAGCAAGAGTCTATAACAGGGGTCTCCAACCTTGGCAACTTTCAATTTAAATGTGGTATTAGAAAGGAGAAGAAGAAGCGGGAGGGGAAAGGATGATTTAAAAAGTATCCAAATTCTTTTTTCTTTCTTTCTTACAGTTTGGTTATTATGGCCTCAGTACTACAGCTAGTTGCCTTCCCTGCCTTTGCAGTAAAATTGGCTCAGCTACAGAAGATTGTAATGAAGAAGGACAGTGTCGTTGTGCACTAGGAGTGGCTGGAGACAAGTGTGGACATTGTGCTCCAGGGTTTTATGCATTTCAGGATGGTGGTTGCAAACGTAATTTTTATCTCATAAACAGATCTTGCAATAACTGAAATTGTTCTAAAAGTGAAAACAGCCCATTGCCTAGGAGCTACAAACACAAGAGTATCAAAGTGATATGAAATGCCTCTTTGAAGATATTCATGTTGTCTTTAACATGGAGAATTGTGCTATCTAATCTGTTTTTAGATCCTACAATATAGTTATTTTATATTTATTTATTTATTTTTATCCTGCCCTTCAAGTAACTCAAAGCGGTGAACGTACTTAACATTTTTTCCTCCTCATAGTTTCCCCATGATGACTTTGTGAGGTGGTTTGGGCTGAGAGAGAGAGAGAGAGAGAGTGTCCCAAAGCCACCCAGCTGGGTTTTCGTGCCTAAGGCAAGACTAGAACTCATGATTTCCTGGTTTCTAGGCCAGCATCAAACTACACCAAATGGAGTTTGTCTCTCTCTCTGCCTCTCTCTTTTTCTTTCATATTACTGTATGAAGCTGGTCCATTTTAAAGGTGAATACAGATGGAAAAGATCAGACAATAAAAAACACCTCACATTTACTTGCAAAAACATTTACTTGATATAGGCACAATAATGGATGATTAAATTTCTTTTAATAAAAATTGGAAAACAAATGTTAGGATTTTGCAAGGCATTGATTTTCAGAATGATTAAATCCTAGATTTTTAAAAACGAACTAATAATTCTTCCAATTTACTTGTTTCTGTCCTGCCCTAATTGCAGCTTGTGATTGTGCTCATACTCACAATACATGTGATAAAGATTCGGGACAATGCATTTGTGCTCCTCATACAACTGGAGAAAAATGTGAACTTTGTGAAGAAAATTACTGGGGTCATGATATAGAAAAGGGATGCAAGGTAATGTGCTAGTAATATGTTAAAAAGGGAAATTAAGAATTTTGAAAAGTTGGATAAAATTTAATGAATTATTTTATATAAAAATATAAATATTATGGTTTTTTTTCCACCATGGGTTATTTCAGAGAAGTTTCTTCTTTTTTAAAATGCATCTAAATGGATAGTTAATAGATAGACAGACAGACAGACAAGTAGACAGACAGACAGACAGACAGACAGACAGACAGACCGACCAACCAGGTTAAACCAAGATAAAATCTACCATACAATCCATGAAATACTTGGGTGTAAGTAAAATAATGTAGCACAAAGATTAAACCTAAAACTAGTTCTTAGGGTTAAGAAAAAACATTAAAATTATAAGTGAATTATAAAAATAGAAATTCAATCTACTGTGCATTAAGTTCAGGATATAGAAAAAAATGTTTTATAAAATCTTATCTAAAATATTAATAAATTGTGATTGTTGGAGCAAATACAAAGATATCACTCTTGTAGATCAATTGGGTATGTTCATATTTGCTATACAAAATGTTGCTACATTAGGTGTAATACGGCTTTTCTTGCCTGATGAAAAAAAATTAACGTAAGATTTCTCAGAAGGCGTGGACCAGAGAATCCGTCTTCTACTATAGTAAAAATGATCAATACAAAGTTTTATTTTTGCTAATCCAATTTTTAGACAATGCAAATGTAAATATCTCAATTGCTGAAGTTCTAAATTATTCTCTAATATGTTAATTGAACTGTAAGAAATCTTGCTATCACAACCTTTTGCACTGTTACCTATAAAAAAAGATTGTATAGAAAAATTTATTTCCTAGTTCATTTTTTTCACATTGTATAGTATATTTCATTTTTGTAATATACACTGCTCAAAAAAATAAAGGGAACACAAAAATAAGACATCCTAGTTCTGAATGAATGAAATATTCTCATTAAATACTTTGTTTATTACATAGTTGAATGTGCTGACAACAAAATCACACAAAAGTTATCAATGGAAATCAAATTTAGCAACCCATGGAGGTCTGGGTTAAATTAAAGTGGAAAAAAACACTACAGGCTGATCCAACTTTGATGTAATGTCCTTAAAATAAGTCAAAATGAGGCTCAGTAGTGTGTGTGGCCTCCACGTGCCTGTATGACCTCCCTACAATGCCCGGGCATGCTCCTGATGAGGTGGCAGATGGTCTCCTGAGGGATCTTCTCCCACACCTGGGCTAAAGCATGCCCCAACTCCTGGACAGTCTGTGGTGCAACGTGGAGTTGGTGGATGGATCGAGACCTGATGTCCCAGATGTGCTCAATTGGATTCAGCTCTGGGGAACAGGCAGGCCAGTCCATAGCATCAATGCCTTCGTCTTGCAGGAACTGCAGCCACGTGAGGTCTAGCATGTGGCTCTCAGTGGAACCCAGGGCCAACCACACCAGCATATGGTCTTACAAGGGTTCTGAGGATCTCATCTCGGTACCTAATGGCAGTCAGGCTACCTCTGGCGAGCACATGGAGGGTTGTGCAGCCCCCTTAAGAAATGCCACCCCATACCATTACTGACCCACTGCCAAATCGGTCATGCTAGAGGATGTTGCAGGCAGCAGAATGTTCTCCACGGCGTCTCCAGACCCTGTCACATCTGTCGCATGTGCTCAGTGTGAACCTGCTTTCATCTGTGAAGAGCACAGGATGCCAGTGGCAAATTTGCCAATCTTGGTGTCAAACGTCCTGCACGGTGTTGGGCTGTAAGCACAACTCCCACCTGTGGACGTCACGCCCTCATACCACCCTCATGGAGTCTGTTTCTGACCATTTGAGCAGCCACATGCACATTTGTGGCTTGCTGGATGTCATTTTGCAGGGTTCTGGCAGTGCTCCTCCTGTCCCTCCTTGCCCAAAGGCGCAGATAGCTGTCCTGATGCTGGGTTGTTGCCCTCCTACGGCCTGCTCCACGTCTCCTGATGTTCTGGCCTGTCTCCTGGTAGCGCCTCCATGCCCTGGACGCTACGCTGACAGACACAGCAAACCTTCTTGCCACAGCTCGCATTGATGTGCCATCCTAGATGAGCTGCACTACCTAAGCCACTTGTGTGGGTTGCAGACTCCATCTCATGCTACCACTAGAGTGAAAGCACCACCAGCATTCAAAAGTGACCCAACCATCAGCCAGAAAGCATAGGAACTGAGAAGTGGTCTGTGGTCACTACCTGCAGAACCACTCCTTTATTGGGGATGTCTTGCTAACTGCCTATGCTTTCCACCTGTTGTCTATTCCATTTGCACAACAGCATGTGAAATTGATTGTCAATCAGTGTTGCTACCTAAGTGGATAGTTTGATTTCACAGAAGTGTGATTGACTTGGAGTTACATTGTGTTGTTTAAGTGTTCCCTTTATTTTTTTGAGCAGTGTATTATAGCTTATTTTAAACCAGTGTTGAAAATATTGTATAAGCCAGCAATATATCTAGCAATTTTAAACCATAATACAATTACAATCATTTATTAGATAATGTACAGCAACAACAGTGCTTTGATGTTTATTGAAACTTTCTGAATTTTTCAAACTCCAACCTAGATTCACAATTTTAAAATCCAGGGAATTTTTCTAAATGGAACACCTCAAGAAACTATTTTCCCTGATTTCATTACAGTCAACTTTATTGCATCCTAAAATCATTACTACAAAGATATATTTGTAAATTACTTTGAGACAACTTTTAAAATAAGTTCCAATAATAATTTTTAGAGAAATAGCTATATTTCTCTTTCTTATAGCAAAACAAACAAATGCTCTTGTAAAAGAAAACAATATTGGTGACTTTTTAATGACTGCAAAAAGTATTTTTAAACATGTTTTTTTTTCAAATTATAGGATTCTATCTTTTTTTTTTCAGGCTTGCAATTGTAGTCATTTAGGTTCCCTCAGTCTCCAGTGTGACCAGCTGACTTCTCAGTGCCAGTGTAAGCAAGGATACGGAGGGGACAGGTGTGCCCTCTGTGCTTTGGGTTACAGGGACTATCCTGATTGTATTCCTTGTGACTGTGATGCGCGTGGGAGTAAAGCCGAGATGTGCAATCAAGGAATGTGCAGCTGTGAAGAGGAAACTGGTGTGTGTGTTTGCAAGGTATAGCATAATAATAAGATAAAGCATTGGCCTATTAGGATTTTCATAATAGTAATAGCAACTTAGACTTAAATACCGCTTTACAGACCTCCCTAAGCAGTTTACAAAGTCAGTATATTGCCCCCAACAATCTGGGTCCTCATTTTACCGACCTCGGAAAGATGGAAGGCTGGGTCAGTCTTGTACTGGTGAGAATCGAACTGCCGAACTGTAGGCAGCCAGCAGTCAGCAGACATAGCCTGCAGCCACTGCCCCACCATGGCTCTTAATGGTTTTAATCATGGTTGTATGTTGTAGGAGAGAGAGAAAGAAAGAAAACTTGGTAATATTTTGAAGCAGCAGGAATTGGGAAGCATTGTAAAGGCACTTCTGCAAAAAAACAAAATTCTCTAATCACTTTGCCATTATATCAGAAAAACTTACCCTAAAGAATCTCATGCTACATTTCTGGTGAAAGAGAAGAGAGAACCAACAGAACCTTTGTCAGTTTCGCCAGGCTATTTCTCTTAAGAGACCAGCTGAAGCCAAGTAATTAAGGGAATATAAAATTGAAGAAATGGGCAATCTAAGTATCTTTCAAGCCTCAGCATTTCAGGGTAAAAAACTTTTTCCAGTTTAGATACACCCGAACTGAGCCATAAATATATTAACTATGATCACAGAAGTTTGACGTTTCCTTTAAAGTGGGGTAGAGTCTTCATGGGGAAGTGAGTTGGCTAGAATTAATAGTTACCTAGGGAATAAATACAAGCTTCTGTAGGTGTCTTATAGAATTATACATACTAAATATCTATTGTTGACATATTGTTAAGGCTACAAAAATACTGTTATTCAAGCCATGATGCTGATCGTGATCTCATCTTGCTTCAGGATAATGTCTTTGGATTACACTGCAATGAATGCAAAAGTGGGACCTTTGCTCTACATGCTATTAATCCTTTGGGATGCATCCCTTGCTTCTGTTCTGGGATGACAGAATTCTGTGCAGAAGTAGAAGGTTATGTGCGAATTCCGGTTAGTAAAGTGTACCGGTCTTATTTTCTTTCTATTCTAATTTCTTCCTCGCTTGATCACACCTGTTCTTGGATTGGGAAGACACCAGAATGTTTGGAAGAGTCTTAATGTTTCATAGTGTTCTGTTCAGAATTTTTCTGCCATCAAGAATTTTCTATTTTATTAATTTAGACATATCCAATTCCAAATCAGTTTATTTTGCTACTTTTAAGTTTCTTAAAATTAGTTGCAAGCTGTTCTGGTTGATTGAAAGTTCAATGCAAATACTTAAGTAACTCATAAATAAGTGAGTAAATCACTTATTTATATGCATTCCACTTGCAGGAAATTTTATATTGTTTTGAATTGTTTTTACTATAGAATTCTCTATGCATTCTTGAAATCCAAGTTTGGTTTCTTTTTGCTTTCTTTTCCTGCAATCTTATCTTCAGCTGATTTATTCGTATATCTAGAGACAGAAGGAGAAAAATATAAACAATGAAACACAATTGTGCATTCAATGTAGAAGCAGCTTTATACTAATACAAAATGTAAGGTGCGTTAATAAAATTCGCTCCAAATTTCGAAGGATGGGTGATGTGTTAGTTGTTTTCAGGAAGCATGTGAAATTGTTCTTAGTCTGAGACCAAATGTAGTTCATTTTATGAAAACGGATAACCTCTTGGCTTGTTATTGCAGATAACACTGACTCTAGAACAGGAACTATTACACGTGGTTTCTCTCAGTAACTTTACTGGAACAAGCGAAGGTGTATTTTCCCAATTTCCAGACATAGTAATGGATGCAGCAACAGTCCGCCAACACTTGAATGCAGAACCCTTTTACTGGAAATTACCAGATCAATTCCAGGGAAATCAGGTAAACATTTATTTTTCTGTCCTTTCTGTAGATAAGTCTGCAACTGAATATCTAAAAATTCTGAAGAAAATTCACTGTGTATTTCTGAATACTTACATTCATTAATATACATTCACTGTATGTTCACAGCAAAACTATTACAATTTTACATATCTTTTATTTTTGAGACCACCTGCATAATTTTGAAAGCTACTAGACTCAATAAGAATCTAGACTCAGAATGAATTTAGAGACAGAGACTGTAGCATATTCCTGGGGTTGTAGCTAGCTAGTACTGTCATTGAAAGCCCAACAAAATGCCGTGGTTTTCTGACTCTGAATTGATGCTCTCTTAGCTGTCTGATGTGTTGGTAGTTGTTTAACATAATTGCTACTTGGATTTTAAAGCATGGTATTTTTTCTAAAAGGAAGATGAAGGTGTGTTTTGGGGGCAAGGTTTCCCATACTGGGGAAGTACAGACAGAGTCCAGAAGAATGAAGAACTAGTTGTATATTTTTACAATAATCTACATTTCCGAAGTTGCATTGTATTGTTTTCATTGTTTATTGTGCTTATTCTTGTACTTGATTTTTATGTAAGGCATATATATTAAGATTACATTAAAGAGAAGTGTGTGACATTTAGGGTCTTCTATTTGCTAAGAATATGGTAATAGAAAAATTGCTGTTGAAAGCAAGCAAATAATGAAAGCAAGTGATTAAAAGGTGACTAAAACTAAGAAGTAGAGAAATAATGAAATTATCCCTCAAGAAATCCAGAAGCAAGGATATCAACTAGTATTGGGGACTGTCGAATTACATATCTTCTTGTAACAAATGTTAATTTGTTTTCATCAAATTACAATATCTTGCAACATAGTTCCTCACCTCATTTCCCCCCCCACCCCCATATTCTCAGTGGAGAAGCTTGTAAATTTTACTTTTACTTTTCTAGAATGAAATGCAATTGTTAGCTTTAGATCAGGGCTGTCAAACTCATGGCCCACTGGCTGGATGCATCATGCGCTTGGCTACGCCCATGCCTGGTTTAGCGAAGGGGGAAAAAGTCACAATACACCACATGATGCTGCCGTGATGCCGCAAGTTTGACACCCCTGCTTTAGATTGTTTTAAACGTGCTTGTTTGAAATCTTAGATTCCTGAACTGGCTTTTTAAAACTGAATATAGGTTAAGCTGATTATATTTCTTGATCCTGATGGCACAAGAAATTATGCTTAATGGAAAGCAAAAAGCAAAACCTAATTATATTGACTCTCTTGAAAAATAAGAAATTCCTGCTTGATTTGTAAATGAAGTCAATATATGAAAAGTAGTAGGAAAAAAGAGATGATTCTGGAGATCAGAGTTTGGAGCAGACCACGAAGAAAAAAATGGTCTGCTACTAAACCTAGATTTTAGTACTTCAAAAGTATCTTAAATTAACAATATATTTATTTATCAAAACAGCTCATGTCATATGGTGGGAAATTGAAATATTCAGTAGCTTTTTTTGCTCTGGATGATCTTGGAACTGCAAATCTTGAACCACAAGTTCTGATTAAGGGAGGTCGCCCAAGGAAACAGGTCATCTACATGGATGTTCCTGCTCCAGAAAATGGATTAAGGCAAGATGAAGAGATACTAATGATGGAGGTAAGACTAAAATTTTGGTTATATGTGTAGAAATGTATCTAGAGTTTTTGCTCACAGTTGAATAGACACATTGTTTGCTCTTTTTTGTGTGAACATAAAAAAATCATAGGCCATTTCACTTCAGGTTATTTATGTTTTATAACGTATGTTGTATGACATCATCATGTGACATATTAAAATGTCTCATGTCCATGAAAAATGTCCTTATTCTCTTTCAAATTTTGATTGGAAACCTATAGAAATTGAATGAAACAATTCTAGAATTGTTTTTAATAATAAATATGTATTAGAAGTTATATATACATACATACTGTACATTCAGTATATACATACGTAATACATACATAAACTTGTCCCAGAACCAAAAGCGGAATACAAATATCAGAGTTGGTTTGGAAATCTTTGCACAAATTACTGAAAGACTGGTTGCTGAGCAACTTCTCAATAAAACGTATATGTAATATGTAAACTTTATGACTTGAAGAGGGCAAAAATGTTATCACAGTTATGGCATAAGCAATAATACTACTTTGGGTTTGAATCTATCAAATAATATTACTATATTTTGAGCAGGAGATATTTTCTTGCGTCAGCCTTGCTCCTTACAGCCTTGTGCATCTGACTTTGAAAATAATTTTCAATATCTTTCAAATTTAGCATAATAATTTAGAATATGCTTAATTTACTATATGTTTGTTTCTCCGGGTTATTAATTTTATTCCACTGGGCTCATAAAGCCAGTGAAGACTTAATTAGGAAAGTGTCATGACTAATTCTTATGATCAGCTTTATTAAATGCAGAAGCACTCTACATTTCATATGCAATTAATTTTGGC
Source organism: Pseudonaja textilis (assembly GCF_049901715.1). NCBI lineage: Eukaryota > Metazoa > Chordata > Lepidosauria > Squamata > Elapidae > Pseudonaja > Pseudonaja textilis. The sequence goes on from NC_141992.1 coordinate 151,764,462, forward strand.
AGCTAAGGTGTTGAGGGAAATATTGATAATACTCATTCAGTGACTATTTACAATTACCACAGTGATAAAAAAGGAAGTTTATAACCAATGCTTGCATTTATGACCTTTGCAGATTTGTAAAGCAAAGGAAAACTGAAGTAAAATCATAAAGACAATCGCAGTGCTGACAAAGTTGCCAGCCCCAATTGTGGTCACTAAATGAGGAATACTTATACACAAAAAACTAAAAAACAATATGATTAACCAAGTATGTGTTATTAACAGTTTCTAATTAATTTATGTTTATATTTTTCTTGTCTTTACCAGAACACCTGGAAATACTTTAATGCTGTTTCAGATGAATCTGTTTCACATTCTGACTTCATGTCAGTTCTGAGCCATATTGAATATATTCTTATCAAGGCTTCATATGGTCAAGGATTGCAACAAAGCAGGTAAAGTGCTCAAACTTTGATATTATTTATTTAATTATTTATTAAATTCATATAGCCATCGGTCACAAAACAAGTGACTAGGAGGCATATAACAAAGTTAATAAACAAGAGTTCACAAATAACTATTATTTTTAAAAACATTGAAAACTATAAAATGCAGCTTAAAAATAATGGGTAATAATAATGGAGTCCTTTTATTAGTTCACCACATATTGTTCGGTATATATAAATATAAATATGATATAAAGTTATGCTGTTTTTGATGGTTATGCTTCTAAAAAATGTTTCTGATAATCAGGACATTTTTTCAGAAGAAGCTCTGAATGCAGCATGATAAAATGCGGATTATAGTGCACAGTTTAGCAATCCTTTGTAGGTTATCTGAAAAAATATTAGTGCATATTCAGAGAAACTTTAATAAACATACCTAATGACTACCATATTCAGGAACATTATTATCACAGGATTTGCTATGCAGAGCAGCCTTGCTCTTCTGGTCCTTCTAAATATTTGGGGATGAAAATGTCCAGAAATGTCTAGCCAGGAGGGCCATTTGTTTAAGCCTTTTATTAATTTTTCTTACCTACTAGTACCTCAAGAATCCAAATTTTGTGTTTTGAAATTTATTTCTACCTTTTAATTTTGTAACCTATAGCTCTTTGCAGAAGCCATCCCAATTGGTAGGAAATAATAAGGAATTGTTATCTCTTGTCTGATAAATGAAGATTGCCTCATTTTTACTTTGTTTTTATGGAACACCTTTTAGAATCTCAAATGTCTCCATGGATATTGCAGTGAAAGCTGATTACATGCCTTTGGCCAAGGAACCAGCTCACCACATTGAAAAATGCCTGTGCCCTGGAGGTTATGCAGGATTCTCCTGCCAGGTATGGTATGTCTTAGTGAAAAAAAAATTTTTTAGGGTAACATCTTGTCATACCTTAAATGCCTTATTTAAAAATAAGTCTACCATGTTAATAACGTTCTTTTCTGTGTAGGATTGTGCACCCGGATACTATAGGGAGAGGCATGGAAACGCACACCTAAAAGTGTTACCCTCAGTAGTTTCATTATGTGTGCCCTGCCAGTGCAACAATCACAGCAGTGCTTGTGATTCAGAAACAGGGAAGTGTTTGGTATGTAAACTCCTACAAATAATCCTTTTTGTATCAATATTTGGGAGCTGCCCAATTTGCTTTAAGGTGGACAGTTATATAAATGTTTAAAATAAATGAAATAATTCAAGATAAAAAAGACCTCTGAAAAGTAAGATTTACAAAGCTAATACAAACAAGTATTAGACTATGAGAGGTTATTTTCTGAAAGAAACTAGTACAAGGAAAAAAGGATTGAAACACTAAATTAAACTGAGGCACACAATATTTCAAGATGCTCTGAATTCAAAATAACTGTTTCTATGGAGTGTGCTGCAGTAGTTTAGGTTAGCATGGTGGCCTTAACCACTTAAATTTTACAATTTTAATTGAAACATTATAAAAAATGAATCACTGATGGAGATGATTCAGGTGGCTTGAAGAAATTAGGGCAATCATCAAGGAATGTTAAAATAAGAAACTGAACTAATTACTTTCATTCCAAGGATTACCCATATTGAAATGGCAAGAATTTTCTACAGTTTTACTCCATTGGTTTTCTATAAATACCAATCTTTTTATAATTAAAGGAATACATATATTATCTGTTATTCCTGTCTATTGACATTTTAGGTAATTAGTAGGAGCACTGTGTATTTATGAAGTGGAAATTATTATTATTTTAATTTTAAAATTCATGAATTATTGCTTCCTAGGATTGCAGAGAAAATACAGTTGGTGATCACTGCAATATTTGTGCCCCTGGTTATTACGGCAAAGTTAAAGGATCCATCAATGATTGTTCACCATGTGCATGTCCAAGAACGAACCCTGAAAGGTAGCTAAGTATTCACCTAGCTGGCTTAATGATTATTTTACTTAATATAGTATTATATCAATAATAGATGGTGTGGCCAGCTACATTTCTAGGTGATTATACCTTCTTTTTAAAATCCTTGACTAAAATGGGATTTGTAATTCAGCTTAGTCAGATAATTTAATAGACATTATCATAGTCTAGTGGTTGATCTTGTGGTTGCATCACATCAGCCTTTCACAATGACTAAACATAATAATGCAACATTTTGGGAAAGTATTAGGCTACACAAAGACTGCAACAAGGAACAGATTTTTTTTTTTTAAAAAAAACAAGTTTTATTGATTTTACAAACAAACAAACAAAACAAAACATCATTAAACATTAAAAACATAAAACCTCTTTCCATTGTAGATCTTTACAAGGCAGGTAACATATTGCTTTATATCACGTACTTATAATTTATCCCATTTCCATATAAACACGTAAATTCCCTTTACCAAATTCCACATTGTTTCTCTTTAATCATTATTCAATCGTATTTCCTTTCTAATTTATCTGGTATTCAGTCATCACATTTATATTTTCCTCTGGCTTGTTTATAATTATTCTCATCTAGTCTTCCTCCGAGATTTTATTATTTAATTCTTAATTAAACACACACACATAAGACATGAACATAAAAACATAAAACTTTCTTCTAGAAAGTAACTTGGCCCCAGATTACCTCTTTTTGTATGGACTTCAATTGAATTCATGCTCTTCTTATATACCATTACCCTTCTTATTTACCATTCTATATCTATTATATAACTCCTCTCCACTTTTGCCTCATCTTAATTCTGTTTTATATATTTAATCTTGCTTTAAAGAAAAATATTTTTATATCTTTTGTCCATTTCTCCATTTACATCTGTCTCATTTCCAATTTAAAAAAGAATAGTTTCCCCTGGAATCACTAATCGGAGTATGATGCCTTTCTATCATTCCCCTGAATTAAAATTTAAAATAACACCTAAATCCCAATCAGATTCTGCTTAGTACATTCTACTATTTCAGAAACCAATACTACAGTAATAAATCCATAACAGTCAACACATTAGTCCATTAAACTCTATATTTAAACTAATATTTTAAACATTCTGTTTAGTATTTTATTAAAACTTAATATCATTCATTATTAAACCTTTTAAAGTTATACCTTGATATTTTAGTCTTTTATTAGATCTTAAAAAGTTCTGATTTATCTACTTATAATACAAATACCACTATTACAATACTCATGTGTACTTTGCAGAATCCCCCCCTTTTTTAAAAAAGCCCCATATATTACCCATTATCCCTAAAAAAAATTTCCTTTTCTCTATCTTGCTTTATACCTTTGTAACTTTTTCCTCCCTTTTCCCTTTCCTTGTTAGCCCGCCTAAACTTTTTACCCCCTCCTCTCCAAACCTCTGCCTTCTTGATTTCCCCTTTCTGTTGCATTCCTCTTTCCTTTTGCTTTCTAGCATTCTGTTGTTTTTGCATCTTCTTTTTCTCTTTCATAAACATTTTTTTATTTCTTAAGTCCTTCCTTTTCGCTCCTCTCTTTCTCCTTTCTTTCTTAGTCACACCGTTTAGTTCATTAAAAATGGCTTCTTCTTCCTCGGCTTCTTCCAGCTGTTGTTTAATTTGCTGACACATGACAAGTGCCATATCTAGGAAACAAAGGGCTTCTCCCATAACATCTTTGCCTTCTTTCTTTATTTTTAAATATTGTTTTTTTAGTTCATCAAGAGATAGAGCCATTTTAAACTGTTTCTTCTTCTCTTTCTGTATCCTCTTCTTATTATTAAACCAATCAGTTATTTTCAAACTTAAAACAGTTCCCAAAAGTCCCAAAGTCCCACAGTCATCAAACAGTCCAGGCAGAGTACAAGCTTCTTCTTTTTACAATTTCTCTTCTAGGGTTGAAGTCAAATTAGGGAAAGAAAAAACGTCCAATCTGTGCTTTAGGTCTTTCTTAGAATTAATTTCTGTTCTCTTTATCTTCAAGGCATCCCCTCCAGCAAAGTCTTAGAGTAAAAATTTGTTTTCCCATGCCTCTCCCTTCCCACTTATAACAAAGGAGTTTAAGTTTTACCTTCTATCAAAAGGCTGGTTTCCCTTGTCCATTTGTTAATTCCATAAGGGAGGGAGAGTAACTTCCCCTTTTCGTCACTTTTCTTCGCAGCTGAAAACATCAATCGGGAACATTATAGCTTCCCAGGTGTTAAATATGTCATTAAGGTCCCAGTTCGACCAAGAAAAGACTTTCGTTTCAAAACTCCTTCTTCCTCCTGCGCATTCTTTATCCAGTTGCCGGCTTCTTTATGGCGGCCATAAAGACCACCGCTTCACCGTCTTGAGAGAAGGGGGTTATTGCCGGCTGGGGGGGGGGTTGCGATAGCCCACACCCCCTGTCCGGATCCCCCCTTTCTTCAGCTGCCCCAACAGGGCAGCCTTAGCCTCCAAATCCGTCAGGATCAGAGGCACCAAGGCGGCTAGCACAGCAGGGATCGCAGAGAAGGCGAATCCCTGCTGTCACCGAAGCCGACAAACCGGAAGTCAACAAGGAACAGAATTGTATTTGTGCATTAATATAGTTACGCAACAATCTTATTTACCTAGGGAAATGGCTTATTGTAATCAATGAGACTGTGTGTGTGTGTGTGTGTGTGTGTGTGTGTGTATGTATTCAACTTTGTTCAGGTATTTTCCCAGGTCATTATAGTTGTGCTTTTAAAGTTGTAGCAACGTTTCGGCAGAATCTCATCTGCCATCATCAGACTTCTGTATAGTGAAGCCTGATGATGGCAGATGAGATTCTGCCGAAACGTTGCTACAACTTTAAAAGCACAACTATAATGACCTGGGGAAATATCCAAATAAAGCAATAAAGCTGAATACCATACATATAAATACCTGCGAATATGAATATATATTTATATATTTATATATTTATATTTATATATATTAATATCCCTACATACCTAATTATACCTATACAACAAGATATTGGGGTGATAATGGGGGGATTCAGGTTCAGGTTCACCCACATCTTTTGTAGATCATTGTGTTACTTTGGGTCAACCACACAATGACAGCCGAAATTATTTCATGGGATTATGATGGGGAAAAAATGGGGAAAGCAAGGGCTGTCTATTTCTTTAAGCCCTTGGATGAAACAATACAAATCTAATAAATAAAGGTATATACCAGTTGGGATAAATATGTTTTTCCTAAACCTAATGATTTCTTTGTTCTTCAAGCTTTAGTCCAACATGTGTTGCAAAAGGTATAAAAGATTTCCACTGCAATGCTTGTGTCACTGGATATGAAGGGCAGTATTGTGAAAGGTAAGATATTCAATTCATTAAAACTTTTGCAACAAATGTGCCTACATTAAGAAGAATTGACATAGCTTAATTTTAGTTGATTCAGACAGCATTAGGCAAAAGGAATGCAAAAATTCATTACCTTATTAGAAATATAGTAGATAACAAGTTGCTGTTATGTTTTCTTGTAGAATTAAAGTATTAACATAAAAACCTAATGACTATTAAACCTGATTTATTGGCTATCTCTGTGTTCTTCCGGCTTGTGGTTCTTCAATAGCAATAGCATTTAGACTTATATACCGCGTCACAGTGCTTTACAGCCCCTCTCTAAGCGGTTTGTAGAGTCAGCATGTTGCCCCAACAATCTGGGTCATCATTTTACCCACCTTGGAAGGATGGAAGTCTGAATCAACCTTGAGCCAATGAGACCTGAACTGCCAAACTTCTGGCAACTGGTGATCAGCAGAAGTAGCCTGCAATATTCTAACCACTGCACCACCACGGCTCCTAATGCCCTTCAACATAGGGAATATGTTGTATGTTTAAGTCTCAGGCTATTATGAGATTTGTAGCATGCTAAAATAAAAGACGAGATCCTGAAAGGACAGAGAGGACATTATAGTTTTATGATAAGTGGTATCTCAAGGTATCTTTTTTAAAAAAGAAGGCTAGACATTCAAGAAAGGCTAACTTGTCTTGGTTCTTTCTAGATGTTCTCCAGGTTACTATGGACAACCTAGAGTACCAGGTGGCAAATGTCAGCAATGTCAGTGCAATCAAAATGGTTCTCTCCATCACCACTGTGATCATATTTCTGGGCAGTGTGTTTGTAAGCAAGGTGTAACAGGACAGTTGTGTGATCAGTGTGATTCAAGGCACATTCTTGTGGAGAATGAATGTGTTTGTAAGTGCTTTATTTTTATTTTTCCCATTTGCTTTTTAAGTTGAAGTATGCCTAGAATGGGAACTGTTAAGTGCTGTTTAGTATTATTCAATCTGTAAGATATTGCTGCATGAAGCATATTTGTTCAGTTACATTCTTTAAAAAATGCTGTTTGTATTTTGGATATGACAGCTAAATAGATGAAGCTATTGAATAGTGTAAGTATTCCTGTAAGGAAAAGAAAGGAAATAGTTACAGAAAGAAATGCACATACAGAGAAGGAATAAAATTGCATAAATTTAAAAATATCCACTTAATATATTTATTTGTTGTGCATAGTTTCCACTTAACAAAGTTCTCCACTTAACAAAATTTGAAGGTTAAGAACTCTGTTTTCTGATCAATAAAGAATTATTGAGGAATAAAAAGCAGTGTGGAGGAATGAATGTAAATTCAATTAGTGAGAGAGTTACTCTAGATTCTCTGTTGGAAATAGGGGTTTTCAACATATGCATAGTTACCTGGAGTTATTATTTAGTATAATTATAAAGAAGTGGCAATGAAGAACTCCAAAAATGTTTCAGAAACTGAAGGAATGAGTGTCTAAATGGTAAATGCCATGAATGCCATGAATTAAAGTACATTATAAAATTTGTAACCATGTATATGATGATAATCTAACCATAAAAGAGTCTCTGAAGTTGTGTGGGTTTTTCCTGTATACTGTATTTTGGAGGCCAAGCATGAGACTCTAAAGAGATATCACAAAGGTTGTCATTCTTGTGTTAATCAATGAAATAATCTGTTTTTAAGAGGTACAAATGTGGGGGCTGCCTCTCTCCTTTTTTGTTTTTGGAATATATTTCACTTTCTGTTTAGTTTATGAATATACAAAACTTAATGTAAGCATTAATATAATATGTGTATTAACATGAAAACAAAATCTATAAATTCTTTCTTCAGCTTGTGATGATGACTGTACAGGGCAGTTGTTGAATGATCTGGATAATTTTGACAAAGCTATGCATTTGGTAAACTTAAATGGTGCTATCTTGGCACCTTATGGAGCACTTTCAGACTTGGAAAATGCCACAAAACATTTAAAGGTGTGTAAGCTGTTGCTTATCTTTTATATTGCAGTTTATATTATTGTGTAGGTAGCTGAAGATTAATATATTGATTACCACTGGGCTATTTTAAGTATGGTATGATTGGTTCTTATTCCTTCTATGATAAAACACTACTTCTAATTAGAAATAATTCCATGGAAACAACTGTTCTGAACTTGCCACCCACTAAGCCATGGTTGAGAGCTGGGCTGATAAATATTATGGTTAAGGAACAGCTTCTTGTCTTACTGTAAATCCTATATAAAGTGCATTAAAATAAATCTATGTGTTATTTCATGGAAAGAGACCGTTCATTTCACATGTTGAATTCAGTGACGATGATACTCCTAATAATAACAATGTTCCATATAGTTGTTATTATTTATATAATTACTTGTATAATTGCCTTTATAAAATATTTTCAAATAGAATAAAACTGAAAGGGGACATTTTTGTAGTTAGCCGCGCAGCTATCCAATAGTAATAGCACTTAACGTTTATATACCACTCCATAGAGGTAGCCATACAGCACTCTCTCAATGGTTTACAGATGATAGCATATTGTCTCCAACAATCTGGTCCTCATTTTACCAATCATGGAAGGCTAAGTCAATCTTGAGCTGGTCAGGATCAAATTCCCGGCAGTGGGCAGAGTTAGCCTGTAATACTGTATTCTAACCACTGTGCCACACATATGCTTCCATTCACATTTTGCACTGTGCAACATGTGAATGCGAACATATGTGGTATGCTCCCAGTGCCCCTCATCACTGATTCTCAAGAAATATTTGTTTTAAGGTGTTCCTGAGAGGTTCTATGTATGTGCTTATGCAAGTTCTGAATCACATTATTCCCTTCAAATCTGGATCACCGTGCAGCACTGGTAAAATTACATTGAAAGGTTATTACACATTCAGATTTTCAAAGATTCATCAATTGAATCTATAACTTAATATTTTTTAGACTGTCTCACTAACATCTTGGCTGAATTAAAATCTCACATGTTGATCAGTTTGTTTTTCAGTCACATACCAATGTAATATAGTATTTATTTCATTTTCTATTATATACCAACAAATTTCCTCGTTATTATACAGACATTTTAAGGTTTTCTAGGAAAGTTATTTGATGAAAAGGACTGTTAAAGCAACTAAGTGGGAATAATTGCATGCTAAAAGGTCTGAATTTAAATTCTTGTCTCCAATCTTGAAGCTGTTTGCATACACATTTTATTTCCAGGACGCTTTGGGAGTTGAAGAAAGTCCAAACTCTTTAATGAAAATCATGAATGGCAATCTTGATACAATATCAAATGTTTCAGATCAGTTCTACAACAAGGTAGGGATTTTGCTTCTTTATTTCAAGTTTAAGCTTACCTATTAGAAAAACAGGTAAAGTAAAAATTGGTAAAGTAGACCTGCAAGTAGAAGATACACCACAACATTGAATTGAATTGGGTAATTATAAATGTTTAGCTCTGTATTTACTGAGTGAAAATCTGTTTCAATAAAGAAGCACAAGATTTCCTTATTTACTGAAGAGCTTATCTAAAGCAGGGAAGATTATTATGTACCTTCACAGGTTATTTTATTTTATTTTGCCTGCCTTAGAGATTCGACTCAGCTGAAATATTTAATATTTTTCTGCCCTAGCAGTGTGCATGTATGTAAGTGTGAGATATGTGGAAAATTTGTGTCTGTGTGTAGCTTAAATGCCAAAATACGGCAAAATTAAGAGAAAAAAATCAGCTAATATTAATATATTGATTAAAATTAATTTCTTGTAAAATAAGAGTTGTAGAATTGTTCCTCATATCTGTCAATTCACATGTAATATAATCACATACATCTCCTTGCAACAATTACAATTAGACTGAAATAAGCATGGGCAAGAACAAAGGAGAAAGAAAAGTCTGAAAACAACAAGAAAGGGTTTGAACCTTTGCAGTAAATTGCATAGAGTTTAGTAGTTCTTATTCCCAAGTTGCTGCTTAGTCCAGCCTACTTACTTAGCAGCTCAAAGAAATGTAAGAACACTGTCAAAAGAGTCTTATTTTTGTTACGATAAAAAGATCAGTTAGGCTGTAGGGATAATAATAAATTAATAAAATAACAAAAAGGAAATCCTGGCATGCTTACTATAGAATAAAGGCTATTGAGTTCAATGCCTTTGTCTACATTCATGGTGACTCTTTGGTCGTTCATGGAAAACTGATCTCTACCTCACTTATGGTCTTCTTACACATCTTCTGGTGCATGGTAATTTGTCCCTTCTCCAATCATTACCTTTCATTATTTTCAGCAAAAACTACTACCTCTACCTTTTACTGGCTCTGTTAAGCTTTTCTTAGGGATTATAAGATTATCTCTTCTAAAATTCAAATGCAAGTATTTATAAATGCCGTTGCTTTTCCATTGAAAAAGTTTTTAGCATAGATGTTAAGTATCTGAAACACATCACTCTTTCTGCAGCATTTATTTGATAAAAATAATATAAAATGCTATTTTTACCAAATAAAAGGTTTGTTTTGCATGTAATTGAGTGACAATTGTACATATGTTCCTTATTCTTTGTTACGGTAATTAAGAGTCACAATTTCAATAGCATATTTCATAAAAATATATATTTGCTTTTTGTACTAGTTAACAAGAATATTAGAAAGAGAAGAAAATCTCAACAATGCTACAGAAGGTACCTTGAACAAGAGTAAAGAATTGGCTAAATTTATCAACACATTGCAGGCATCTATGAAAGGTAATGTGATTGGCTTGGGACTGTTATAGTTTTGGAGTAGAAATTAAATAAATAAAAATCTATTGTTTCTGTATTTGTATAAAATGATTTTTAAAATCCTTTTTTCTTCCCAATTATTTTTTTCTTTCTCCACCAAGTGCTTGTGGAAATGGCAGCTACTCTTAACACAACAGGAGATAGTGATTTCCCACAATCAAATAAAACACTTCAGAAATTGCAAGATGATATTCCCATGATGTTGGACATAATGCGTAGAAGGTATTTCCAGCAACTGCGTCAAGATAGTATACATGAATTAAAGTAAGTCTTTTTGCGGCTTGCTGCAGTGATCATAATTAATATTTAAGACAAGTAGAGAAAAATGTATCTGTCCTTTTATGATAAGAATGAATTGCTAAATGTAATTTCTAAGATGCTTAATGTATTAAATCAAATTAAAAGCTTAATGTCGTAAAACAACGGGATTTTCATTAAAATTAGAATTCATAATTTTTTAAAGGCATAACATGATTCATTGATGTTTATATGTGCTTTAAATTTAGCACTAATTTCCAGTTCCAGGAATTATACGGTCTATTGTACATAACTCATACCTCATGCAGATAAATTGTTTCAAGCTGTCTTTAGAGTAAATTGATTTAGAATTTAGATTTAGAATATGTTAGAAGTAGAGGGTGAAATATCTCGTATTAGGATATATATCACAGATATTTAGCAGTCAAGATTTCACTTGTGATAAAATCCAAAACCATGTTTTAATGTAATTTTGTATGGGTTTAGACATAATCAAAATGGGAATTTGTAAAAAAATAAAGGAAAATAATGAAATCTGATTTAATGTATGAATAAATTTGTAAAATATATTTAAAAGAATTGAGAAATATTCTTAAAGTTATAGTCGAGAAGATGCCATCCAAGAAAACATCTTTTGATTCCCATCAAGAGTTCTGATACTTTTCTACTCATTTTTCTGCTCTTGAGACCATGGCAAGAATAAATATTAAGCACATTCACCACGTTATGCCAAACAGATGAGTTTAACAATTTGGAATATGAATGCACAGAACGTCTTATGGAGGTTCTCAGTCATCTGGGTCATGTTGTGCCAAAGGACTAAGAAGCCTCTTGGATGAGAAGCAAAACATCTTCAAGGAGCAAACAAAGTCCAGCTGCCTTTTGAAAAAGCGCTTTTAGAATGCACAGTATGTTAGTGTTCATGGTCTTGTCACTGAATAGGAGATAGTTTCTTTATCTCCTTTCCTTTAAATATTTTGGGAATAACATCTTGTGATATTCAAACACAGGTCATACTTTAGACCAGTGGCCCCCAACCTTTTTTGTGCCACGGCCCGGTACCGGCATCACAAAATGATCCGCGGCCCGGTACCGGCATCAGCACGCATGACAAGGCAAGGCGAGCCGAGCGACCGGCCAGCCAGCCATCCCCCGCTTCTCCCCGCCACCTTCAACTCCTCCTTTGTACCTTTGTCGATGGGCTTCACTTCGGGATGGCTTCAGGACGGTCATTTGGCTCGCCTTGCCTTGGGTGCTGAAAGAATCCTTGCACCTTAGTTTCGTTTGAAGCCCCCCCTTCGATGAAACTAAGGCGCGAGGATTCCTTCAGGACCCAAACGCCGCTTTCCAACTGGAAAAGCTCACCCGGAAGCACTTTCTTGTCAAACAAGATGGCGGCGCCCAGCAAACCGGCGGCCCGGTAGGAAATGTTCCACGGACCGGTACCGGTCCATGGACCGGTGGTTGGGGACCCCTGCTTTAGACCATCCAAACAAGCCAAGATTAAATGCAACTTTGCATTTTATATCATAAGCACTAGTCTGTAATCCTAGGATAATGATTTGATGGAATGATAGGTGACTACAAACAATGTAAATAAACAACAAAGCCAAATTTCTCATTAGCTATATGAGACAGATCTTAACTTCCTCTAGTGTGGCTTTATTTTCAAGAGGATTACATAACTTTGTGTATGTCTTCCATATGTATTAGAAGTGCAGAAAAGTTGCTGACACGAATCCAGAGAGAATATTGGAGACCACAGCAAAAAATTAAGGACATTCAAAAAGCAGCAAAACGTGCCTTATCTGACCATAGCTCCAAACATCAAGAAGCCCAAGATGTTGTGAACGTAGCAAACAGTAACACTGAAGAGGCTAGACGTCTGCTTGTTCCTATTAATAACAACCTCAATGAGTTCAATGTAAGAAGACTCACAGCATATTTTATGTGATTTGTCTGACTGTGTAAAATAGTCTTTAAAGAAGAAAAAATTAGGTTTAATATTCACATTAGGCAAAGTATATTACACTTAACATTTGCATCCCTTTAAGCATAAAGGGATTTTATGTAAGATATACTTACCTCTGTAATAGCTGATATAAAGTTTTAATTATACCCAATATTGTATTCAGAATAAAAAGCTGAATGTTAAAGAAGATGAGGCTCTTTCTGTTATGCTGATAAAAGAAGGAAAAATCCAAACAACTGCTGCTACCGCCTTTGCAAGGGATATATTTAATTCTACATCTGTAAGTCACTGAACACTCATAATCCTAATTTATACATGGTTAATTACCCATAGTATGATACTAACTAAGCTTGAATGTTTAGGATCTAGAAATCCATCAGGATGAATTGATGTTATGGAGTAGTAAATTAAGACAACATGTGGATGACCTGGTTATGCAGATGTCTACTCGAGGCGCTCTTGAACTGGTCTATAAGACAGAAGACCATGTTGCTGAGTTAGAAAAAAATGTTCATGCATTAGACAGGTAAGAGTGTCATCAATAGATTAAGCTTTATTTAAAGAGATAGCAGGCAGTCTTAGTGTCTAAAATGTCTGTCTACTAGAAATGACTTTCTGCCTTAAAGATTATTAGACACAAAACTTTTACATAGGAAACATAAAACTTCCAGTCTAGAGTGTTGAATTCAACCCTTACATTCAAACCAGAAATTATGAATTCTGCATACGTAGAATTTTAAGGACATAGATTCTATATGCATGTGATTCATGAAGTTATGACAGGTGCTTCAAACAGATGGTCACAATTTCCTTCTTCAGCGATTGTAACACTGCAGCTCTTCTGAGTTTATGTTTCTTTTATACTGTACTAAGCTCTAACATACTTAATTGCTACATATACCTAGATAATGTATTACTGGAACAGAAATGCATAAGCTGTTTTATTTAGAATATAATATAATTATTTAGGGAAATAAACTTTCAATTGTGACAGGACAGTGGAATTAATGACTGCATTAGGAATATTCAATATGCAACTTTTATTTTATGTTTTTAAAATAACGCAATGCTATTTTGTTTCAAGTGCATGTTGTTGTAAACCACTAGGCGAGATGGCCATTGTAGCAATTTAATCAATAAAATAAAATAAATAAACTGTTCCAAATATAAGGCTTAAAATAGGTTCTAGGTTCTAGTAAAATCTGAAAAGTATTTTAATAGGTTTAAATTTAATGCAAAAGATATAATTTTCATCTTCTATTGCAGTGGCCTTTTGAATGTTAGAAATGTGACTGTGAATGTGACAAATTCTGTCCATGTGTACTCTACCATAAAAAATCTAGTTGAAAGTGCAGAGAACCTGGCAAGTGATGTCACTAAGATTGTCTATGAACCAATACATGTGGTGAGTGCATAATAAGTCTGTGTAATATCAATATAGATAAATATTCTTCAATATAGATATTCATCATTCAAAACTTATATGGTAGAGTTATTTTGGAACATCTGGGAGTGAAACCCTTCATCTCTTTAAAGGAGCTACATTTTTTTCAGACTTCTAGGTAAACCTGGGAAAAAATGTATGGAGTTGCCTCATGAAAACACCTGTGTCTCTAATGCAACTCTTTAAAGCAGCTGTGTCTTGAGTATGTATAGCTTGTACTCCACAATATCAGATTTTTAAAAATTCTACACATGAATTTGTTTCCTTTCTCAAATAAATGAAAGGCTTTGGAATGTTTTAATGGCTAACCAAAATGCCCAGATTTTCTTTCTAATTATGAAATTATGTAAGCTTAAAAAAAAATAGCTACCACTACCATGCAACAGAAGTAGCTTCTGACTTGTTCAAAAGCTTGTTCAGTAATCATATTTTTTTCTTTGTTGAAAGCTCTGTATTGAAATCTATAAAAACAATATTTTCCTGATCTTCTGAAAACATAATGAAAGTTAGGAATGATAAGTATCTCCTTACTTGTACAAGCTTTTCCTTTTAAGAAATTCAGTTCATTGAGAAGAATTGGAAAGTTTAATTGTTTTCAATTTTAAGCAGACCTAATCTTTAGATCTTTGTGATGTGACACCTGGCTAACCCCTGGCATGATCCTTTTTTTTCTTACTGTGTACATGGGTTAAGGGGCGAGACCCTTCTTCTTGAGGTCAAAGTTCCCAGAAATCCAAATAATTATGCACAATGTAAACATTTGGTACAACCCGTAATTTCTGGGAACAAGTCCCAAGCCACAGTAGCAAGTATGGAATGTGTTGATGAAAGTCAACTACATCTGTACAAGGCCATTTTAGCAAAATATTTGTGTAAGCATTAATGATCTTCACAACACCCTATTTCTAATATAGTTGTGTGTTATGCATGTGAGGATATGTTTTTATGGTTTTCTGTCTTATGTCACATATTAATCTGATGTGTTTGATCATAGGACTGAGATTGAAAGCTTAAGCTAAAATAATATAAAACTATAGAAATGAGGTTTTTTTTATAGCCACATGACATATAGCAGGGTTTTCCAAAAATTATGCTTGAATCATGTAACATTAATACTGCTTTTTCATTATTCATAAATGTTTTCTTGTTGTGTGATTGTTTTAAGAAAAGAGAGCCCTTTAACATTACTGGGAAAAATTTCCTTCACCTTGGCTCCACTGTCTTAACTGATGCAAAACATCTTGACAAGAAGTATGATGGTAGGTTTCATTACATATAGGTTGAGATATTAATTTTTGCTCAATAGTAAAGCTTACTGGGGGATGTTACATCTTTTATCGTCATAAGACTCTTGTGCTAATAAAAGCAAGGTGTTTACTCCACCTGAGATCTTTGCAGGATGTAAATATTGGTTGCTGTATATTAGCATGAGAAATTTTGTAATAAAGAACCTATAAACCTGGGCCACTTAGAAATTGTCCCCCTGGATGCAATAAAACAACCATCTATTTGGCACAGGCTGCAATTATGTTTTAGTACATTTTTATATGTGATCCCTGGCAACCTTTGGCTTTGGTCATTAGTTTAAGCTATATGTAGGCATCTGCTGAATAGGCATCTTTTTAGCATAGAGGGCACAGATTGTATAAGGCACAATTCACTGCTTTTAGTTTCTTACAAAAATTAATCTACTGCTTTGGATTTACAACTATTTTTCTCTGTAGGACTCAGGTCAGGGTTAAATGAAATTAACATAAAAGTGGAAAGACTTAAAGCGAAAGCCAGTGGAATTGCAAAAAGGTTTAATGATTCCCTACTTCAGCTGACTGCATTGCCCAGAGGTAAGGGAAATTCATCTTGATAGTATTGTCCTTCATTCTGTCAGGCAGATCTATTTAACTTCATCAGCACAAGAGAATCTTATCTTTTCATTTCAGATTTTTAAACATGTATTTATTTATTTTGAAAGCATGTGTGTAAGAGAACAATGTACGGTTGCTGTTTTCAGCCTATTTGCATTTGTTTAAAACAAAAAAGAACAACAAAATGAATAGGAAATAATTAGGCTTACATTGCTGTGCATTGTGCTAAGCAAAGATTCATTGGCTGGTTTTCTGGTCATTAAAGCTCTGAAACCTAGCCATGCTGAAATAGGATCGCAGATTTGAATGGTATTTTATTGGTCTTTATGGCTAATAAACCATGATTTAACACTGCATGTATAAGTAATAACAAGTTGTAGCAAGCTTTATAATAGCAGTTTTTTATATTAACAATTAGATGAAATGGTATTCATTTCCTTTTCCAGGATAGTACTACTTTTACTTCTTCATTGCAGTAGACATCACCTAGTTAATATACCAGAGCTAAAAGAAAACCACAATTTAAGAAACCATATAATTTTTATATGAATAACTTTTATATGTATAACTATATATATAACTTTAGTTTTCCACATTAACTCTGGTTTTGATGGTCAATTCTTTAAGTTTAAAACCAAAAACCAAACGAATTCAGGACACTATGAATATGGCTTAAAAAGAACCCTAAATTGAACTTAATTTGACAGGTGTCACAATAGAATGGTGGTTGAGATAATTAGTATTGTTTTATGCCCAAAGTACAAAAGCAAATGAACTGCTTACAGACTCACAATCTTCTTAATTCCAGACCTTGATAGTTATATAGCAGGGTCTGATTATTCTTGTGTTCATTTAATTGTAAGCTGACCAGTTTATGTGGAAAGCCTTTATTTCAATTTATATGAACTTTAATAGTCCCTCCATATAATAGGGGATCAGTAACTAAAGGAAGTGGGCAGGCATATGCTTAGATGTAGCTGCATCAAGAAGTTTTTTATTGTGAGATTACTTGTTTAGTTACAGACATAAGGTAGTACTGCATTTATCAGAGTAGGGTACACTTTAAGTTTAGGGAATTAAAATAAATATGAGATTCTGATCACAGATCTTCTGTACTAGGTTCATTTTGTTCCTGAGGTGATAGTAACCAAGTTGCAAAGATTGAGTCTTCTATTCTTTGCAAGCAGGGTGATAGATAATGAAATTTATGTTGATCATTTGTTTCAGGTACTAATGAAAATATTTTGGCAATAAAAAGGCTGGCTCTTTCTGCTAATTTGACTGTCCTTAATGGTATAAGCCATACTGACGGTTATAGTGAGAAGCTGTGGAATTCCTCATCTGCATTGTCTAAAGTTAATGATACATTGCAGAAAACAAATGAACTTATAATTGACTCAACAAATGCTGGTAGGTTTGCTGCTTGATTGCTTACTAGAAATGTTACTGCATGCAAGAGTGGGATTAATTTTTAATCCAAAGCATTTTTTATTCTATTCACATTGAAAGCAGTTTGTACTAGTATACTTTGACATGGTGAGAACTTGTGATTATTTTTTGTTTGAAAGTTGGCATTTTCAGACTAGCAAGGCTGAATGAAACATCAGTAAAAAATTAAATGTACTTAGTTACATATTTTTTTGTATGTGTATTCATTATTCATTTGCAGTTTAAAACACAAATAAATAGTTAGCAGAATTGCCCCAAAAACTCTTTTTCAGTATATCTCCACTTCTGTTTTGGCAGCAGCATCAGCTGAAAAAAAAGTGAATGAAGTTGAAATCCAGGCTGGTCTGTTATATGGAAGATTGAAACCTTTAAAAATACTGGAGGAGAATTTAAGCAGAAACATCTCTGAAATTAAAGAGCTCATAAACCAGGCTCGCAAACAGGCAGCTTCTGTAAGCACCTAACCTTTTTTCTGTGTTCCAGAAAAGAAACCACTATTTTGTTTCAGGATACATCCTAAATAGTTGCATCATTATAATAAACTATAACTGACAAAGTACGTATGTTCTTTAATGCAAAGTACAGCACATACCCTAAATAGTTATATCTACTATCACTATGGTAGATAGTGAGGGAGGAAAGGACTTGTCTTTTTCTTTAAATAATATTACACTTCCATAGCTGCCTATGAGCTTTCCGTTTAAAAAATGTAGTTTCAAAGAGAACAGGTACATGCAATGTATGCATAATTAGTATAAACTACTGATTTTATTGTCAAAGCTCTCCAAGGCCTTCCTGGACCACTCTATTTTCATCCCAGGACGTTCTTCGTTTCTTTCTAATAAAAGGAGAATATTTGTAGCTCAGGTTTGAAATGAGAGGTCCTTGGAACTCTCTGAATGTGGTAATTTTTTGCAGACATTTCATTGTCCAAACCAGGTAACATCATCAGTGCTAAATGATAACTAGTAGTGATGATGTTTCCTACTTTGGGTAATGAAACATCTGCAAGAAAGCAACCAAGTTCAGAGAGCACCGAGGACCCCTCATCACTCCATTCTGCATAGTGCTGGTTTCAGCTATTCAGAAATCCATGTTCCCTCCTAAAACTATCACCTTAGGGATTACCTAATCCAGAGGTCTCCAAGACTTGTGAACTTCAACTCTCAGAATTCTCCAGCCAGCTATGCTGGGAATTCTGGGAGTTGAAATCCACGAGTCTTAAAGTTGCCAAGTTTGGGGACTCCTGACCTAATCCATCTGTTCCAGTCTTTTCTCAGAAGCCATACTTTCAATATGGCTTTTGTTTCAATCATCTAATTCTCACATCTTAGGGAACATAAGTCCCTAATCAAGTACAACTAACCAGGGTCCTGAAAAAAACATGCATTGTTTTCCACTATCTACTATTTCCTCAATATGTTTTACATTGTAGGATGTACATAGCAGCCCCCACCAACATCAAAGAGAAATACCATTTGTTATTTTGGTGGAATATAAAGATATAGAGAAAGATGCTCCCTCCCATTGGTTGATTTTATTTTTTATTTAATAAATTTATGTGCTGCCCATCTCACTGACTCCTACATTTGATTAGCAATAGCAACAGCACTTAGAATTACATACCACTTGATAGTGCTTTACAGCCCTCTCTAAGCGGTTTACAGAATCAGCATATTGATTATGTCAGGTATTTTATTCATTAATGTGAATAATATTTCTATGATATCCACTATACGTCACCAAATGTATATGTATAGGTGTAAATTGTACCTGCATTATATAAGTTTTTTGTTTTTCCTTTTGTCAGATTAAAGTTGCAGTATCTGTAGAAAAAGACTGTATTCGGGCCTACCAACCCCAGATATTATCTACTAACTACAATACATTAACATTAAATGTTAAAACAATGGAACCTGACAATCTTTTATTCTATCTGGGTAGCAATGGTAAAGTAAGTAAAGGATTTTATATCTTGATTCTTCTATAGTCCAGGTACTCTACCAAGTTACATTGGGTTTCTACTGAATTATATATCTGACATCCATACAATAAATAAATTGCATTTCAGTGGTCGATATAATGGTTATAAAAGGGTTTTTATACATAAGTAATAGTGGCAGTTTTAATATTTGTTAGTATGTGAGGTAATGTTGCAAAATAGTTTGGATTATTATGAAATGTAAGGGTGCAATCGCTTGCATATTTCAAGTATTATAGACTTCAGTTGGTCAGTAATGTATGTTCTCTTAAATTTAATATCCTGAATATTCAAATATTAATGATCAGATCTTGAAACGATATAATTCTCATGTGGCCAAAAACATAGCCAAATGACAAAGATATTATACAAACTGTAATTTGATACATCTAAAGATACTTTGTTGCTTTTACATGAAGTAAACTATGATAGTCAATAGAAATCTATATATAAGTAATGAAAACTTATTTCCTTAACCTTTATAGGTGACAGTAGGTAGCTGTCCAATTGGAAAAAAGAATTAAATTACTTGGATTTCAAAAAACAATACTGCCTTTTTTCCCCTTCCCTTTTTATATTTTTTACCATCACAATTGCTCCCAGTTAATTGTAATCAATTGTATCTCAATTGGTACAGCTAATTTGGATTGATTTTTATAGTATAGTTTATTGTTATGCAATGCTAATTTGTACTTTAACTACATGGCTTGTATTTTATAGCGGAGTTAGAGGTACAATATGTTCATTTAAATGATTCTGTGGTTAATTAAGCCTATATATTTTATGTGGCCTTTACATTTTAAAAATTATTTTGTCTTGAATGCTTCATTTACAAGCAAAATGTTTAACAAGTTCTTAAAATTGAGTTGGAAAAGTTTAGCACAATTTGTGTATACTACTGACTTCTCAAATATGAGTGTGATCGGTATTAATATTATATTATTTTCCCTCTGGGCTTTCCCATATGTTTTTTGTGGTTGGCTAGTTTCAATACAATACAATACAATACAATACAATACAATACAATACAATACAATACAATACACAGTTGGCTGTATAGTCTATCTCATATTTAAGTTGCTGTATTTGAGATGGCCCACTTCAAAGCAGTATGTCAAATAATAAATTTCCTTTGCAGGACCAGAAAGGTAAAGTAAAAATTAAAATCTCTCATGGAGTCATAACAAGGCTGTTTTTGAAATATTTTTTTTTAAAAATTAGAACACTTTTAGACATGGTCCTTCAACATCCACAAACTTTTTTTAGACTGATTTCATGGCAGTGGAGATGAGACGTGGCAAGGTGGCCTTCTTGTGGGATTTGGGCTCTGGATCAACAAGACTGGAATACCCTGACTTATCTATTAATAACAACAAGTGGCATAGAATACATGCTACAAGGTAAAATATTATGGGTGTGATACTATCTATGTAGAACATTAGATATCTAGAAAAGATAAGCTGTGTTGACAATAAATAGCTTTTAGCATTTTTAGAATAATAGTTTAATTTATCTGATAAAGGTATTTATCATAAGATGATGTTAGAGATAAACAGATACAATCCAGAGATATATAGATACTAGTGGTTTTATAATTTCAATAGCTAGTTAATACCAAATTTTGCAGCACATTCAACAATTTTAAATGTTGAAAGTGATGCCTTTGTAAAATATAAAGTAATAGTTCTGCCTTTTAAAAGCCATCTTCATTCTCTCAAATGTAAAAGCATATTTACTTGAGGAGCATAAAAGAATGCTGATAAGTCACACTTAATCACAGAACCCGATATAGACGTAGATATTTTGAGAGCTGTGTGGTACAATGGTTAAGGTGTTGGACCAGGAGAGAGAAGACCTAGACTCTTAATCATCCTCAGATAAGGAAGCTCACTGGGCCAATTTCCCTCTCTCAGCCCAGGAGCCTTCATTAAGGAGTTACACTAGAAGCAGGGAGACTGACATTATAGTCCACTTTCAACCACAGAAGCTTACTCAAATGGCCTTTGAAACTTACGTAGCTTAATGCAATTTGATTCCCAGGTACTTTATTAGCTGAAAAATATCATCATTATGTCATGGCTGTGTCAATTCTATGGGATAGACCAGACTAAAAAGCATTCATTGTGCATCTTGGAATTAAGTGAGAGAGGAGATGCTGTTTGAGGTGTTTTTGTAAATCATCATTTTCTTGGCTCAAGCTAAAGCCTCATTTATCCCAACAGATTTTCTTTTTCTCCTTCTCAACCATCCTGTAAATTCACTATAACCTATTCACAGTTATACATATAACTCAAGCAAATTGTATACTCTGAAGTAGAAGAGTTTTCATACTTTGGTAAAGGATCTGTAATATTTTTTTTTTTTAGAAAAAGGGGGAATCTATATAAATAAACTGAATTTAATGAATGATAAGGTATTCAGAATAGTTGCCATCAAATATTTGCATCTATGTGTAACACCAGTTAGCAGATTTAACTATTTTAGTTCCTTCATTATTCTTCTACTTAGGTTTGCGAAAACTGGCACTCTGAGTGTAGAGGAGACTAGTTCTCCTCAGAAGCCCATCAGAAGTGCCACCTCCCCTGGAACAGCCACTGTACTAGATGTAAATCTGTCAACTCTAATGTTCATTGGTGGACTTGGAGGACAAATCAAGGTGAAAGGTTTACTGTAATGCGATAGTTCACTTGGCAAATATTGAAGATGATTTCCTCTTCACTGTGGTGAATCTGTAAGACCTGTCAAGTATTCGGAAATGAAAAGAAAGACATCTATATGATGGTTGCTTGTTCTTGTAAACCAGAGTGCTTTAAAATATTGCCAGTGACTATAATTTTAATGTGAGAAACTGCACCATCCTTGTGGAACATGGGGTGGGGTGGGGGACAAATTCATGAGACTAATTTCAAGACTCAAGTTCATCTCTTCTGGACATATGTCATGTTGCACACAAACACAAAATTTGCAGCATTGTGCTGCAATATTGACAAAAGCAGCAAGCCCCTGAGGATACCACCGGAGATAGGTGAACGTTATTACATATATGGGGATTAATGATATTAGTCAATATTAACTTGATTTGAATTAAATGCCGTTGTCTCATTTTTGCAGTGTGGACAATGGCATGCTACTCAAATACAGTAGAGTTCATCAGTGGAGCTCAGATAAAACATTGTTCTATTAACTGATTTTGTTTTACCTTACACTAAATCACACACACACACACACACACACACACACACATCAGAGAGAGCGAGAGCAGGGAATAATGAATCAAACTTTTTTTCACTTACCTTTGTAACTGTACCTGAAGGAATTTCAAATAGCCAAAGCTTATTTTACTTACTGTAAACGTGTTCTGTTTTCTATAGAAGTCACCATCAATTAAAGTAACACATTTTAAAGGGTGCATTGGGGAGACATTCCTGAATGGCAGACCAGTGGGGCTTTGGAATTTTATGGAAAGAGAAGGCAAGTGCACAGGATGCTTTGGAAGGTGAGAACTGGAAAGTAGCTGCTGATACCCATTTTATTTATCTATTTTGTGTATTATCATCTCAGTCAATAGATAAAGGAATTTAATTTGCAGCCTAGAACTATTTAGGGTTCGAAAAGTATGCCTAAGGCCATAGGGATTGCTTGAGGCCTTTATAAATCTAATTAGAGTTTCCCCGATCGCTATAAAGCAACTTAAGAAATAAATGATCTTTAAAATTGTTTGGATCATGTACCACAACCTTCAAAAGTGAAGAATGCCATGGGATCCTCCAGTTTTCCTTCTGACCTTGTGAAATAAAGATGGGTCAAGGCATTTCTGTTAAAGTATTTTGATGGGGAATTCAACTGTTCAGAAGGCCAGCAATTTTTGTAGATGGGTTGTACAAGCATTATTGTACATTCAATTTTTTGGTGATTTAAAAAAAAAAAAAACCTGTTCCAACGTTCCATTTTGGGTGCTCCCAGAATTTAATTTTATTGTTTTCCTGTTTTTAAATTATCATAATGATGTATCTTGAAAATTACCTTCTGGATTTCCTCTGAGCTAAGAAGTGATTCAGAGATAATTCTGTAAATGATCATTTTTATATCAAAACCAATTTTAAAATTGCTCATAGCTGCATAAGTATGTTTTAACCAGCAGGGGGAGATAAATGATTATTTTATAAATCTGTTTTGAAGAATCTTAACAAACTGTAGAATTATGGCTGCTGATAATCCTCCTTTAAATTGCTGAAGACACTATCAAATGGTTTATTATGTTGTTTTTTAAATGTAACCATTTTACTGATGGGGGGTATATTTGAAATTCATATATTGCCTTTTTCCTGAAAAAGGAAAATAATATATTAGAAAGTTTCATGTATATATCTGCTCATATGTACTTTTAAACTGTCTTTAATTAATTTAATACAGCTTTACCAAAATTTAGATGTACATTAAATTACACCAAATTAATTTTGTCCTGATCCTTTGCACTATTTTAATTCCTCGGCTAAAAGAGCAATTCGGCAATTTTACATATAGACTCAGTTGATGTATTCAACTGATGTATAGACTCAGTATTTTGACTGTTGCTAAATTGGATTTTCATTACAGAATGTAGTACACAGAGTTCTGTGAGCAGAATGCATCTTGTTAAGAACTTAGTTATATTCTGCCAGTCTCAATCTTCCCTTTGTTTGTTTTCCCTAGCCCACAATATGAAGATCCTTCATTTCATTTTGATGGCAGTGGATATTCAGTGGTGGAGAAATCACTTCGTCCCACTGTGACCCAGATAATTCTATTTTTCAACACTTTTTCAACTAACGGACTCTTAGTATACCTGGCTTCCAATGGCACAGTAAGGAGATCATCCCAATTTATCAAAAAAGATATAATCAGTTCCATAAACTACATTGGGGCTGTTTTTTGATAAGTAACTAAATAAAAATGAATACATTCATCACTATGCCCTACAACCAGCTATGCATTTATTAGATTTTTATCTTGCCTTTATTACTTTATAAGTCATTCAAGGCAATGAACATACTCCTTTCTCCTCCACTTTATTTTCCCTACAACAATGACCCTGTGAGGTAGGTGGGTCTAAGAGAGAGTGACTGGCCCAAAGTTACCCAGCCAGCTTTCATGCCTAATGCCTTATAAGAATGGCATATCGGTGCAGTGTGTTACATGCATAGCATTCTCATAAAAATGAACGGGATTTGATTGTCCAGTAATTTGCATCAAGATAATGTTTGTAACTCAGTCTGAGTTTTCAAATGAAATACAACTGTTAGAAGTTTCCAAAGTTATCTTACTTGTTGTATAGTTGAATAGTTACAGCATTAAGTAGTGGTGCATTTCCCTAACTTTTGATTTCTTTTTCTGCAGAAGGACTTCTTGTCTCTGGAGCTTGTTGATGGCAGAATTAAAGTAACTGTTGATCTTGGTTCAGGCCCCCTTACACTTAAAACAGAAAACCGCTACAATAATGGAACATGGTATAAACTTTCATTCAGACGAAACAAAAAAGAAGGTAAAATATGTTAGCTCAATCCAGACATAGCTGAGTGTGTTTGTCCTGGACATTGATTTTAATTATAAAATTTAAATGATAGGGCTATGAAAATTAGGCACAATCCCTGTACTGCTTTGATTGAAGAATCAGAGGTATCATGTTTTCATGAAATGGAAGAATTAGAAGTGGCACAGTCTGCCTTAAGAAGCATATAGCAGGAGTGACCTGCTTCATCTAATTTTTCACTTCAAAACGATGGTTTCTGCACATACAAGAAAGCTTTGAAAATTGGTTTTAGGTAGAAGTTTGATTTGAATGGTTTATTCAAATGCTATCATATCAGTATCTGATAGTTTACAAGTCTGCACACTGAAAAAAAGCAACTGAAAATGCACAGAAAGGTGAATTAGGATGATGCTCTTTAATGGATTCTGCATGAGCTTCTAATATTGTGTTTTCCCAAAAAATGCAACCTACCCCAAAAGTAAGTCCTTGTTTGATTTTTATATGTGTGCTGCATATAAGCCCTACCCCCAAAATAAGCCCTAATTAAGACCCCACCTCACTCCAGGGTGCAGAGGTAAAAATTAAGCTAGGGTGTGGACGGGCGGTGGAGCTACCCTACTACTTATCTTCGGACAGTTGCAGTCAGGCCTTGAACACCCCAACACCTGCCTTCCGGCCCATTTCTTCTGTAGCTGACAAGGCCAGCAAGGCTTTCCTGAAGGCCTCTGCAGCTGATAACAGAGCTCTGGATCGGCTGCAGAGACCTTCAGGAAAGCCTTGCCAGCCACAGAAAAAGTTCCTGAAGGCATCTGACAGCAAAAAGGAGGCTGGGGGTGACGCATGCAAGTGAGGTGAGTCAATGGATGACATTGTCCCCAACAATAAGACTTAGTGCCTTTTTGGGTGGCAAATGTGTGTGTGTGTGTGTGTGTGTGTGTGTGTTTTCATAGATTTTCACGGTTACAGGTATGTAGGTCTAAGTGTGTTCGGGTCTTTTCCCATGTAAGATTAAGAGTATCTTGGCGACGTTTCAGTGAGGTCCCACTCGCCATCCTCAGGCTGGTGCTTTCAGCTTCGTGCCAGTGCTACCTAAATGCACAATCCCATCACCACCCTGCACAGATCAACTCCATAGCCAAGACCCTCATCTCCAGAACCAAGACCACCTGAGAACAGAACTGCACACCCTCACTAACGTATTAATTTCCAACGGATTCCAAAGAAACACTATCACCAAACTAATCCGAAAAGAGATATCCCCCAAAAACCAAGACACAGAACAAGACAACGGTATCGTACTCCTCCCCTACATCAAAGGTACCACAGACAAAATCAGCAAAATTCTCCACAAACACAATATCAGGACAGCCTTCGGCACTGACCAAAAAACAGCCAACATCTTAAGAAACCCCAAAGACAAGATCCAGCTAGAAAACCAAGGAGTTTATGAAATACCATGCAACAATTGCCCAGCCACATACATTGTGGACAAACCAACAGGGGAATAAATGCACGCATCACAGAACGCAAAAACTCAGTCAGAAGAGAAGAAAATACTTCCTCCCTCTTCCAGCACCTTAAAGCCACAGGACATGAAATTAATTTCAAAGGAACCAAATTAATATCCAACACTGAACACTCCAGCAAGAGAATAATCAGGGAAGCCATCGAGATAGAGAAACACCCCCATAACATGAATAGACAGGATGATACCTCCCGCCTACCAGACATCTGGAAGCTAGCCCTCACCAACAAACGAGTCCCAGCCACGAAAACCAACACCAGACCCAAAACAACATGGGACACCACCGCCAATCCCCCTCATCAGACCCAGGCCCAAGCCCATCCTATAAACGAAGGACAACCACCATCCAGAAAACAGACCATGACTGCTTCGCCAGCTGTCACACACCCCAACCCCCAAACCAAACAAGCTGACACATGCCAAGAACACAGACCCAGACCCCAAACTCGAAGCCAGACTAAAACCCAGAATGCTACATCACAGCCCCCCGCTCAGGATATCACATCAGAAAACCCAGGAAATTGCACTACAAGAACTCAAGAAAGTGCAACACAGCAAATGACCCAGGATATCACAGCACAAGATCAAGGATACTACAGCAATAAATCTCACAAGGTCATCACACAACCCATTACCCAAACCGTTACTACACAGGAGGCTAATGGAAAAGAGATCAAAACACAAATGACCCAGGAGATTATAACGCAGGACCCAGGATATCACAACAAAAGAACTTGCAAACCCATCACACAACCCATTACCCAAGCTGTTAAAACACAAGAAGCTAATGGAAAAAAGATCACTACAAAACAAACAACCCAGGAGATTACCACACAAGATCCAGGATATCTCCACAACAAAACTCACAAGGCCATCACACAGCCCATTATACCAACATCAACTCCATCAACCAATCAAGAGGCAGCAGCGCAGCCAACCAGCCCAGCACACCAGCCCTCACCACCAGTATTTATAGTGAGACAGCAGCTCCAATCACACACTGCTTGCACTGGCACGAAGCCAAAAGCATAGTATTCAGCTTTGTTCGGGTATTTTGCCATGTCATTATAGTTGTGTTTTTAAAGAAGCCTGATGATGGCAGATGAGATTCTGCTGAAACGTTGCTACAACTTTAAAAGAAATACCTGAACAAAGCTGAATACCATACATATGAGTCCCCGCGAAAACTATATATATATATATATACATATACATACACACACACACACACTGTATATGTATATATGCCGTATCTATATATATAAAAACAGTCTTATTTTGGGGGAAACACAGGTATTTAAGAATTATCTTAATTAGATGGAACATCTTTGTATCAGTTTAATAATGAATGAGATGAGGCTGAAAAAAGCAAAGCCTTTATAAAGCAAAATTATTCCACTCTCAAGAGTTGGTTGATTATCTTGACACACACAAAAAAATTGAAGTTGCCACTTTTCCAACTATTACCTGATAAAACTGGATAGACCCTAGGCAGATATTAAATAATGTGGCATTTCTCTAAAATTTTGAGATCAGATCACATTGGGTTACCTGAAAGCCATTTCTCCTAAAATAAACGTTTTTATTTTCTAAACTTTCAATTGTCGAATAGCGAAGGGTAGATTGTTTTCTTGCTCTTTTGTTTAAATTGAAATGTGCTGTAAATGTACTGTCTGAAATAACATGTATATTGTATGCTTCGTATTTCTACTATATGTGAATGGGGTTTAAATGATCTTAATGACTAACAAAACAATGTATTGTTATTTACATTTTCTGCAATGTTTGTTTAAATAGAAATTGCTGAATTCTTACAAACTATTTGCTAACTTCAGACATTTCTTTTATCTTTCAGGGATTTTGGCAGTCATGGATGCTTATAGCCTCAATTCTAAAGAAATCAAGCAAGGAGAATCCCCTGGTGTAGCCTCTGACTTGAATCGTTCTGATCAAGACCCAATTTACATTGGAGGATTACCAAGGTCAAGGACAGTAAGGTAACAATTAACCATGTTCAAGGAAAATCCTTAAGAGTAGTTGCACAAAATGTTCTCAACTATTCTGTGCATGCTAACTTCTCGTACCCAAATGTGCTGTCAGATGGTGCTCCATTCAGAATCCAAGAAAAAATACTTAGGCTCCATTAATTAGAGAAAAGATATGTTTTACTGGAAGTCAAGTGGTAGCAACAAAATAATTCTGAATCTTAGAAAATGAGCGCGTAAATCACATATACAAAGTGATGGCAACGTTCCCACCCCCAATAGTTCAATTGGCTCATCCAATTAAAAGTTGTGTACATCCTGACTTTTATGAAGAATTCAGTATTTTGTTCAATTTTAGCAGCTCAGTATTTCCCTTTATTAGGAAAGGGGTTCATAGCAGAACATTTGTGGGATGCATGAAGAACTTGGAAATATCCCGATCTACTTTTGACTTGCTTAAAAATTCATACGGTGTGAGAAAAGGCTGCATCCTAGAGGTAAGACATACTAACAGTTCTGTTCGCTAGATTTAAGCTGTTTGCTACTGAGAAATGAATTAATAATACATGATGACTTTATAATGACTAGCATGTTGACTGTTAAATAATCAAAAGCTGTGGTTTTTTAAAATTTAAAGTGATGTATTGACTGTTAGTTCCTTTCCTTTTGCAATCTAGCCTATACGCAGCGCTAATATCTTACATAATGGTTACATTGAGTTGCCACCCAAACACCTTTTGGTGGAATCTGAACTTATGGCTACTTTTGCTACAAAGAACTCCAGTGGAATCATTCTTGTGGGGCTTAGCAAAGGTGAAGCAAAACGAAGACGCAGGCAAGTCCATCTTGTGAGTACCCAGTCATCTTTAATTTTACGTTTTTAATTATTTCTGGAATGGATCTTGAGTAATCTCTAAAAGGGCTGCTGTTTAGACTGGGGAAAAAATCACAGACCATCTTGGCAAGCCAGTTCTGCATTATTGCCAAGAAAATACAAGCCTGTGAAGTCACTAGACCTTGAGTTCAGTTCAGAGGAAACACAGATGTTTATCATCAGCTGTTAGATTAAAGGTTAGGGTAGCATTATAGAAATAAGGATGCTCACATATGGGAGTGTTTTCATTTGAATTCTGCGAATAAAATTGGGTTGGTCAGCACAATAAACATGTAAATTTTGAAAACATTTTGAGACAATGAAGGGAGCTTTCCCTTTTCTGTTAGAAACTGGATTGAGTAGAAGAGTGCACACCACTACGGCAAGTAGGTAGTCCTTCTCCTACAGCCATTTGTTCAGTGACCTTTTGAAGTTGGAATGGTCTCTACCGGCTGGTTGCAGCACCCGGCAATCATGTGATTGCCATTTGCAACCTTCCCTGCCGACTTCCAGAAAGTCAATGGAGAAGCTAGCAGGGAAGGTCACAAATTACTGGTGTAAGTCTCCGCCACCTATGCTTTCTCCCTGAGTCCCTTTGTATCATACTGCACCACTCATTTGTACACCCCTGCAACATAATTTCCATTCCCCACCATATCTTTGCACACCCTCCCTGTTCTGTCTGCATATCCTCCCTGACCTTGTACACCCTCTCTGACCTGTGCTGCATTTTTGTGCATCCTCCCCAACCTACAACCTTGTAAAACCTCCCTGACCCTTGTTGTATTGTGTCCTCTACTTTGGTTGTGGGAAACCGGCAGGAAGTTTCATTGCTGAATGACTGGGATTTGGATAACGACAACAACTTGGGACTAAAAGGATTGGAATTGCTAAGCAATGTGTCTGCATTCATCACCATATGGCTTAGCAATGCACTTAGACTTATATATCACTTCACAGTGCTTGACAGCCCCCCCTATGCAGTTTACAGAGTCAGCATATTGCCCCCAACAATCTGGGTCCTCATTTTACTGACCTCGGAAGGATGGAAGGCTGAGTCGACCTTGAGCTGGTTGAGACTCGAACTGCCAAACAGTTGGCAGCCATCAATCAGCTGCAGGACTACATTCTAACCATTGCACCACCACGGCTTAGCAAATTCTAGTTCCAATTGCTGTCATAAGTTGAGGCCTACCCGCATAGTTTTGTGTCAAACCCATTCTCCCAAAAATAAAATAATAAAATAAAATTCCAAGACAGACAGAGGAAAAAAGAGAGATGCCCTTCCCCTCTCCCCACTTTCCACATTTTAACAACATGCCTAGCAATAATGGAACTATTTTTTTTTTCTCTATTCCTTGTAGCCCTTTTTCTCCATCATGCTAGTGAATGGTCACTTGGCTGTGCAGGTCCTTGCTGGTGACCGAGCAAGTGCAAAAAGGGTCATGGTCAAGTCTAATAATGGAACTTACAGTGATGGAAAAGAGCATTCTGTTATCCTTACTCGGAATAAGAGGTACAAGCTGAAGTACCAATTTAATTACCATTTATGCTACCTACTATGTTGTCTAAAGAATTAACTTGCATTATTTCAGAAAAATAATTTACAGTTTCCTGTTCTTCAAAGCAGTTCAGTTTCCTGTGTTAATTATTTTTTGTATCCAGCTACTGATTAAAATGTATGTGATTATTCCCATTATAATTTGTAGATGCTTTGACTTCCAAAAGCAATGTTACCAAATATTTGTAGAACATAAGACAACTTTAAGATGTCTACGCTAAGAAGCCTTCAGGTCTTACATATTAAAAAAAAAAGCCTACAAGATAAATTAATCAGAAAGTCATTAGAAAGTCTGATGTTTCATAGTAGCAAGTCTCCAAATATGTTGGAGAACCAAATTTATGCTCTAGTTATTCAGTGTGGATTATAAAATTTACTTGATTTCTCTTCCTTGAAATTATTCTCTTGAAAAAAAATGTTACTGAATATTATTTCTCTCTGTTTTCTCCCCGCTTCTTTTGCTGCCCAGAATAATAAGTGTGCAAGTGGATGAAAGTAAACCTGAAGAAATTAGACTTGGACTCATGGCAGAAAGCAGACCAATTAATATATCAAAGCTCTTCATTGGTGGAATTCCTGCTGAAGAAAGCATTTCAGGATTAATGATGATGGATTCTTTCTATGGTTGTATAGCTAATGTGATATTTAATACCGAGTAAGTTATCATCCTGGTTATTCCAAAGGTGCTTTTTCCAAAAGGTGATTGAATTTTCTTGGGTTTTTTTTTCTTTGAAAACCCTTCGCTTCTCATCCAAGAATGTTTTTTAGTTCTAAATAATATATATTTCATATAAGTTATTTAATTAACCAATGGATGAAAAGTTACATTATTTTTTTAAAAAATAATCTTTATTTCAGTTTTACTATGCTATCTCCATGGTAGAGAAGGATTCCTTTATTTATTGAAGGGCATCATTTATTATTTTTACCATGATATGATAGTTCTGCTTTTTTTTAAACCAGAATATCTTGTCTGCCAAATGTCAGAGAAGATTAAACTAAAACCACTTAACAGGCACAGAATAATCCAGAAACTCTGATGCAGACTTTTATGTAGAAAAGCCAAGAACCCATTATTAAAGCATTTCAAATATTCCTGAGTATCAAGTGCCAGTCTATTTATAGTGAAACAGTGTTGGAATTCTTGTTTCTCTTTTTCCTGCCTAAAATGCAATTGGCTGGCTGGCCCTCTCTTTTAGGCAGAAGGTCTGATGGCCCATGTCTTTTGCTTTATTAATGGATAGATTTGGTTTTAAATTGTTCTCCTTTGTCCATATATAGAACTGATTTTCACACCAAAATATATCTAAGTTGTTCAGTGGGATAGGAAAGAATATCATGCTTAGCTGGATAATTTTTGGTCTACAGACATTGAGACTATTCTGTAACTATTGACTACAATAGAAGATGTTGCTTATATGGAACATGATAGCAAGTAAGATCTGTAGATATATAACATGGAAATCATGGAATTGCACAGTGTTGGATTGGAGTAAACATGATTAATTCTTTAGAATTTCACATCAAAGATATGTGAGAAAAGTAGCTAGCACTTGATAAATATTTTTGCGTTCTTAGTTTTCAGCTGAAAATAATTCATGTTTCTTGAAATTTGTTTCTTCTTTCCTTCCCTTCCTTTAAAAAAAATACAGATTTCTGGATTTCACCACTGCAGTAAGGTATGAAGGTGTTGATATGGACAGCTGCTTTCCTTCAGAGAAATCTAAGCCTGTTATTCAACCAGAAGACTTTGAAATCCGATCTGAAATACAGATGCTGCCAAGTTCTCTAAAGTCTTTTTCACAAGCTAAGGAAGTATGTTATGATGGTTATATCTGTGCTTATGATCATAATTAAGCTGGGAAAGAAAATTTTCTTTAGTTTCCAATTTCAATTTCATAGTTCATCTCTTTACCACAGGTAAATCATAAAAGCACTTTGTTATGGGTTCTTTTAACTATGCCCAATTTGGTGGGCTCAAGACACAAAAAGAATTAACAACAACACAGGTGCCTAGACAACAAACACAAGTATACATAGTACTTGCATACTATTACTCACTACTCTCCATTACTTATTCTTCCTCAGTATTGCTCCTTGGGAGTACTGTTAGGGAGAAAAAAATTTCTTTCTCGCTGCTTTCTGCTAGTTTACTTCCCTACAAACAACACACATAACTCCTTCTCTCCCCCTCTCTCAATTCTTTTACAATACATCTTTTATAGGCAGCTTTGCTGTAGTGCTACTGGTGAGAAAGCTTAAAGAGAAGGAAAGAAAAAAGCACAGGTTCTCTCAAGTGCTCTCTCACAGGGCAATTTATTAAATACAAGGGAAAGTAATCCTATTAACCATATGGAATTAATTCATTTACTTTTCATTAAATATACACAGAAATAAAATCAATTTTATTTTTATTTGGTTTTTATCTGATTTCTGAATGTTAGTGTGTGTTTTTGCAACTGTATTACTGTATCAATAAGTATAATTTTATATAAATTTAGATATAAATGACTTCAATTATGTGTCCTTGTAATCATAGAGGTAAAAATGATAGAAGCTATTCTGTACTTGGTTCTGCTGCAGATGGTCTTGAATGTAGGTCTAGTTTTTCTTTTAAACATGAGGATATATCACAAATTCAGTTCTTTTGATCATCAAAATGAGAAAGTACCACTGTGCTGCTCTCTACCATAGTCTCCTACAAAAACTTGGAGCAAGTTCCCTGATTTCCAATTAGCAAGGCTTATTACTGGAATTGTAAGAAGCAAGATAACCATTTTGGTGTAGTAGTTAAGGCACCAGACTTATACCAGGGGACTGTGTGTTCTACTCCCACCTTAGGTATGAAAGCTGACTAGGTGACTCCCTCTGTCTATCTGTGAATTCAACCCACCTCACAGGAAAGACATGAAAATGGCCCTTTGTTTTTTTTAAAAAAAAATAATACTACCACAGTTGCCTGAAGAGATAAAAATCAGGCTTCTGTTGTCTTGGATTCTGATAATTTGAAGATGAAATTTGTATGTAGTTTGGGGTATCATCAATATTCAGTAAAACAAAAGAATGAGTATTGGACGGAGAATGAGTTCATTTACCTCAGTTATTTTGTTTACAGAAACAGTGTTCAGAAAATGGAGAGCTGAAGTATGTTTCCAATGCCCATCAGTTTGGCGTTACCAGAAACAGCCATTTAATGCTACTTTTCAATCAGTCTACAGTAAGAAAAAAGTAGGTATATCTTTAATTCTAACAGGAATTCTTAACAGATAATCAGAGTTGGAAGGGACCTTGTAGGTCATCTAGTCTAACCCCTGCCCAAGCGGAGACCCTACATCATTTCTGACAAATAGCAGTCCAATTTCTTCTTGAAAGTCTCAAGTGATGGCGCTCCCACAACTTCTGAGGGCAAGCTGTTCCATTGGTTGATTGTTCTCACTGTCAGAAAGTTTCTCCTTATTTCCAGGTTGAATCACTCCTTGTTCAGTTTCCATCCATTATTCCTTGTCTGGCCTGCAGGCACTTTAGAAAATAGATTGACCCCTTCCTCCCTGTGGCAGCTCCTCAAATATTGGAAGACTGCCATCATGTCTCCCCTGGTCTTTCTCTTAACTAGACTAGCCAAGCCCAGTTCCTGTAACCATTCTTCATATGTTTTGGTCTCCAGTCCTCATATCATCCTGGTTGCTTTTCTCTGTACTTATTACTTTACTACTGTAATTATTGCACAGAATTGGTCCACTACATGTGAGATATTACTCCAATGTGCAGCTAGAAAACATGAAATTAAAGGATAACAATTCAGAGAACTACCTAGACAATATGTGGCACTGTTAAATTCTACTCATTCCTGTTGGGTTATCTATTGCCACATAACAAGAATCTATTTTTCATTCATTTTTTAAAAATGCTTTTCCTGCTCCTATATCCGTATAGTAAAATAATTTTCTGAATATTAAAGATTGGGGGTGGAGCAGGCCTTGACTGAGATTGTTCTCTGTCAGTCATATATAGAGTAGATGTTATATGAACTAGATAAAATTTGCATTAAGCACTTTATTTAAAAAACAGCTTTAAAAGTTCAGTGATCTTTCTCATAGCTTTTTAAAGAAATAAAAGTTATTTCCATTACAACAGACAAAAATTTTAAATGCAAATTGGAATATTGTACAGTTTACTATAACTCCTTTTCCTTAGTTTCTGACTATTTTATTTTCTTCCCAATGGATTTCTTCATGTGTAATAGCTGCCTAGAATTTTATCTTTCTGTATTCTTCTACAGTAATTATTCACCTATTTACTATCCTGTAACACTCTGAAAATGGAAGTATTTTCATTTATGACTACTCCAGTTAATGTTAGGGGAATTTCCCATTAGAGGGAACTAGAAACCAGTGGAAAGTTGCCAGTATTATCTGTAATGCCGCTCCAGGGCATCTGCCAACCTTCCAGAATAGCATAGGTGAGACTATTTAGACTTGGAGGAAGAAGGCTCACAGAATATTTGAACCAAATATCCTTGCAGGATCTACTTTCATGAAG
This sequence comes from Pseudonaja textilis, assembly GCF_049901715.1. Lineage (NCBI taxonomy): Eukaryota > Metazoa > Chordata > Lepidosauria > Squamata > Elapidae > Pseudonaja > Pseudonaja textilis. The sequence continues at coordinate 151,799,907 of NC_141992.1, forward strand.
ATGGTGAAAGTGGTCTTGTACCATTATGCCATAAACTCTGCCCTTTTCGTATTTGTTTGCAGTGTAATAAGCCACACAATAAAGTGACGGGGTTTGAACTACAACAAAGCAGCACAGCTTTCATCAATTAGTTTATCTTGCTTCCTTTGGAATGCTATGTCTCTGCCGAACATAGCAACAGCAATAGCATTTAGATTTATATACCACTTCATAGTGCTTTACAGCCCTCTCTAAGTGGTTTACAGAGTCAGCATATTGCCCCCAACAATCTGGATCCTCATTTTACTGACCTAGGAAGGAGTGATTAAAGGCTGAGTCAACTTTGAGCTGGTGAGGATCAAATTCCTGCCAGTTAGCATAATTAGCCTGCAATATTGCGCTGAACCACCTCAACATGCTTGAATGACAACAATTTACTAAACTTGTATGCCACCTGACTCTTTACATCTCTGGGTAGCTCACAACAGTCCAGCCTAGAATATTTATTGAATTTAACATTATTTTCTGTCTTTCAAAAGAAAAGATGCTGTTTTCAATGGACTTCACAGGATGTATTGAAATGTCCAAACTTTGATCAGATCCATATCTTATTTTGTAGGTTTTCTGTTCAATTAAGAGTCAGGACCCTTGCTTCTAGTGGCCTAATATACTACACAGCTCATCAGAAGCAAGTTGATTATGCAGCCCTTCAACTACAAGAAGGAAAGCTTCGTTTTTCATTTGATCTTGGAAAAGGACAGTCGGTAGTTTCTCATGGAGCAATGATCAGCGATGGAAAATGGCATAGGGTACATTTCTTAAATTCTTATATTCAACTGCCCAGATACATAAATGTTTTGTTATATTTAATGCCTAAGGGGGGGAAATGTTGCATTAGGTACACAATAGTTTTTGCATTTGACATATTTGGTTGATATATTTAAAATCCCAAACAACCGTGAAACAAGAATATAAATTTCTGCTGGTCACAAATACATATATGGAATACTATTCTTAGTTGCATGTTTCTAAACTATGAACAACTGTTCACAATTAATGTATCTTACCTTACAGGTGGAAACAGATTATGCTAAGAGGAAAGGTGTAATCATAGTTGATGGGCAGGCTACTGAAGCGGTCAATGTTTCAGGTGACGGAAACACCTTGGATGTGGATGGGAAATTGTACTTGGGGGGTCTACCCTTAGGTTACCTTACAAAGAACCTTAGAAATGTAAGGACTTTACTTTCTTATTGATCCTTTTTGTGCCAGGTATACCATATCAGACTATATTCCATGTCAATGTTCTGCTGATCTGAGGAAGTGCTGTAATTCCACTGGGATGTGAAGTTTTTGTCGGGTGGTGTGTTTTGTATATAAATCAGCTCACATCAGCTCTAGAAGAAACATTGTGAAGATAATTTTGCATCTCCTCTGATGGGTAACTGGTTATTTCCATTGATAGGACTTGTGCCATATTTAGGCTCCAGTATTTTCCCTCCTTAATGTTGTCTTGCTCGATCCAAGGGATTTCTCTGTATATATCTTTTGCAAACACAGCAGGGCACTAGAGGGAAGGGGCTGATTCATTTCCCTTTGCCATTAGCCAAGTTGGGAGGATGGGAGTGAGTTCTGAACTATTCAGATGACTCTCAATAGCTAGAATTGAGGGCAATTGTGCCAGTTCAAAATTAATTGGGAGACTAGTGAAGTGTAAATAGTGGTTGTTATTAGTTGTGTGGAAGTTTCATAGGAAGGATAGGAACTGTTGTTTACCATGAGCTGTCAAGTGATAACATATAGAGTGATTTAGGAAATGAATTCCCACTGTAATATATTTGAATGGATTCTGGGTAATGCTGATAATAGGTTCATTTTCTTACATGCTATTTTGCTATTTTATACTTGCTTATCCACATTTGATCTGAAATATTCCAGTTCCTCTGTTTGCATTTTATGTCAAATAATAGGACTGGTTTTTGTTTTTGTTTTTACTAAATTTGTTAAAAGATATCAAACATGTCTATATCTGAAACAGCATGTTCAGCTTTTCCAGTAACCATAATAAGCAGGCTCATGGTCATAGCCATAACAATAGCAGTATTAAATTGCACTCTATGGAAAGAAACTATTTTAAACTGGAAAACAGATGGATTCCCCAACATTTTTTCAAAATAAAACAACTCTTGTAAGTCAGATTTTGATCTCCACAGCGGTAATGGAAAAGAGCAGAATTAATCTTTTGCTGCACTGTTTTTCTATCCTAAATCTTCTCCTTCTTCCAAGTAACTATTCAGATTTACAATAGAAAAAAGCATTGTTGTTTAGACTGCATCTGTTTCCCCCACAAGTTGTTCCAGATAGATGAAAGCAAGACTCAGACCGACAGGGCAAGGTCAGAAGCATAAAAAAATGGCTGGGTGAATGACTGCTGATCATAGATTTTCTGTATCCTATCTTATTTCCCTCATAAAATGCAAAGGTGTACCTGCTGTATTTATTATAGTTCAGCTCTCTTTCCCTGCCCAAATCTAAGATTTCCCAGTCTCTGGGCTGTGGCCCACTACACTATTTAGAATTGGGCCACACGAGTGGCTGGCTGGAGTGCATGCACACACACAGCTCAATCTGTGCAGTGGGCTGGCAGGCAATCGCACAAGTCGAGCTGCATGCACATGCATTGGCTCGCTGCTCATGCAACTTGAGCAGCATGCACATGCGCTGATCTGCTGTTTGCACAGCCCAGTTCCCTCTCCTCTCCCTCTCCCAGCCAGGCCACCAAGCTGCAATGGGACCTATGTGAAAACAAAAAGCTATATAAAATGATGTGCAAATTTACCACAAAATTTGAGTGACTTCCTCTAATAGATGTCTGAATTTCTCAATGATTTAATAATTATAAAGTAGCAAGGCTCTGAATGATACATCTCTGTGGGTAATAACAGATGTCTGTATTATACACATTTTCTATAGCAATGGTTCTTAAGCTTAGACACTTTAAGACAAGTATGCTGGCTGGGGAATTCTAGGAATTGAAGTGCACAAGTCTTGAGGTTGCTAAGATTCAGAAACACCGTTCTACAGGAGTAACTACACTACCAAATTGTCTTTGCAGGTTACTCACAGCATTCCTGCATGCATTAGTGAAGTAACCATTAATAGCAAGCAGTTAGATAGTCTGGTCTCAACTTTTGCTGTGAATAAGTGTTATGCTACAATCCAGAAAGGAACTTACTTTGATGGAAGTGGTTTTGCTGCTCTTGGTAAGTAAAGTATTATTTTATTCCCCCTCCCAATATAGGTGTAAAATGAAATATAGAAAATATCCAGTAACATTAAATGTATTCCTCTTGTTCTTTTATCTCCAATTCTGTGTTATTGTAGCTGCTGGTAGTGAGTAAGAATCATATAATTTCCTTTACTCAGAAATAGAATGGCTTCATTGAAGAACAAGGAAATCTCTGTATTGCAGACAACTTCTGTTTCCAATAAAGCCAACCCACTTGTCTAGTTCAAGGAGAGACTTAAAGTGAGCACACATTCCCACCTAGATAGCTGTGTTTTTTACAGTAACTTTCATGTATAAAAAGATAAGTAGGAAATTCTTTAAAATGGAGGCCTATCATTTTCTGTAAACTGCTAGTGAATTGTCATTTAAACAGAACTTTAGTTTTGAAGTTGGACTAGTGTAACTTTTTGCAGATGGTTCAAGAAGCTCTTATTTTTATATTTATCCTTATGTCTTTATTGTTGTTTTGGTCAAATGATCATTCGATTGGATAATTCCTGGTCTGCTCACTTGGTCAGGATCGCTTTCGAGAAGAACTATTTGTGATATACAGTACTAAGCATTTCTATTAGACAGGCTTCTAGTGCAAGAAAAGGGAAGCATTGTCTTTGGAGCACAAACCAAGATATGTTAGATTTATGGTTTCCATGCAACATACGGACACCATGCAATATGGAGGTCTAATTAATATGGATTGGGCGTGCAATGTATTGTATTATTTTATTCTAAACCTTTTCTCAAAATTATTTGGATCTTCTTATAATGTCAGTTATAGACAACAATTCTCTAACTTAATTATTTCACTCTCTCTTTTGCAGTTAGGGAAGGCTATAAAGTCAGATCTGAAATTAACATTACATTTGAATTCCGTACAAATGTTGTGAATGGAGTACTTCTTGGAATCAGTAGTGCTAAAATAGATGCCATTGGACTGGAGATTGTAAATGGAAAGGTAGGTTTTGAAATGGGTATACTGCAATAAATTTGCCCTAATAAATATTAAGTGGTACCTAAACTGATGGATCTGAATATATATAAGAAATATGCATTTTTTGAGAGAAAAGCTGTGGCAATTATTAATATATAATAATTATTCTGGAATTAATATGTTTTTATGATCTCTGTGAAACATATCTGGTTATCCTACAGCAATAGACTTTTTTTTATTCTGAAAACTAGCTTTAGATTATTAAGCCAATTGCAATTTTCTATTTATACATATTATACATAGGAAAACAGAAATGTTATACTAAAAGAAACAGTTCCATTGGTGATGGTGTGAGAGCTTTGAAATAAAATTATGAAATAGATGAAATGATATAAAACCAATTTGAAGGCAAATGCCTATGATTTTACAAATATATTTATAATCTTGTTAGCGGACCTCGCCCGAGCGCGAGACAAACGCTGAAGAAAAAGAAGAAGAAGAAGAAGATTTATAATCTTGTCTTCAGTGAAAAGTTCAGTGGTTAAAATAAAAGAAATCATGAAAAAAAAATACAAAATGCTCCCAGACCAACATTAGGAATTGTTTGAAAAAAAACGTTGATGTTTATTTTTGCATGGACCATACTCCAAAAATAATCATCTCTACATCCATCAAGATATCACCATTCCCTATAGTATCAAAGGAAGTCTCCACATTTCCCCCTTTTCAGAATCTCTTATGAAAGTTGGTCCAAACTATAGTTAACCATTTTAATCAATTACTGGATAGCAGAAACTAACATTAAAGCTTTCAGGGAAGATACATAGTCAGTGTATGTCTCTTAAAGCTTGTCTGTGCTTCACCATTGTACTTAGAAATGTATCTATCATAAGTTATCAAAGGTGGTGGTGGAGGAAAAATGATTGTAATGTAAAACAAATCTTTCAAAATAGAAATAGGACACATTGAATTAGTTGTTTCTTGGCAAAATGCAAAGCTAAGAAAGTCATATTAAATGAATATTGATTTAATAATTACCCAATCTCCCAGAAGTTATGAAAATGTATTGGATTAAAAGAACCATCTTCTAGCTCTCCATTTGGCTGTTTGGTTGTGATTTATTTTGTTTTTGTAGATTTTATTCAATGTCAATAATGGAGCTGGCAGAATAAGGGCTTCCTATGAACCAAAAGGAATGACTAATCTGTGTGATGGACAGTGGCATAAAGTGCAGGCTATGAAAAACAAGCATCATATTGCTCTAATAGTCGATGGAAATATGGTTCAGACTGATAATCCACATGTTCATTCAACCTCTGCAGATACAAATAACCCCATTTATATTGGAGGGTATCCTGGTATGTAATTTTACTCCTATTCAAAGCAAAGCAGGAAAAAATCTTGACTTAATATTGATTTCTTGGACATTTTTCCGAGTAATTAATGTAAAAATAATGAGCCATATAAAGTTAATTCTCTGAAACACGAAGAGTATTAAAACATCAGTGTCCATTTATCAAATTTTTCTGGTTTTGTTCCTTTTCTTACAGCTTTATACCTCAGGCCGCCAGAGAATCTGTCTGAACACAATCCTGGGCTCAGACACCCATCTTGCCCTTAAGAATTATTTATTCATTGATTTAATAATAATATAATAATTACTCTTATGGTTACAGACCAGCATTTTTATTCACTGATTATATGATCAACAGGGTTCCCTTTATTGCATGAAGCTACTATATACAAATTAGATTGATTGAAGGAATTATTGCATGCTCTAACTTGGCAATTTATCTTCAATTATTGCTTCCAAGATTTACATTCAGTGTCATCCACACAGTAAACATGCCTCCTTTCATTTGTTTTCCAGCTGACATAAAACAAAATTGCTTGACCACTAAGAATTCCTTCCAAGGATGTTTGAGAAACTTTATGCTGATTAAAGCCCAGCAAGCAGATTTCTTGGACTTCAGCGAAGCCTTTGACCTGAGTGGAGTTTTTCCACATTCCTGCCCTGCAGCCTGACTACTAAATGGGAGGAAAAATGTTCCATTTTAAGAGGCTTTGTCTATCAACTCTTATTGAAAAAGAAATGCTTTTAATGATAATACTGATTTAAGCTATTTCCCTCTTACTTTTCCAGCTCAAGAAAAATATATTTTTAGCTAGAATATCTACACATTTTTAAAAATTAAAAAAAACGCTACATTTTCTGAAACTGTCTTTTATGGTTGGTGAAAGTTTTTTAAAATCAGTATTTACAATAAACCTTTTGTTAATTATTTAACCTTTATTACTTTGGCATATATGGGTCTATTTATAGTAAATATGTAATATAAAGTCCTATTCAACAAACAATTCAAGTCATTTTAAGTATGAAAAATAATTCAGCATACATTTAGTGATGAAAACAAATTAGTAGAAAGCTAATTTTCAACAAATTTTGCTCATAACTTTCTTTTATCCCTAATTACTGCTAAAATTGGTGCAGTTAAAATAGAAGCTGATTAACCTCAGACACATTTTCTCTAACACATTTAGCAAAACACAGGTAACTACCGGTGAAATCTACTGATGCTACCGCTGATACTGTATTTAGCTTAGGGGAAAAAATTAATGAGTGGTATAAATTGGAATAGTTACATACAAGTGTTGGCAAGTTGCCCCAATTTTGTTATCAGCCCAGAGTTACAAAAATGTAACCAAATTGCATACATAACAAACTACATTAATATATTTAATAGATTAATGAATTTTATATGGATGTTTTAAAAATAGATGCAGTAATTGAATGGAATTAACTTTGGGTTTGGGAGGGAAACCTGAACCAAATCAAACATACCCGATTCATTTTTTTCCAGTCTTAATTTGCATACTAAAGTGATTCAGCTGAAATTTGAAAGTTTTAAGATTTTTGCAGAACAGATGTTTTGAGGGCTATTAAATAATGTTTATTTTCTACAAAGACTGCAAAACATTTCTAAAAAAAATTTGGGGGTGGGGAGCTTGAGTTTTGTTCTTATTTTGGGGCAAAATGCAGACATTTTGTTTCGTGTTATTATTTTTGCTTGGGTCTTAATGTTATGTTTCTCCAGAGTTGCAGATTTGGAGAATGGATATAAGCAAAAAGTGATTCATATTTTTAGAACTGTTTTAGAACGAGAACGAGAATGTTGACTGCCCAATCAATCTATGTATTATGGTTGTAATTGTTTGCATGCTTAATTCTTGGCTTGGACACTAAGGAACACCAGGCCTGGCTAATGTTTCAACCAGAGACCACCAGGATCCCAAGGCCATAAACTAGATTAAAAACATATTCAAGACAAAGAGACACAGGGTATTTTGATATTGTTGCTAAGGAAACTGTATGTATGTGATTTAATTTTTGAGAAAGTTTGTGTCGTGCATGTATGTATGTCCATGTATGTTCTCTGCACTGGGCCTTCCTTTTTTAGACAGATGGCTATGTGCAAAAGTGTGCTTGGATGTTTGTTAACTGCTATTTTGTTTGCAGGCAGGATGATAAAAGCAAAATGTGTGCACTCCACATGTGCATTTGGAAAAAGCCTCAAGGTCATGTACAGAAGACTGTCCCCCCCCGCCTCCCTTCAGTTAATTTATTTGTGGTCTGGGTTAATTTTTTAAAATCTTCTTTAAATCATCCTTTTTACTTCCTTCCCCCCTCCTCCCACCAAAGATTGTCTTAATAGGCACACAGCACAAATCCTAACTGTACCTAATTTTGTGGTTGTTCACTGTTTAAATCTGCTGTTCTCTAAGGCCTAACACACACAAAATTCTGAAGTTTTGTTTCATTGAAACATTAAATGTTTGAATCGTGCTAGTAACCGTTCTTTGAGCAGATCTAACTTGTTCCAAGTACAAAACATTTGTTTACTGTTTGTATGACTGCTTTCTATATTGTACAGTAGGCATTAACACTGGGATTCCACTAATTTTCTATTCTACATTGGATTTTGCAGATCAGTTTGAAATATTTAATCTCATAAAATGGCCTGAACTACTATATGATAAGTATGGGGCAGAGTACATGTTTGAATGTTCCTCTGCAGCCATCTGAACAAAAAGGTATCACATAAGGGACAAGACTAAACAATGATTAGCCTTTGGCTTATGTTTTTCTATGCATGATTTGCCATGCATCAAATCAGAGTACAGTCCTATTTCTGGCACAAATATAAGGAACAAATACCATTACCTATATGACTGACCTAGTTGCTTAAGAATAAGTGGGATTTATAACAGTGTATTGAATGTTATGCAAATTATATGTTTATATATCACTTTATTTTAATAGATTAAGGGAGTATCATTAATAAATTATTTTTAGACTATATTTTAATGCAAGATTCAATCAAATATATTAGTGGTACAATTAATTGTGGTTCATGTTTAACACAGATTAAATACAGGTTAATTCTTTCCAAAACCTTTGCATTCAGTGACAATGTCTGCATTCAAACTATGAAAAATAGCCAATGGAAACAAACATTAAATTACTTGACTCAGCAGAGTACTGTTACTAGAGAAGTATTTTAAGACTTTCCAAAGGGGATACATTTTTTACATTTACTTCAAATTACTTTGAGTAGAACAACAATAAAACGAAACCCCTCTGTGTGTTTTTTTCACATAGTACATTTAGATTTTATTCCACACGTTCAACATTGGCTAACATTCAGATTTAGTCTCTTGAAAAGACGCAAGAACCTCAGTGGTGAATTATCGTTAACTATGATGATAGTTTCAGCAATTTAGAAGGCTGTCCTGGAAGAGAGCAAGTATCCAGAACGTTAAGGACAATATTAATTTGACTGAAACTTTTCAAAGCAAATAGAAAATTTGGCCTATTTGCTACCTTCAGAGTGGCATTCATTGTATATGCCTGGTGGTATTATACTGCATTTTATTAGTCAAGAGTAAAAGGGTGGCTTCAGTTTTTCATATGTTTTTCTTGATACTGAGGCACGATTACAAAAGGCTATCGAATGGACACTTTTACCTGTAGGATATAAAAGATGGAAGCAGAATAGAGGAAAAAGCAAGGAAATAAGTCTCTGCATAGAATGTCTCCCTTATGTATTTGATAAAACATGGAACATTGAAAGTAATGATATTTTGTAGATGCATTTTTCAAAGAATAATACAATAAAACTTTTAACTCCAGATCATTTTAAAAACATGTAGTCCTTGACATCTGACCATCTGTTCAATGAACATTCCCAGTTACGATAGCACTGAATAAATGGTGGTTATTACTAGTCTTCTGGCCATCCCAGCATCTCCATGGTCGCCTTATCGCTAACTGGGTGCTTAGCATATGATTGGTTGCCAAGCACCCTGAGATCACCTAATTACCATTTGCAAGCTTCCATGCTAGCTTCTACAGAAAGTCAAAGTGGAAGCCAGAGAAGGTTGCAAGTTAGTGGGTAAATCGACCCACCCCAGCCTGTACTCACACCATGCTGGCCACTTGTGTATTCACCATGCCTGGGCTGCACCTCTTGCACAACCCCTGTACCATTTGAGCCACCAAATTACAAGCAGGCAGTAGAAGTAGCCTGCATTACTGCACTCTAACCACTGTACCATCATGGCTCTTAGACTATTATTTAGATATTCTTACATTCCGTTTTGTAGTTTATGGGAAATAACCATACTGTTAGAGTTATTAAAATATAAGAAAAATATCAAAGTAACTTCATGCAGTAGACCTATACCCCTTGAACTAGATCAGCAATTTCTCCCTTTTACAATGTGTTCAAATTAGTTTTGGTTTATTGAGAAACACAATATGATTTAATAAATATTACTAAATATTAAGATTTTATTACAGTTTGCAAACATGCTTAACTAGGTTGAAAACTCTAAGCTGGAGTCACTTGATTGACCCAATTAACCAAGAAATATTAAAATCCAATCTGGTCTTGTTTGCTATCAATTCCACAATATTATGCTGGATGCTCTGCAGTGAATAAGAAGATGTTCCAGAGAGTTATAGCACAAAAAATCATCAGTTGCTCTCTTTCTTCTTTGGAAGAGATTGTGAAGATGAGACTCCTCTTGAGAACACTAAAAATCTCCACAGACCGTTCTCATCCTGGACACTCATATTTCACTCATATAGGTGTCTTAAAATGAGGACTAATAGATTGAGAAACAGTTTTTTTTCCCAGGGCAGTAATTGTCTTGAATCAAACTCTGTGATTTAGTCCTATTATTATAATTATTTTAATTTTTAAATACTCTGTAGTGTGATTGTGATGTGGCGTTTGGGGCACTGTGCTGGAGTAGCTTTCAAATTTCATTGTATTCGTGGAATGCAATGACAATAAAGGTATTCCATTCTTCTATTATGAGAACTATTTGCCAGAGGGGTAAACTGCCTTGCCACTGTCCTTCATTGGGATGAAATCTTCCAGATGCCTGAAAAACTGGCTTCTCCGCATTTTGTGTGTGATCATTTTGCTATTCACAGCCATTAAAATGGGGAAGAAATGGGTGGAATGATGCATAATTGCATCAAAGTGCCACCATGGAAGGAAAGCTTGGAAAATGAGGTGCCATTCTGCTTAGCAATGATCGGAAATCATGGCTGCTGAATGTTTGACAAGATCATCTGAGATTATGTGATGCCACAAAGTGTGTCGATTAGCTGGGAGAGGAGATGAGTGAGTCATATTGTGTCATGCAGATAAGGTTTTTTTTAAGTTACATTTGTTTTAAGGCAAAACGTTTTTAGCACCTTCTCAATTTTCCAGTTGAAACCATTGGGCTTAAAAGCACTAAACATTTAATAAGAGCATGCAAATGATATACAATTCCTTCAGAGAGCTGATATAATAAAGGAATAATGCAAAAACACACAGTCTATTATGTACCATAACACCATTGACCTGGGCCTCATTTTGAAATAATTCAGATTTAATGGACAAAATATACCAGGTCCAAATTTTATCTGAATTTCAAGCAGCTATGGTCTTGGCCTAAAACAGGGGTTTCAAACTCGCGTCCTTATATAACGTATTGCATCTTTTTCCCCCTTCGCTAAACAGTATGGGCGTAGCCTGCGCATGATAAATCTGGCCCATAGCCCGCAAGTTTTACAGTCCTGGCCTAAAACAATGAAGTGAATCTGTTTTTTGGAAAATTCACTCAGTCAACATTTGCTGCTTCCCTTCGAAATGGGTATTTACGACTCCCAGTTTGTTTCTCATCGGTGTCGGTGCGGAATCCGTGATCGTGCACAGTTTCGCCCGAGCTCACTTGCTGGAGGGTCCCGATTATGGACCAGAGCCACCTTGGTGGGGTGGTGAAGAAGGGGGGAATCGCCTGGAGGTTGAGGGGAGCTGCAACTCCCCTCCCTGACAGGAAAATCCCTCCCAAAAGCAAGCTGCAGTGGTGGTCTTAAAATGGCCACCACGAACACGAAGAACATTTCGGGAAACTACGTTTTGTGCTGGAGAGAGAAGTAGCGAGCAGAGTGTGAACCGGGCAAAGAACATCGCTTTTGGGGTACCCCGGTATCAAATTAAAGGGTTATTTTGGAGGAAAGTGTGTGGAAGCAGCGACCAGAGAAGGGGTGAGAAAGAAAATGGGTCTTTAAATTTGGATTTGACTATTGTATTGGACTAATCTGGAGGAGAAATTTAAAGGAAAATACACTAACACAACAAAGGTTTAAAAATTAAACTAGACAGATATTGAACTGTGGGGAGTTAAAGGACATAACTAAATGCTGGAATTGAATGTTGAAAAGAATAGCTAATTATTGAAATTAGTGAACGTAATAAAATATTCAACAAAGAAAGTTAAAAAGAAAAAAAAGAAATGGGTATTTACAATTGTATCAGTAATGTATTTTTACCAATATTTATTATAATTTTATGTATTATTCCTTTTCGCACCACCCATCATTCTGCCATGCTACTTTCATATGTTTTCTCATATGAGAGGTACCACTTTTATATTTAAACAAACTTTATTGATTACAAAACCAAAATATCAAACAAACACAACACACAGAAGAAGAAAAAAAAGGAAATAGAAAAAAAGAAAATGATTAAAAAAAAACCTAACAGTTCTACTATCGACAGTCTATGGTTCCTTGTTTGTTATCAATATTGGTGATACATTTACAAATACATTTTATTGTGAATATATAATTACTACCTCTTTTACATTTTACGTTGTTTACTAATATATTTTCTATTTTTGTTCTATCCAGTCATACCAGCATTCCCAGCCTCTATAATAATCTGATGTTTCTTTTTCCTTAAGTGCTAAGGTTAACTTGTCCATCTTTGCACAGGCTGTTATCTTCTGTATAACCATCTCCTCTGTTGGAATATCTGCTTGTTTCCAACACTGTGCAAGGGTTATTCTGGCTGCAATAAGAATATGCAGTATTATGTATTTGGCATTTTTAGGAATTTGTCTATTAAGTATCCCCAATAGGAAGAATTCTGGTTTTAATTCAATTTGCTCCGCCATTATTTCCTCTAACCATTTTTTTATTCTATGCCAGTATCTTTGGGCTTCAGTGCAGGACCACCACATATGAAAAAATGTTCCTTGTTTCTTTTTACATTTCCAGCAATTCAGATTCATGTTAGGAGACATTTTCGCTATTCTCGAAGGTGAAAGATGCCATCTATAAAACATTTTATAGGCATTTTCTTTATATGCTGCTGATTTTGTAATTTTATTATTCCTTGTCCAAACCTTTTCTCATTCTAATAATGTAATGCTATGTCCTATGTTTCTGCTCCAAGCTATCATGTTGCCTTTGACTACTTCCTCTTCTAATTCCGTCTCTAGTAAATAATTATAAAATTTAGTTATATTTTTTTTATCTGGACCTAATAAAATTTTATCTAATTGTTGTGCCTTAGTATAAATTTCAAAATTTTTCTTGTCCTGGCTATATCTATTTTGAATTTGCAAGTAAGCCCACCGGTCTACTTGTAGACCCTGTTCTTGGAGATCTTGCCAGGATTTTAAAGTTCCTTGCGCATCAAGAAGGTCTTTGTACTTTATCATTTTATTAAGATCTAGATTATTTGGGTGTATCATCGCCTCCATCGTTGAGATCCAGATAGGGATTTTTAAATATTTTTTTTTTATTTTGTTCCAATTAGCCAATAAGGAATCTCTAATTATATGTCTGTGGAAATACTTCTGCTTAATTTTCCCAATGTCCCATAAAAATGCATGCCATCCCCTCTGTAAATCATGGCCTTCTAAAAATAAGATCCTTTTATTTGACAGATTTACCCACTCTTTCAACTAGTGTAAGGAGGCTGCACCATAGTATAATTCCCAATTTGGGAGTGCCATACCTCCCCTGCTCTTCATATCTTGCATTGCCTTTAGGTTTATCCTCGTTTTTTTTCCCTTGCCAGATAAATTTGGTAATTATCTTGTTAAGTTACACGCAGTAATTTTTATGTATTTTTATTGGTATTGTTTGGAATAAGTGAATAAATTTGGGCAGAATATTCATTTTTATAGTAGCAATCCTCCCTAATAAGGAGATTTGCAATTTAACCCATATCTCTAAATCTTGAGAGGTACAACTTTTAAAGGACACTCAGCTTTAATAGGCAGTGATTTAATCGAGTTATATTTTATGTAAACTTCAAAAAGAAATAATTTCCATAATATATTTCAAACTTTAAGCAAAAGAAATAATAAGAAAATATGTTTTGCACAAGGAAGACAAATAACTGGTACTTGCAAAACAACTCTTAGCTGGTACTTGCAAAACAACTACAAGTAGTCCTCGATTTACAACCACAATCGAGGCCAAAAATTCTGTTCCTAAGTGAGGCATTTGTTAAGTGAATATTGTCCATTTTACAATCTTTCTTGTCACAGTTAAGTGAATCTCTACAATTGTTAAGTTAGTTACACAGTTATTAAGTGATTCTGGCTTTTGCATTGACTTTGCTTGTCAAAAGGTCACAAAAAACCAAGACATTGCAACTGTCATAAATATGAGTCAGTTGCCAAGAGCCTGAATGTTGATCACGTGATCATGGGGATGCAGCAATGTTTGTAAGTGTGAAAAATGGTCTTAAGTCACTTTTTTCAGTAGCATTGTAACTTAAAATGGTCACTAAACAAACTGTCGAAGATGGATGAATATGGTGTGGATATTAAACCTGAATGAATATGGTGTGGATATTAAATTTTAAAAGAACATTTTGTGAAGTATCTAACTACATTTACATTTTTTTCTGTACATGGGGATTCAACGTGGTATGTAGGTTCATCATTGGTATATTGTACATTAAATTGTGTTAGCTGTACAATAATAGGCAAAGTCAGAAAAAAATGATAATTTGCAATTCTATATACTGTTTATATTCATATACAATACACCAAATATATTTTACACAGTAGTTTTCCTTCTCATTAGTAGCTAGCAATAGGAACTGAGTCACAAATGTTGTAATCATATTTCACAATTAAAAAAATGTTCTTGAGCAGGAAAAAGTTATAGCATTCTGGCCAACTGCCCTTATTTTCTGTTTTAAAAAATGCTATGCCCTTCATATTGACAGCCTTACTGTTAAAATGTGATTCTTGGTTTTGGGATGCCACCGTACAACTCCCTTCTCAGGGGCACTGGGAAAAAAAAAATCCCAGTTTCTTTTCTCTTAATGTATATTTCAAATTGTATTCTTTAACCATATAAACTGTACCAATAAAACCAGTAAAATCGTATTCACTAAAAATAAATTATTATAACAAACTATTAATTGAAGGTCTCAGGTTCTATAATACTTGAGGATAAATAGCTTAGTTTATGTTAAAAATATACAGGCTACACCTGCTTGAGCTTCCTTATGGCAACATGGCTCCTGATGGAAAGCCTTCTGCACTGTTCTTTTCAGTTTGACCCAAACAGTCTGCCAACATGTCTTTAAAATATTGAACTTCTTTTTTCTTTAATTACCCACTCCGCTTGAGGATTGGCATGGTACACATCCAGCATATATGCATCTGGATCCAAACAGTGTTCCCCTGAAAGAAACATCAGCTGTTAAAAAAAACTTTGAAAAATCCTTACACTTTAGGATTACGCAAAGCATTTACAACCAGTGAAGTATCCCTTCTTGAAGTATTAAAGCAGCCACCCCTTTTGGAGAACTGATGTAATGCTTGGCCTAGGTGTTCAAAGTAGGATGTCTTGAGAAGCTTAGGCTTTGAGAAATATATACATCAATTCTATAGGCTGTGTAAAAGTTAGTGTGTAGACAGAAAATGCTGCAGTTGCCAACATAGAGGACAGATTACTTGACCTTCTACCTTAAGACTGAGCAGCTAGCTGACACACGGTCTTTCATCTTGAAGAATAGTTTAATTCTAAACTTTAAAAAAACCAATTAGGGTGAGTGTTTTTTTTTTTCAGATTACATCATGTCCTAAAATCACTTAGTAAATCCATTTACTTCCTCTGAGATGCTCTAATTTACAGTATTGAAATAAGCACTTATACAGGAAACAATTAAGACTTGCAAAACATCCACTTTGGTGGGCTCCCATATTCATATCTTGCTTTATAAAGATAAATGGATTAGGTACTAAAAGGAGTTTGAGCAATATTATGTAGCCCTATCATACTTGTTGCACATTCTACATTCTTGGCTGAATGTACAAACATAGCATCGACATAGTTGCTATTACTGAGATTTAAGTAAGAATTTACCTATATTTCCTCCAATTTCATATAAACTTTGGATTGGCATTTTCAATTCTTCTGATGATGCAGATCTAAGAATAGAAAAATAAAGCATTCTAGTAGCAAAGAGGTAGGTTTCTGATTAACTCTGGAATTAAAACTCACTATATTGTCTGGGATTAAAACATCGGAAAGAATTACATCTGTTATTTTTGTACAGAATCATTTAATCAAATAGTGCTTCTATATAAAATGGAATTGCTGCTAAAAATTTATCTTAAAATCTTCTGTGAAGAATCAACAGTATACTGTACCTAGCTTCATCCTGTTTATTTCATAATCTGATTGATTTATAGATCTCCCAACTCCATCATGATTCTGGATAGCTACATTTTACAACTATAATAAAATTCTGTGCTAATTTAGGTCAAGCATTTCTGGTGGAGTGAATGTAACATTATGCAAATTCTAGCTGTACATTTTTCTTCAAGATTCACTATGTTAAATCAGAGTATTACATTAATTCTCAGTAAATAAATGCAATTGTTGGGCACGTATATTGGAAATGTGTATCTTTCTCTTTAATTACAAATTACAAACAACTAGAACATACTGAAACTCTTTCTACATTGGTAGAGCAGATATTCACCTTCATAGACTTTGCATCAAAAGAAAGCTCAACTTTCAGCATTCTTCTGCCAATGGAACACTAGCAGCTGCAGTGATTTATGGACCCAAATCCCTGCTAATATTTGCTCGAATGGAGGGAAATTATGCTAGCTTTGGAACTTTTAAACTAATCCAGCTGTCATGAAAAGTGAGGCGCAATGGATGGTGGGAAAGAAAAAGTGAAGTTGTAAAGCAATAAAAAAAAAATATGAAAATTGTCTACCTGCTGTCTCTGTGAGCACCTAATGAGACTTTGCAAATAGAATTTTAAGAACCACGGGTTTTCTCTTAATTGCTCTGCCTGTTGAGAGGAAATGCTGTTCAGAGGGCCAGTACAAAGCTAGTTTTTCTTAGCTGAGCCAGAGAAACTATAATTAAAACCAGCTTGTTGTAATTTTTAGATTCATCCATTTTAATATGAGCAATTTGTGGGGGGAAAGAAACACTGGTGAATGGGTCTCATCTGTGTAACACTTGGCTTCGGCTGATAGTAGAGCAATTCTTTTTTTAATTTCCCTTTTGTTTCTTGGCTCGGAGCTCAGTTCCTAAAGTTAGTAAACTTGGAAATTATTACATGAACCAGTGAATGAAGCTGTAGATTGATGCTCCGGCAGAGCAATCACATGGATGCTTCCATTAATAAAGACTCATCTTAGCCTTGCATATTGACTAGAGTCAAATACACATTCAAGCTTTCTTTACTTCTAAAACCAGGTAAAGCCTATTTTAACAATGAAACTTGAATTTGGGCTATTTGCTCATTGTTCTGCTTCTACTTGCCTGTTTTCACAATAAAATCGTGCCACAATATCTTTGGCTTTTGTTTGATTATTTGGTTGAATTGCCATAGAAACTTTTGAATGTAGGGGAGCATGGACTCTTATCACACCTTCAGGAATATCAGACTACAAAAAAAAAGGAACAAACAATAATTTAGCTAAACAACTACAGTATTTAATATATATTATAGTACGATTGTAAACCATTATTGCATTTTCATGCCTCCTTTTCCTTATGGCAACTTTCTCTCCTGTACAAAGCCAATCCCGGTCTGGATACTTTCAGAAAAGACCAACCCTGAGAAAAAGATTGCAAAGGAAGAGGTAAAACAGCGAAGGCAGAGCATTTCACCGCAGAGCATTTTCACACTTCCAGGGTTTTACAGGGACAGCTACTGTACCTCTTAAGAACATATATGAGGTTTTGTTAGGATGCAGTGGATACAAGTGGGTGAAAAAAAATGGCTGTATTTCTGTAGTGTCACATAAAAAAGGAAGGGGGAAAGGACTTTGAAACTAAGTTAAATAGAGGATTTAAAAGAAGTAAGAAGTCTAAATTGAGAAGTGGTCCAAGTGAATGTAACCCTAGGAGGGAGGGTCTAAGACAACTCAGTGTGGTCAGCTGGAGATGGTTCCCTCACAATGGCCAAGTCCCCTCTGACAACTCATTGCTGTCATCATTGCAGGACAACTCAACATGGACAATTCATTGTGGGGACAACTTTCTGCTGGCGCCCAGATGGAGAGCAGGAGAAGTGGCCAGGGAGGCAAGTGAGTGAGTGGGTGGACAGAATGCACAGCTGTGGCAGGAGTGAGGGAGGGTGGGAATCTTCAAACCCAGAGAATTGTCTCCTCAGTGCTTTGCCATGTTGAGTTGTCTTGGCAGTGAGTTTGCAGAGGGGACTTGGCAGTGGCAAGGAGTTGTTGGCCGCACTGAGTTGTCCCATTTTGTCTAGGAGGACACAGCAAGTGTATTTCTTGCTTGCATGTGGGTTTTTGAACAATCCTTTTGTGTTTGCAAATGTAGAAAAAATCAAGAGACCTTATCAAGAAAATTTCAGGATTTGTACTACCGGTATTACATTACAGTATTATTGCAAGCTCTTATACTGAAGCAAGGGAATAACAACACAGTAAATTATAATAAATGCAAGAGAGAATTAGTTTATATAACTATAAGGGTATCAGTCAGAGTTTAGGGACATTCTTTGAAATGCAACAGCTTTACATACATATGGATCTAAGAAACTAGTGAGCACAAGTTAACAACTAACTTTAGAAAATAAATAATTGCTGGATCTTTTCCAATTGTATGTTGACCAAATGGTATACTGACCATTTACACAGTGTGCGAAAACCATATGTAAACAACACAGCACAGATTTATTGTGAACACTTTTAGTATTCCTGAATAAGCTGGGAAGTCCCCTGTCCCCTGAAGCATTATTACTCTATTCACATAATGCAATGGCCTATAAAATAAATTATTCACTTAATGAGAATTTCAATTACAATTTGATGGCACAAAAAGACAGTAATTTTATTACTGAAGTTAATACTAAAGTAAATTTCTGGTTGAAAAGGTAGTTGCAAACACAATTTGACTGGCCTTATACTAGGTACCTACAGATGTCCAATTTTTTTTTGAAAAGTATCAAATTGAAATAATTCAATTTGTAATGCTTGCTTCCAATCCTTAACACAGTTAGTACCACTGAAAGAAAAGAACAACTATTTAACAGTTTATTTCCATTTTCTGGGGATGCATAATTTAGAACTTCTGAAAACTAACATTTATGCTAAATTCATAAACGTTTTAGCTTACTGATCCAAGCACTATCCGTGTCCATCGCCTACTATGGATGAAGTAACTTTTGTCAATTATCTTTTGGCACACCAGATTTAAAGCCTTGCTGTAAATTTGGTCAAATTATAGACTTACAATTTATTAAATGTTCATTCATAAACACGGAGAATCCATCCATTGGAGCTGCCTAAATAGTGCATGGCAAATAGCTAGTTCATTTATAGCAGAATACTATACCTGCCTCCTGCCTCCTGAAAAATAAATTCCAATAACAAATGTAATTCTAAAGCACAGAGGCTTTGCTTAAAAAAATAAAAAGGCTAACCCCTTAAAAGGCAACCACTGGACTAAGTGCTATTCACTGAGCTTTAGTTAAGTTTTATTCTTTAAGTAAAACTAATATAGATAGTATTAGCACTTCTAAATAAATAACTGTATGTGCAAATATAAAACTTTGATACCTAGGCAATTTTAACCCATAGCACTTAGATTGATTCTTTAAAGACTAGTTAAGCTCCTCTGGATGCCATTATATTATTTCATTTATTTTATTGCACATTATTTGGAATCTATGATGGTTTGTTTAAGAAAATTTATTTTCTTAATAAAATAACAACCTCTGTTCTTTCTGGTCTCTCCCGGTCCATAGTTTTCCTTCTCAATAGTTTTCTTACACCCTTGTCAAACATGAGCTGCTTTTTCATATTGTTCATTGCAGCCTCATTCATCTTTCTCACTTGAGTTATCAGAAATGTTGGGACCTAAATAAAAAAAAATAAAAGGAAGATAAGTTTACATGACAAATAGTTTTCTGAGTGTCATCAGAATCATAAAGGTAAAGAGTTACCCTGAGATAAGATGGACGGCCAATGAATGAATGGATGGATGGATGGATGAATGAACAAATAGCAATAGGACCAGTCACTTTCTTTCAGCTCTAGAAAAGAGTCACATCTGAAAAATCTTGTTAAGAAAACTGCAAGGAGTTGTCCAAGCAGTCTCCAAGAATCAGACACAAGTGAACGAGGTAAAAAAATAATTCTATAGCTCCAGAACCACCATTTTATAAGTGCTTTCACAGGATGAAAACATATATGGTTTCTCATCTTGGTGCCTGCTCTTTTCATGGCCACACAAATCAGATTTTATTTGCATCTACACCATTCACAAATAGTGTCATGGACAGAAGAGTATGAAAAGAGCAATACAGGAATCAGTGAGGTATAAATGTGATATTATTTAATCAGTATTCCTTATAAATTCTTGTAACTTCTAAATATATGGGAAAAACTTACTACTAGGGCTTGGGAAGGCATGACTTTATTGTTGCTGAATTAACACCTAATTCAAACATAAATATCAGCATTATCTTGCAAGGCAGCTAACTTTACATGGGTATATAGATATTTTAACACCCAGACAAAAGGAAGATCTCTGCAAGAAAAAATGGTAATATTATTTAACAGTAAATTGAAATCATTACTTACCATCCATAGGATATCTTGGTATTTAATCAAAAGCCTTACCACATGGGCAGTGGTGGCTGCTGCTAGCATCTCTTCTTGATTGGCATGTTTGCCTTTGTAGATGAAGAGGTTTGGGGCAACAATCATGGAGACATTCCATAAAGTCATTTTATTTTTATTTTCATTAGCAACTACTTTCTTCAAAAACTGCAGAAGGGCCTAAATAAAAATCAATAAAATCACTGATATTTATTGATAAACACTGATGTTAATTGTATTTTGTAACTGTATTATATACTGTGACTGTATACAATAGTATAAAACTATATATTTAAGATATTTTCATTCATCCATCAATGTGTCACTCATCTCATAAGATGATCGAAGGTATCATTAAAATTGTGCAAACTAAAGGTTTGTTGTACAAATTATTCCATTTGGTGCATATATACCAGTACAAAGGGTTACCTACTAAGTAATCAAGTATGAATCACCCAATATCCTATATGATTCTCAACTCAATTTAATGTCCATTTGATTTGAAAAACTGAAGTTTCACTCAGCCTCATTAAATACATTTATAAAGCTCTTTTCCTGAAAATTCAGAGAAAAGGTTTGGCACTCAATAAATCATGGACACAACACTGCTGGTCTTTTCACTTTAAAAATGTAGAAATGATCTGGGAGTTTTGGAAGCTGGGAGGTTCCAGACTGAGGAAATTGCCTAAGAACAAGAAAGTGGCAGGTTTGTTGAGGCTTGGGGAATTTTGTTTATTGCATTTATTACTGGATTGCAGGAACATTATCAAATACAGATTGATGTCAAACCCTGTTGAACAACATGCCTACCTTGGCTGCATCGCGACTAGCATCGGGAAGAAGCATGATCAGCAAATGCAAAGCTTGAAGCTGCAGTTTGATTTTGGAGGTTTCTAAGAATGAAAGATCAGAAAAAGCCCGTAAAACAACTGAAGTGGGCTATCTGGTAGGAATCTAGCATGACATATAAAGCTGTGGTTTTTAGTGAATGTCACAGGTAACTGTTAAAGGTACTTGTCAAATAGGAAGATAGTGGCCCACTGAATCAAATAAGAAGTAAACTTCATTCAGTATTCCTTCCTCAATAGCTTTAAGGAATAGGACAGAAAGGAAAAGACAAAGACTGGTTTTAAGCTGTGACAGAGATGTACAATGGCAATGATATAAATTATATTTTGTTAAAGCTGTTAGCTGACAAGCTGTTACTAAAATTATCTTCAGTGAATGGGTTTAATTTTTTTAGGCATGTTGATTCTAGAGATTTTATTAATTCGTAATTTACTGATAAATTTCCAAATGTCTGAAATAATATAGCGTCTCCTGCTTGAGCAGCCGGTTGGACTAAAAGACTTCCAAGGTCCTTTCAAAATCTGTTATTCTGTATTCTGTATATCAAAATCTTCACTGTTCATAATTTGCACCTAAACCCAATGCTTATGTCAAGAACAACTCTACAGAAAAAAGTGCATATAGAATGACATCATTTGTGAAAACTAATTTTAAAAGGAAATAATAAGTAATGGGGATGATAAGTAATAAATATGTTAATCATGGGTGGAAAAACAATATGGACAATGGGACAAGATTAGCTTATATTTGGGAGAATAAGATCCTGAACAATCTATGTCAGATTTGTGCTATTCCTGAGTTTTAAAGTCATCAGACCTGACATTTGAAGTGACATCTGATCATTCTTGTGTCTCTTCTTTGATGATTGAATCCCTAATCCATTTAACTTTTAAATTTTTAGTTTCATATTATGCTAAATATAATTTTGTAATCAGTTAAGTGAAAATTTTGACAGTGCAAAGTAAAGTTCTGGATATCAATAACTTATCAAATATATCCCAAGAATGTACTAAGGGCATGTATAAAAATTTTTTAGAAAATAAAATGGTGATGTTTGTTGAAAAAGAAAGCCTTAGTAACATGGAGGTGGCAAAGAATAAACCAGGTAGTTAGAAAAAGTATTATAACTCTCATTAGTTTACTTTTTCATACATTGTGCCTATTGAAAAATACTGTGTATGTAAGATGATTAGTTTCTATGGGCATCCCGTTACACACATTCTACATATCAAGTTTGCCTACTGGTTTCCTGCAGGAAACCTACAGCTCTTACAATTTGTTAGATCTATTGTGCAATCTACCTTTAAAAATTGGCAATATGCTGCATACTTTTTAATACCCCACTAAGAGCACTATTTTTAGTCTTAGCTAAATTCTGTTCTATTATTAACGATGTTAGAATTGAATGTGTTAATAGCTCTAGCCTGTCCACACGCTGGCACAAGTCTTAATTATTTTACCGCTCTTGCCTGGGAGCAAAATAAATAAAGAAAAACAGACAAGATCATTTTGATGGCATCAGATGAATAGTCTATTCAGATTGGGACATTCCTCTGGAGTCCAAGCAAAAAACAAAAAAACCCAAATCTCATTATGATTGCATTTGTATATTTATTTTGATATTGTTAATCCTTCTGCCAGAATAGTCTAATTTATATTTCCTTTTCTTAATGTTTTTACTAACCTCTGGATTATTGTAAAGATAATAAAAAAATGACAACCCACAACAGAAGCATTTGATAAAGCAATGATTAAGAAAATATTATTTTGTACTTACTCACATACTATAGATTCATATTCAAGACTAGGGATTTTTTCACAACCAAAACTGAGTATGGATTTACTTCTTAATTTCTATGCAGTATTGGTAATTTTCCCCATTTATTTATTTAGTCAGTCTCAAGTGTGCAGCATTATATAGTGTGGAAAACATCTGCTTGGACTATTAAAATACTATATCCTTCACAAGGAAGCCTTGTCTTTTGTGATTCATTCCCTACATAGCTGATATTATCTGGGTCACATACAGGCCATTTTTCATTATCGCTTGCCAATCAGTTCTTTGATGTCTGAAAAACCATAATTTTTAGTTCAAAGGACAAGTCTTCTATATAACATAATACACCTCTGTCTTGATATCTGAAAATAATTCATTTCAATACTTTGTCTTTCTAAAAGCAGAGTGACTCTGCTATGTCATATAACAGATTTAAATCTTGTCTGCACATGCAGAAGGTGCAAGGATAAGAAAAGAGTCTAGAAATTAATCCTATAATAAAGTGACACTTTTGCTGTCTCTGTTTAAAACAAAACCCTGAAATTACAGAGTCAGCAACCTGTAAAACCCCAGGCATTATTGAATAACTTCAAGCAGTTCTATTCATTAGCTATTCTTTCTAGGAGTTATTCTTGAACAAGATGTAAAACAAAACTGGTTACCTAATTCTGTTACTGACCATGAAAAATAATGGCCTGACACTAAATTATTGCTATTGTTACTGAAGGCTTTGGCATATGCAGTAGGGTTGCATTTTCTCAATTATTTTAATTTAATTAATGATTGGATTGATTAAATGTATAGTGGTCCAGCCCATAATTTTTTAATAATTCTATCATAAATACCAGTTCCACCTAGGTACTATTCAGGTTTTGCTTGCTTGTTTTTATTTTTCGCTATTCTCTTCATTTTGAAGCTAGGCCAGTTTAAATGGATATGAAAGAGTCTATTCTAAATAACAGTAATTCTATTAAAAGCAATAACAACAATAAGCTTTTTAATGAATCCTGAGGCGCCTTACACTGAGGAGTGGTAGATGTATGCTCTCCTTATAGTCTCTTAAGAAAAAAGACCATGACTAATGCTTGCAGAGCTATTTCCAAGATCCCAAAATTAGATTAGGCACAAAGTACTCATGTAATACACCACTACAATCTGGAAATGGTTTTGGAGACTAGAGTAAAAACCCCAATTTACTTTTCACTGATGGGAAAACCATATTTGCTATTGGGAAATGACAATCCAACCTGAACACAATTTTGCAGTCGGTTGAAAAATCTTAACTGAAGCATTGTAAAATTATCTTTCCAAAAATCCAGACAGAACCACTAAATGCTGTCTGTTAATCTAGCTTCTTGCCCATTGAATGAATCTAAAGCAAGACATCTTTCATCCAGTGTCAATACATTTGATTTCTATTTCCTAAGAGCATACCTTTTATCTGTCTCTATTAAAATTCTGTAAAAATTATTTACAGCCCATTTATTTAACCTGTCAAATTCAATTTGAATTCTACTTAATGATAAATCCTTGAGAAACCATTGTTAAAACACTGTTTAAGAGGTATTTTTTGAGGCCACCTAATTGTTGCAACACCATGGTATAACTTTCTTGCTATGTCATGTATCATAAGTTTTACTATAAATCATATGCTTTACTAAAAATCACTTTTAGGTACCTGCAGAGTCTGCCTTAGGAGGCAGAGATAACAATGATTGCAAAGCCTTCTAGACCTGAAACACTTCAAAGCCTATGAAGGACTTTGAACTCTCCTAATTTAATATGCTAGTTGGAAGCAGGATCCATGTCCCTTCAGTGAATCTGTCTCAATGAACTGATTTAATCAAAACGTCATCAGTTTGAAAAATTCCTTCAAATTTTTCACACAGTCCTAGGGATAATTTATCATTCACCATCAGTTTATATGAAAGTACTGAACCATATTAGAAGATTTGTAAATGGAATAGAAGCAACATTGTCTTTCTAACCCAAGATAAAGGGGGCATAAGTGGATTGATTGGCATCAATTTCTGGCAGTTTATTTTAATCCTGTGATACAGACTATCCTGACTCAACCAATTATCTCACTGAAATCACTGGCAGTTTTGCCTTTGGCAGGGAATATATATCCTGCATGGATGAAAGTATAAAAAGTAGCTAGGGGACAAGACATTACAATAATAAACAACATGGAACCGTCTCCCAAAAGTTCCTCTTTCCACAGTCCAAAAAGTGTTTTTTTTTTTATTAAAAGGGATAATGCCACAGACATCATATGAAACATCATAACATTTCTGTCTGCAAAAGATTCTTACTACCAGACTGGAATCATAAAAAATTAACTGTTTTTAGATGATCAGAACTGTTTAAAAATTCACAGAAATATCTTTCAACAAAGCTGGACTTTAGATAATCAGATCTGTAATCTTCCCTTAAAACCACCTCTTAGTACCACACTGAGCGTCTAAAAATCATAGACTAAGACTGTGCACATTTTAAAAGTACAGTTTCATTTAATTGTTTTAATTAAAAATAATTTGAGCTTAAAACATTCTTCAGAGTTAAAAAGGGGTTGTTCCCACTATACCAGAACTGTTTTAAGGCTGAAGCAGCTCTGCTTTTATTATGAAACGGGGATTTTGAGCTGAAAATGTGGCTATTTCAAGCTTGAAATATTCTCCATGTGATAGAGCCTGACATAAACGCAAAGTAGTATGCCAAACAAAATGAAGTTTTTTAAAAAATTAACTTTTGTTTGGGCAAAATTCATTGACTTCAGTTAGCATTACACAATTTTTCTTTCTTCATACTGTACAAATTAAATTGTAATCATAATTAAAATAAAATTATATTTTATTAAAACAAAAAAGGGGGGGAACCCACATAGAATTCCATAGAATTATACCACAATTATATAAAAATATGAAATCTGAAATCACTGAAATTATTCAATGACAATTTAAAATAAAATTGTCTATTATTAATGAGGATATAAAACAAAATATTGATAACAGGGTGCATACTTATGTACTGATATTAGCATATTGAAGTTGAGATATTTTAAATTTGAAAGGTATACTTTGTGAAGTACCATGCTCTCTTGCTTCTAAAAAAGAAACGGGCACATTATTTCTTTTCATGTTGCGCCAATGGCTTCGTCCAATGCTTTCAATGGGGTATTGGAAAATGTTGTCAGAGACTTCTACTCATGTGCACTGCAGGTCTAGAAACTGGAGGAAGTGTTGGAACGACATAAAACACCCCAGTAAGTTATTTCACTTTTGTGTTCTGACAAGTGAAGAGCAGTGTTGCACATCATTATATCACTATTGTCACGTTGTCTAGGTCGAACAACATTGGGACACTAAACTGCAAGTCTGGCTCAAATTATGCCTTGGTTACACACTGAGGCAAGTCATTTTGTGCTTTGTTTACTTCTGGCTTATCATGAGGTAGAACTGCAGCCCTTTGCACTGGACTGTGGAATAATGAGATGTATGTAACTTAAATTATATAGATTATTTTACAATACCGTAGATTTGTCGCTGAGACTGAGTTCTTTCTATTAACAAACTGCTTATACATTTTTCAAGTTATAAATATTATGAACGTGGTCTCTATTTTGAAAGAGTAACACCTAAATCTGAGAGATGGTATCTATAGATATAGCCAAAAAATTCACTTTTTACTTTTCCCTCTCTTCATTTTTCTCTCTATTATATGGCATGCACGGCATATTCTACCCAACTATCCAGACTTGGTACTTGAGCTGGAGATTGCAACCACACAGATTTAATAGAAGCAAATCCGAAATACACATGTCCCCTGTGGCAAAGCAACAGGAGTTACGTGTATTGATATAGAGTTGCAGCTGAAATGGAGATAAGTAGATAAGGCTGCTGAAATTAAAAAATACTACAGTGCTTAATTTTTTAATAAAAACAATTGGTGTGTGAAACACTGAGTCCTCCCTACTTACTTTCTATTAATGTGATAAAAGCAGGCAAATATTCCACAGGGAAGAGAGGACTTGGTAGTTCTCGTACAAACATTTTCAGTAGTCCTGCGGCATCATTATTGCGGACTTGATCCCAGTCAAAAGTATCATCATCAAATTTTGCTTCAATTTCTTGGCGAAGACTCTACAGGATAAGCAAATGTGTCTAATGTTAAACATGACCACTGATAAAAGCAATTGTGTTATATTTTATTGTTTCTAACTTTATTAGACAGAATACAGTATTTATCAATGAAGTTATTATTAAATTGATATAATTAATATAAAATTAATAAATTAATGTTACAAACTATATTTTTTTTTATATATATATATATATATACACATACATACATACATACATACATACATACAGTAGTTTGCTCCTGGATTAAGTATAACACTTTTAAACAGCTTACATAGTTTAACTATCAATATCAAACATATTTAAGTTTTTACAAATAATACTCAATTCAATTAGACAAGCTGTACTTTAATTATATGTAGACTCAAGACTTTGCAATTTAGCAGTGAGCAGTGCATTAGAATAATGAAAGAGCCTCTTTTCTCACAGTATTTTCTAACCCTGAAGCAGCTATCATGGGAAATTTTAAGTTAAGCAGAGCAATTCCACTGACAAAGTAGTGCACAGGCAAAAATAAAATTAAAATCTGCTCCACGTCTGCATTGTGGTGGATACCTCCCATGACAGATCCTTGTTGTTCTAGTAATGTTCATGAAGCAAGAAATATAAAAGATAATAAAGGCATTTGAACTAATGATATACATATCATTCTAAAACCTCTTATTTATCTTCTTAAATTTGTAATCCCACACAATATCTACATAGCACAGCTCTTGCCTGCACTGAAACATGGCCCAGCTGGCACCAACCTTTTATAGATACAAGTAGAAATTAAAGACCACAGAAGCCTCTTTGAGTCTTTATTCAGCTGCTACATTCAAAGAATAATCTTAAATCAGAACCACATGTATTTTCTTTAAGAAATGGGAATGCTTTCAAATGGAAATGTCAACATAATAAACAATGGCTTTGAATGGTTAAATCTGGTTCAGCTTTAAAAATATCCTTTTCTGTTTCCACTTTTTGGCTAACATTAAATGATTCAATAACTGAAATTAAAAGTATTACATTTTCATTTTTCCTAGGGATTTTTGGCTTTTATTCTAATACAGGGAAGTCTAACCTAGTAAAAACATATCACGGTGGCTCAGAAGACAAATAAAGAAAACAGATAAGGCAGTTTATAAACTGTATGAAATCTAATGCTGACAGTATTATCCTTGCTGCAATATAAAATAGTTGGAACAGACAAAATGTTGAATGTTTATGAAATGACTGGCTGGAAAAAAAATCAAAGCTGAAGATACAAGATACTTCAGATAATGTGGAAAGGGGCTTCTAATGCATTTGGGTTTTTTTTAGTTGTAATTAGATTTTTTTTAGATCTGTATCCAGTCGTTCTTCAATGCAGAATGTATAGCATTCACCTCACCTGTTTCCCCTCACAGCAGCCCTGCCAGAGAGGCAAGAGTGACCAATCCAAAGTCACCCATTGAGTGTCCATGACTAGAGGTGAATTTGAACTTGGTCTTCCTTATCCTAGCTTAACACTACATTGCTTCTTACTGGTAATCTCAGCAAATTAGCTCTTTATCAGTAGGAAATCTGATGCATAGAACTGGTAAGATAGAATTATGTATCTGAGACTATAGTAATGTAGTATGGCTATTCGCTCTTGGGTTTTGTAGATACTTCTAAAAGAAAAAGATAGATAAGATGACTTCTTTACAAGTAGTATCAGCTTATATTTTATTTTGAATAATCTCTCCTATAGTAATGGAATTTTGTGTTCTTTGAATTACACATTTGCATAATTGAATATAATTGGCAAGGTTGACAGAGGTGCTTCCAAATTGAGGGCCTTGGTAAGATATCTTCCTTGGAGATTTTGTTTAGGTGGAAGTCTAGGCTCTTTTTTCCTCTGTCTTTGCCTTTCCTCTTTGTCTCCTTCACATCTATTATTTGCTGCTTCACTTCAGCATGTTTATTTAATATTTAAAAGAGATTATATCACCCATCTTCAGGAAAGCATGATGCCGGGGGTGGGGGGGTGGGGGGGGGATAATGCATTATGCTATGATGTGTCTATACCTTCAAAGATCAGAATCATGCAAGCCATGTATTCTCTGTAACAATCCATGGAAATGAAAATTGGAATCTGAAGATTATTGACTTTGGAACTTTGATATTGGAAAAAAATTCCTGAGAATACCATGAACAGTTAAGGGGAAAAAAACAAACGAAAAATTAAAATCCAGAATTGTCACTAGAGGTACAAATGAACAATCTCTTCCTTTGGATACTTTATACAAAGACCCAGTTCTCTGGAAAAAAATTCTAATACTGAGAAAGGCAGAAGGAAAGAGAAAAGGGAATGACCATCAACAAGGTGAATGGACTCAGTTATAGTGACAATAGGTGATCATTGAAAGATCTGAAAGACCAAGTTAGGGACTTACCATCATGAAAAAAATCTATGTGGCTACTAGGAGTCAATAATTACCTGATTTGCAGAAATAGGATACTGGATAGAAAATACCTATTTGTCATTAATTTACCTGTTGTTTTTACTGAGCATATTTAATATTCAATATGGGGAGAGAGCCACTTCGGTAGTGGCTAAAAGATAGGGCTAGAAACCAGGAGGCCTTCTTGGGCACAAGTCAGGTGGGTGAACTTGGTCCAATCACTTTCTCTCAGCCATAAGAAGGAGGGAATGGCAAATCACTTCTGAAAAACTTTGCCAAGAAAACTGCAGGGACTTGTCCAGACAATCTCTGAGAATTGAATAAAAGAAAAAAGAAAAAGAAAAAGAACGGGGGAAAACTCTTAAGAGATTGTTTGGAGTCAATTGGAGAAAGATTGCTTTGGGATGAACAAAGTCAGTTGCATGGGGCAACCATAAGACCTCTTTGCCAATGCTTTATAAAATTGCAGGCTGCTAATGATTTTCCTTTTGCATGCTTTGACGTACCTCTCGGAAATTGAATCCAAAGCTGTGCGTAGATCTAGCATTCAACTTTCTTTTTGTCCCAACAATGTTCTAACAATGTTTTTATCCACCAAACTGAGATTTTTGTGACATTTTTGTTGTGTAACAACTATAACATTGAGAACACTATTAATATATATGATAAATAGTTTATTTTATGTGTGTGTGTATATGTATACGTACGTATATGTATGTTCACACAGAACTTGCCCATAAATGATTTTCTCCGTATATCAATATCAAAGGTCTTTAATTTTGAAAGAGAAAACTGTTTACCTTCACTCTGCAAGCAGATCCAGGCACTCGAAGAATACCTTCTGTTTCCAGACCAGTTTCCTCAAGTTTGAGCAATAACTATGTCATAATAAACAAAGTACTTTTATGAATTTTTTTAGTGCAGAGATTTTTAAAAATATAGAGACATTTTTACAACAATTGGCTCCTGCGAACGTAAAACATTATGCCTCACCAAAATAATCTGTGTGGTTAAGTAATCAGAACTAGTCCAAATTCCTAAGTGGCTTTTTTTTTATTAGTTTTTGAATTCTGTCTACTGAGTGAGAAGCTTAAAGATAACAGATACCCTGAACTTTTGCCCAGACAAAAATTTAGCAAGAAGTTAAAACTTTCTGTTGAAGGAATTGTTAGGACTCTTTAGGAAATAAAATAGTATTATATTCTTCTTAATAATAATAATAATAACAACAATAAGAATAATAACAACAGCAATAGCAACAACTCATCACTAAATTCTAACATTATTCTTAGTAAGCAAAATAAAAGCAAGAGATAAAACAACTGTTCCTATTTTATCATTTAAGGAAGAGTCAGCAAGCTGATGTTTTGTACCTAGTGGTGACTATGTTATTTTTTTCTAGAGCAGGGCCTCCAATTGGAAACTTCTAGAAGGACTGGAATGTAGGTCCCAGAATTCCTAGATATTCTGTGACCAAACTATTGGAATTCTTGGGGCTGTTGTCCAAGATCCATTGGGAGGCTTCAGGTTGAGGAAGCGCAATATACACAGTGAACCAAGAGAGGCATGATTTTATTTAAAGTTACATCTTTCCGACTCAAAACATAAACAACTGCCCTGAAATTATAAGATTAATGACTATTATTCTTTATATATGCAGTGATGATTAAGATTGAGCTCTTTAAAATAGTACTCACTTTTTGAAAAATGAGGGGGACTTTAATTCCAGGAAACTTCTTTTGATCATTTTCCAAGAGCACTGCTAATGGAACTCCAAAAAGACCATTTTCTTAAAGAAAAATAATTTAAAATAAAAATTTCAGCAAAGTAATGTTTTGCTGGTTACTAAAAACTTAAATATATAATGTCAGAACATTGTTTGTAACTACCTCGCCTTTTCATCCTTTCTGTCCGGTTCCTTTTCAACTCTATTCCTAAAGCATCATAGACAGCAGTTAATTCAATCAGAGAAAGATAACGAATTTTCTTCATGTCCTCAGGAGACATATCTCCAACTTCAGTTAATCCAAGTCGACTTTTCCTAATTGTATATTTCTGTAATACATTTTAAATTGTTATTTAACATTAAAACATTATAAAGTATGCATGCATGCATATAGTATTTCATCCTTAAGTATATTTTTACAAAAAAAGCAAGTGAATCAAGTTATAAATAATTCTCTTAAGAAGAGTGCTAATTACAATCCTCAGTCTATAGATGGCATACTTAGTTTCCCCTTATGTTGTAGGAATTTAGGGAGGGGGGAATTAAACGAACTGTATCTGAATTCTTGCCTTGTTAAATACAAATATAGAAGACTTACAAGTAGCATGTAACCCTTTTGCTCTCCCACCCAACTCATTTAGAATTGTTTTTTATTTCTGAATAATTTCTCTATGCATAAGATTAGTCTAAATTTATTTTATATTTAGGGAAATTATTATATATTAATATGCATCCTTGAAACAAGTATCAGCAAATCTGCCTATAAAGAATAAATCTAATAGAAAAGGGAAAATAAATTATAAACAGTATTTTCAAACAAAGATCATGTATCTGGTCTGATACATGGGAATATCTGTACAAATTCAAGTATTTATAGATAGTAGATCTATACAGCAGCCCATTAATTCCCTTCTTCCATTGTACAGGTAATTCTGGAATAATATTTGTATGCATTTATTTATTTTTAGTATTTATGAATTTATTCAATACATCTTGATATATAGCTCTCAGCGCTTCATAAAGTAAATTATGTAATTATAGAGGGCAAAAATCCTGATATAGTTATTTTATTTATCCACTTATACAAAATGCTGTTTTACAATAATTAGTTTTTTAACACTGAAATTTTTCCCTTTTTATATTTTTGCTAATTATTATGTTATGGAATTCCTGAAGCAGCACTCATTCTTCAATTTCTGAGGAGAAAAAACTCTCTAAACCTTGGGATCTTAAACAGTGGTGGGATTGAAATTTTTTTACTACCGGTTCTGTGGGCGTGGCTTGGTGAGTATGGCAGGGGAAGGATACTGTAAAATCTCCAATCAGAGGTGGTATTTGCTGGTTCACTGAACTACTCAAAATTTCCACTACTGATTCTTCAGAACTGCAGTGACTCTCAACACCATCAGCCAGCATACAAGCAGAAATACTGATCTGGCAGCATCAGAGATAAGGTGACATTCTCCACGACTTGCTGTAAGGCATGTTCAGAGCTGACTACGGAGCCCGACAGTCAGAACCTGCTGAATACCACCTCTGACCTTAAAGCCTTGTGCCTTTTTCTGAGCTTGCTTGCCCAACAGATTCTGGAACTTGTGAAAAATTTGCTTCAGGAGGAGAGATAAAGTAATTTTATTGAGTTCTTTGTTCCTTTTAAAACTTTTGATGGATAGAAGAAGGCTTTGTATACCAAATTTGTAGCACCTTGACTAATTTGAATATAGCATGTGGCTGTTTATTAGGCATTTCTAATAATATTTGATAGGCCAGTGAAATTTCTCTTGACTTTCATTATGTGCATAATAAACTTTTTCTTCCAATATGAGTATTTTATGAGTAATTTCAGCAAGGTACTTTATTTCTTAGTTATTCATTTCAGAGTAACCTGTTTAGAAAACAAACTATTATTATTATTATTATTATTATTATTATTATTATTATTATTATTATTATTATTATTATTATTATTATTATTATTATTACAAATCTCTAAAGTCAATGTAACATATTTTATGCTTGAAAGAAACTCAGGCATGATATAGAGTACATAAACTTGAGGAGCTTAAACTTACAGGTAAAGCGGAATCATCCTTTTTTAATCTTTGACTTTTGTGACATTCTCTGTGTTTTGGAGACACTGTGATTGATTCTGAGAAGGAAATTTCAAGGGAAAGCTCCTCTTTCTGCAACTGGCTGCCTTTATTGAGTTCATATTCCATACAGTCACTAGCTGAAATCAAGGGAGAATTTTCATGAATGTTGTATTCTTCATGGAAAAATAACACACTCAAAGGCTGGAGAAACTAATTCCAGAGCATTAACCATATATTTCTGTTCGTTTATAGTAAGAACTACATGGCAATTCATGAAAGAATTATTAAGATATTTGTTATTCATTTATTCCACCTCAGTTCCTGAACTGAGATCCAGGCTCAGAAATCAAGGGCCTGAAGTAGATTGGTATATATGTTTTTTTCCCTTCCCATTTTTAACTCAATGGGTTTTAATCAGGTGCAGACAATATGATGCTCATGGTAACAAAAGCCCTGGTTTGGTTTCTGCCAAAAGGGTTTTAAAAATTGAAATAATATAGCGTATTCTTTTAATATATTTTATGACAGTTTAAAAAGATTAATGGGTAAACAGAAGCATTCCCCACAGATTTCCCACAGATTTTGTGTTTGCAAAAAACTTTGATTTTGTTTTTGCTGATTAGATATGTTTGTTGCTATAGAAATGGCTAGTTTATACTGTGGTATAAAAGTAAAATTTTGAGTAATGTTTCTATTGTGTTAAAGAGAGTTGGGAGTCAACCCTCCCCCCAAGTTTCTATTACTTTAAAAAAATCTTTGTATTTTATATTTTGATAAGCTAATAAAATGTATTATAAAAAATGCCTGAGGTCAGAAAGAATAGCATAAAATTTAATAGACTAGTAAACCTAGGACAAAATCTGATATATAATTAGTCATAAATCCCACAGTGATAAAAGAGACTTATTCTGAAATAATAATATATAGGATTTCTGCATTAAAATTTAAATAAGATACTGCCATCAACAATCAAATTATTTCATAGATTATTTAAAAAAAAAACAAGGTATGTTAACTATTAGTAGATACTCACAGCTAACCATTTTCCAATCTGGATTCTGCACAGAAAAATCTATACCATTGGTTGTAACAGGTAATACTGGTATAGTCTCAAATGTAGGCTGGAAGACAAGAAAATATTAGAATAATTTATTTCGGATACAAATATGCAATTCATTGACTTCAGTTAGCATTACACAATTTTTCTTTGTTCATACTGTACAGATTAAATTGTAATTGTAATTAAAATAAAATTAACTTTCATTAAAACAAAAAGGGGAAAAGAAAATCACATAGAATTCCATGGAATTATTTAAAAATATGAATGGAAATAATTAGTTTTTATTAAAAAATAATTCACACAGTATGACATCTCCCTTTTGCTTAGCTATTATCAAGGTGAAATGTATCAATTCAGCTCTGCTTATTATTAGCCCTTGGAATGTAATATAATTCACAATAGCACTGGAAATTACTGAAATTATATAATGACAATTGGAAATAAAATGATCTATCATTAATGAACAGGATAGAAAACAAAATATTGATAACAGAGTGCGTTTTTGTGTACTGATGTTCCTGAGGCTAAAACTGCCTTGAATATCACAAGTTTTTAAATGTGGGCAAAAGGAGGTTTTGATATGTATTTTATAGAAAGGCATTTTATTTTCAATAACACATTTTCAAACATTTTTTAACAATTATTAAGTCCTATACATAAACTACTTCAGTGAAGATATATTGAAAGAATAAGTAGAGTTCTATTGCAAAATATCTAACTTTTATATATAAACATATATTAAAGTCATAATATTTTTTTTGTTATCAATAACCAATAAGTTTAGAAAAAGAATGAGGTGGCCTAAGTAATTTGATATACATTTGTACTTGCACATACTGTATTCCTTTTTACAAACTTTGAATGAGGTTTAATGTCACATAATTTCTTCATAGAAACATATAAAAGGTGATTAGATAAATCATATATATTTTTAATTCTTTTATTTTCAAGTTTGTAGCTCTTAAAAGAACAAAAATTGACTTGAATTTATGAGCAATATCTGGTGAAAGTTTTAAAGAAAAGCACAATTCCTATCTCTATCATCATCACATTCAAGAGCAGAATATATAAAACAAAAAGGGAAGCAGAAACTACTTTGTGATAGGCCTTCCTAAACGTTTTTGCAGCATTTTGGTACAGAATATTATACCAATTTAAAGTGAAACTTCACAGAGTAATCAACCAGTAACCAAAATAATAAATAAATAAATTTCAAAAATATCTAAAGCATTAAAAAAGTTCACTTACAGAGGAATTATGAATGCCAAAGATATCACGCACATCTCTGACTGTGTGTTTATTTTTCTTTCTCATGGTCTGAGAATATGTGGTATATCTCTTCTGCACAGCAGCTGCTTGAGTTCGGGTCAATGTTGATAGCAATGCTTCTCCATTGTCTTCTTCCGATTCTGATATTAATGTAGACAGACCAACATCTTGCAACCATTCAGCTTCTAGTTCACCTTCTATAGAGGAACATATTATATGAAGCAAGCTCAGTTAATCTATTGTAGCAAAATATAAGGAGTCTGGTCACATCTTTTCTACTAACAAATTTTGTTAAAAGGCTTTTTTTAAAAAAAAAAATTGATAAGATACTTCTAACCTGTTCCACATGCAACCTGTATCTGCATGACCAACTTGTTTCTACTCCTTAGTTCTCAAATCACCCAGTATAAATCTTCTATTAGCCTAGCCATTCTCACTGATGAAGTGAGGTCCAGCTCATGAAAATCCATACCTTTTAATCTATTAGTCTGAAAAGATAAGTCCAGGGTCAGATTAGCATTAGGAATATGATGAAAGGACAAGATTGTCACCACAAAATCCCTTCCTCATCTAAACATCTGACTCTCAAATTTTGATAGGGAGATAACCAGCAAGACCCACAACAAAATACTGTGATGTAAATCAATGTTAGTCAAGTCCCACAAATATGACTCTTTCAACACTATTTTAGTATTTTTTTTCATTCTTCCTTCCCCTCCTGATCTAACTGCTAATCAGCGTGCCATAACCCTAGTCATGCTCACCTCTGGAGGGCTGAGTTCTAGGTGATTACAAATTCTTATAATAAGAATCTGTTAAAATATACTTCTGAAAACAGCTTTTTATGAGCAGGCAGGCACAGAATCTGTAGAACAACGCAGTTTAGTAGAAACATTTCAGAAAATTTGAAAGAACAAATTTGGAAAAGAGAGTGGGGAGAGAAGGACATATCGTTGAGATGTCTAAATGCAAATGCTTTGGCATTGGGAATAAATCAGGGAAATCTTTCTGCACAATCATGCTGAGCTAAGACATCTTGCAGACACGCTCTTTCATCTTTTAAAAAGAATTGGCTGAAAATACTAGTATTTGGCATTCTAGGGTCAAGGGTTGCACAGTGATCTGATTCTGAAGAGGAAAATATGATGTGGAGTATGCAGGGGCACACACATAGCTTCTGTTTGTAACTCTGTAAACCAAAGAGTTTGAGGCCCCCCAACTTGGTTTTTGGGAAGGCTGTCAACGCCTGGCCCCCAGGTGTTAGGACTGAGATGTTAGAGGACTACAATATATGTGACTCTGTCTTGTGAATTTGTTTCTTTTTATTATTTTTAACTATGTTTGTTTGCGGAGCCCTTTTTACATATTGGATTATTGCAATATGTTCTACATGAGGCTGCCCTTGAAGACCATCCAAAAGTTGAAAATAGTCTAGAATGTAGTGGCATTTGCAGTTCTGGGCACTTCGTGGTTTGCCTATGTTAGTGTCACACCACTACTGAATTTGCTGTACTGAGTTGCTTTCTAGGTGTAATTCAAGGTACTGGTTATCACCTTTAAAATCCTACATCACCTAGACCCAGGTTATATTCAGGACTGCCTCAATGTGAGAGCATCTGCCCATCCTACTAGACCAGATAAGGTGGGCACATCCCAGATCCATTCTTTAAATACTGTCATGTGATAGAACCTTGGAGATGCCCTTTTTTGTAGCCACCCTGGTCTTTTGGAATAGCTTCCCAACTGAGATTTTGGGTGGGGTATTCTTTTAACCTTCTGGGTGGCTGTGGAGATCTGGCTCATGTCTAAAGCATTTCTCAACTGTGCTAATATCAGATACATGATATGGGTTCTAGACTGATGAGCTGTATTCAAGTATAGGTCTAGCAAATGTTTTGTATACTCTAGTTAGTAGTGTGATATTACCAGAGAAGAAGCTACGTAGGATTAGATTAACAACTCTTAATTCCTTTTTGGTTATGTAGTTACAGTGGGCTATGGCAGTTAGATCATTTGAGATGAGTACTCCAAGATCCTTGACAGAGTTTGGATCATCAACAAGGTCTTGACTATTCAGCCTGTATTTTATTTTCTGATTTTTTTTGCCAATATGTCGGACAGAGCATTTATTAGTTGAGATTTGAAGTTGCCATTTGTTTGACCATCCTGATACATAGTCAAGGTCTTTTTGAAGGGTAGCAGTATTGTCTGTGGTGTTGAATAGCTTTACATCATCAGCGAAGAGAACGCAGTTGCTCTTAACATGATCACACAGGTCATTTATGTAGAGTATGAAAAGAGTTGGTCCTAGAACACTGCCTTGGGAGACACCACTGTTGACAGGTACAGAATTTGATAGGACACTCCCAGTTTTGACCATTTGTTGTCTGTTTGACAGGAATGCTTCTATCCAGATATGCAGGTGCCCAGAGATACCATAAGATTTTAGTTTTAGGAGTAGTTTGTGATGTATCACTTTTCACAGGTTGAATCAGGGGTCAACTGTCTGGATGGTCTGGAGCAGGAATGAGCAATTAATTTTCCCAAGAGGCCATATGAGAAACTGCAACTGTTGTGGAGGACTGAATCAATAACTCCTGGATAGCTTTGCCCACTTGTGCACAAGGTGGTGCTTCAATCAAGGTGGTGGTGGTGGCTGAGCTCGGGTCCCTTCATGCAATGATCACAACCACTATCTCCTCAGGCTTCTCCTGGTAAGCATACTAGTGTATGATATCCAAAATCAGATGAAATCTGGTAGCAGTTTTTTCTAACAAATTTTATGAAAAGGCATCAACTTTCATGAGCTGAAAATCACTTCATCACAATGAAATGAAATTTAAAAGTTTATGTCTTCTGATTTCCAGAAAGAGAATTACTCTATGTAGGTAATAGAGAAATAGTATTAGTGCAGGGGTGTCAAACTGGATTTCTTTGAGGGCCGAATCAGGCCTGTGGTTCTCTTCTGCAAGCCAGGGTGGGTGGGTTGGATGGAACAGATGCTTCCTGCAGCACTTTGCCATCCAAAACAGGACATGGGGGGTATTTCTAATAAAAAATGTTTTAAAGCATTGAACGAGTTTTATATTAATGTACTGCAGATTCTCCCCCCCTTAAATTTTAGTTGATTATTAATTGTATCATTCATATTCTTTATTGCATTACTTTTTATATGTTATATTTTACCAATATTTTAAAAAAACATTGCCCTATCTCTGCACTAAGATACATGGATAAGCTAAAAGCATCTAAATACTTTGTCTTTTATTGAAAAATACCAATGGAAAGATAATATTGTAAGCTTCCAATAGAAGTCCTTGGGGACAGACTACTGGACTAATTTTGCCTTTGGCCTGACTCAGTATGTATTTTTCTATGTTGTTGAAAATAATATAATACAGTAACATAAAAAGGTATTTGTTTTCTATATTTCTATATTGTAACTCTCCAAAAGGGATTATGGCCACCGAAAAACCATAATCAGACTATTTAATTAATTTATTTAGTGTATGCCAAATACATGTACTTACAATGGTTCAAATGTCAATGTCCAATGCATCCAGCCATTCAAGGACAGATCGTCTATGTTGAAAAAAATCAGACATTGGGCCAGTGTAAGCTCTTGATGGGCATTTGGACACAATGTGATGGATATTTTATTGAGGAGCACCACAGTTACACTGAGGAGTAGAGACAAGACCCCACTTAAACAATGAGTCCTGGCAGACACCATGTTGGGTACGGATCCTGTTCAGAGTTGAACAATGCTGGCAAGGAAGATAGCATCTTTTGAATAGGGTCATATATGAAACTGCTGCCTGGATACAGCTCATTGAAAGTCATGAGAACAACTCACAACCTGATTAAATTTCAGCAAATCCAGCAGGAAAGCTTGGAGCCTACTAAGGAAACTGGGAGCTGCCAGACAACCTGCTTGACCTAGTGTAATTGCCGACCAAGTAGTCTCCTGAGTTGTCTCCCTCTCTAAAGCCCCAAGAGTGAAAGAGCAATCAAGGAAACACTCTCAGCCTTTTGACGGTCAGCTCCATCACACTCTGTATTCACCCACCCTTTCTCCGTGGATGAAATCGACACAGCCATCAACAGTCAAAAGTCTGGCAAAGCACTAGGTTTTGATGGCATCCACCCTGAATTTCTAATTCATTCTGAGAGACTAACAAGGAATTGGCTTGGCAAATTCTTTTCATACATACTTTCTAGTGGACACCTCCCAAAGTAATATTGCTTCTGAAACCTGGCAAACGACAAGACAAACTACAGAGTAGAAAGCTATCATCCCATTGCCATTCTGAGTTCTTGTTACAAACTTATCATAAACAGAACCCACAATAGATACATTTCTGCCTGTGGAACAAATTGGCTTTCATCATAATCAGACTACTATACATTATTAAATCATAAAATCATCACTAAAATTATTAAACTCACAATATTAATAATTTCTAGGCATCCCAATGTCAATGATCTAATCCTCAAGGGCCCTTTTGAAAAACTCAGCTGAACATCTTGGAAGCCTACCCTGTTTCTCCAACAATATGGCCTCCCCTAGTAGGAAGTCCCTGCATGTTTTATAGGCATGAAATGAAATTAAGCCCCTCCCCCCAAATTAAGGCCTATATTAAAACATGCGAAATGGGGGGGGGGGAATGGTGGGGGGGGATTGCCGTTAGGAAGTACTTTTGTTGCACACCCGGATATGGTGCTGCCTGCGTTGACCCCGATATGAAGTGCCCCACCAATGCCGAGGTCAACATCCAAGCCATCGCTGCCCACCCGCCCAAAGATGCAAGGGGCGGGGGAATTAAGTCACCCCCCAAAAGACGGCCTAGCCATTTTTTCGGGGCTCAAAAAAAAAATAAGACCCGGCCTTATTATATAAGAAACACGGTACTAGAAACCAATGAAGAGCACTATACTGGTGCAATGCCACAACTGTAGCTTCCAGGTAGCTTTCAAGCCAGCCATGTAGAGCATGCTGCAGTTATTACTACAAAAGATGACAAGAGCTAAGTTGGAGGTATATAGGTGAAACTCGAAAAATTAGAATATCATACAAAAGTTCATTTATTTCAGTAATGCAACTTAAAAGGTGAAACTAATACATGAGATAGACTCATTACATGCAAAGCAAGATAGTTCAAGCCGTGATTTGTCATAATTGAAATGATTATGGCTTACAGCTCATGAAAACCCCAAATCTACAATCTCAGAAAATAAGAATATTGCGAAAAGGTTCAATATTCTAGGCTCAAAGTGTTCCACTCTAATCAGCTAATTAAGCCATAACACCTGAAAAGGGTTCTTGAGCCTTTAAAGGGCCTCTCAAAATGGTCTCTCATTTGGTTCAGTAGGAATCACAATCATGGGACAGACGGCTGACCTGACAGTTGTGCAGAAAACCATCATTGACAACCTCCATAAGGAGGGAAAGCCTCAAAAGGTAATTGCAAAAGAAGTTGGATGTTCCCAAAGTACTGTATCAAAGCACATTAATAGAAAGTTATGTAGAAGGGGAAAGTGTGGAAGAAAAAGGTGCACAAGCAGCAGGGATGACCAGCCTGGAGAGGATTGTCAGGAAAAGGCCATTCAAAAGTGTTGGGGACTTTCACAAGGAGTGGACTGAGGCTGGAGTCAGTGCATCAAGAGCCACAACACATAGACGGATCCTGGACATGGGCTTCAAATGTCATATTCGTCTTGTCAAGCCACTCCTGAACTAAAGAAAAACAGAATTGGTCGGTTGCTCAATGGTTCAAAGTCCTCTTTTCTGATGAGAGCAACTTTTGCATCTCATTTGGAAACCAAGGACCCAGAGTCTGGAGGAAGAATGGAGAGGCACACACTGCAAGATGCTTGAAGTCCAGTATGAAGTTTTCACAGTCTGTGTTGATTTGGGGAGCCATGTCATCTGCTGGTGTTGGTCCACTGTGCTTCATTAAGTCCAGGGTCAACGCAGCCGTCCACCAGGAGATTTTAAAGCACTTCATGCTTCCTTCCGCAGACAAGCTTTATGGGGATGCTGACTTCATTTTCCAGCAGGACTTGGCACCTGCCCACACTGCCAAAAGAACCAAAGCCTGGTTCAGTGACCGTGGGATTGCTGTGCTTGAAAATCAATGGGGCATTGCCAAGAGAAAGATGAAAGACATGAGACCAAACAATGCAGAAGACCTGAAGGCCGCTATTGAAGCATCCTGGTCTTACATAACACCTCAGCAGTGCCACAGGCTGATAGCTTCCTGCCACACCGCATTGAGGCAGTAATTGCTGCAAAAGGGGCCCAAACCAAGTGCATGCTTATACTTTTCAGAGGTCTGATACTGTTCTATGTACAATCCTTGTTTTATTGATTGCATGTAATATTCTAATTTTCTGAGATTGTGGATTTGGGCTTTTCATGAGGTGTAATCCATCATCATCAGAATTATGACAAATCACGGCTTGAATTATTTTGCTTTGCATGTAATGAGTCTATATCATATATTAGGTTCAATGAAAAAAAAAAAACAACAACAACAAGGAGAGAGCCAAGACATAGACATTTATTTTATTTATTTATTGAATGTATTTGATGCCTATCTTGTAGCAAAGGACTTTGGGTGGCTTCAGCCTTAAAATCATAACAAATAAATATCTTTAAAAGAATAAAAGTAGAAATAATGGGAAAGTAAGGAAAACTTCAGAAATTATTTTGATGTTTAGAAACTTTTACCCAATCTTGAGAAAAAAGAGACAGAAAATTAAATTGCTATTTGCTGCTGCAGTATAAAGGTGGATTTACTTTCAATTAGCTCTGGAAAAATGCTGCCTCATGATTTTATCAACACAATTTTAATAAAGCTGTATAACTAATTCATTAACTCAGCCCCCAAGGCTCAAAAAACTTTACGCTTAGAAGACACAACTGGGACTATTCATTTCCATAATTCCAATATTTAAATATTTTAACGTCTATGTCTTCATACAGATCTCTTCTCCCCACTCTTCCCACTTATGAATTAAATAAATAAGCTGTTTTTTTTAAAAATAAATTCTGGATGCAATCGATTCAAAGTAAAGGACTTCAAGGCTGTGGCATTACCCTACTTGTCAAGAAACAAGCTTTTGCAGAACTGTTTAGAGACTGCAGGAAAAACAACAATCTTTGTAGAAGAATTAAAAACATGCTCATCTTCAGAGTACTTCTCCTATTTAATGTCAGTGGGACGTAAAGAGTGTTAACCGAATTGCAAATAAAATTTTGAAGATATAAGCCTTTAACATAAAGGAAAGATAATGAATCTCTGTTTATTTGCTGCTTTTATCACTCCAGCTGAGCCATAAAAACTTGAATTGAAATGTGCGTGACGGGGACATTTTTAAAAAGTATTTATCTTGTGTGG
The DNA here is from genome assembly GCF_049901715.1 of Pseudonaja textilis. Classification (NCBI taxonomy): domain Eukaryota; kingdom Metazoa; phylum Chordata; class Lepidosauria; order Squamata; family Elapidae; genus Pseudonaja; species Pseudonaja textilis. The sequence goes on from NC_141992.1 coordinate 151,843,303, forward strand.
CTATAGGGAAGACATTTCAGTGGTCACTGAAATGCCCTTAATGCAAACAAACTTTATATCAATCTCTTGCTATGAAAAAGCAAATATCTTTGAATAATATTGTCCTAAATAGGGGGTGTGATGGGTCAGCGGTTGAAGATACTGAGCTTGTCAGTTGGAAAGATGACAATTCAAGTTTAAGACCCGAGCACTGCATGATGGTGGGCTGTCCCTTATTAGTCCTGATTATTCTATGTACTCACACACCCAATTGCCACTTAAATCAGTGTTCCCCAACCTTTTGAGCACCAGGGACCGATTCTGTGGAGAGAGATTTTTCTTCGGATTGGAGGGGGTGTGGTTTCATGTGCTGCCGCATCCTGCTTGATCGAGCTTCACTTGTTTGCACGGCCCAGTTTCTGGTATGCTGAGGACTGGTGTCAGTCCACAGACCAGGGGTTAGTCCCCCAGACTTAAATGAATTAATTGAATCAAGGACCAATATTTCACATTGCTAAACTGTATGTTGAGTGATTATTTAATGCAATAAAATGAAAAAAGGAACAAACTTTGGGGTAGATCAGAGGTGGTATTCAGCAGGTTCTGACTAGTTCTGGAGAACCGGAAAATACCACCTCTGACTGGAGATTTTACAGTGCCACACCCACCAAGCCATGCCCACAGAACCGGTAGTAAAGAAAATTGAATCCCACCACTGGGGTAGATGCTTATCCAGTCTCTCTCCATATTCAAAAGGAGACAAATACCACTTCCAAGAATTAGGCCTGGTAAAAATCATACCATGAACTTCTGTATTTGATTCTTTTTGTATAATTTCTATTGAAGGCTTTTACAGGTAACTATTAGTCAATTAATTAGTCAATTAATCATATTATTATCCAACATAGCTATGCAGTGTTTCTGATTCAGTTCTCAAACATAAATGGACATTTATTACACCAGCACCTCTTTGGAATAAAAACAAGGATCAAGGAAGATCTGAATTATTAATTCATACCATCAGGAGGCTTGACTTCTAACAGGTTTTGCTCATCTTGCCTTTCTTCTGTGCTCTCCTTGATGTTTTCTACCTCACACCAGAAATCCTCCATAGAAGTGCTATCAACAGAAACTTGTGAATTGGAACGGCTATACACGGGAGGGCGCAATGATTCATTGGAGAGCATTCTGCTAATTCGTTGGCAACGAGGGAGAGATTTCCTGAAACAAAACAAAAATAAAGTTAGGGAAAATGATGAAGAAATGTTGTTATACTATTCACTTGATACTCAATTAGCCATGCTTTTAATTTTGTTCTCTGCATATGTACTGTAAAACTGAGTTTTAGGTGGAAAATAAAAATCAGGAATCTCTATCATTCATTCAAATTTCCCCACTGTTTGGGCTCACTGAACTGTTTGGTATCATATTCTTCTGACTCTTAAAGTTGCCAAGTTTGGAGACCTCTGCTTTAAAGCAAGGAAAACTTGAAGTAAAATTGTAAGCACAGTTATGCGGTTTTCTCTTAGCAACTGCTTCACTTAATGACAACTTACAGGAACCAAATGTGGTTGCCACATGAGGACTACCTGCATTGTATTTTATGTCAAGTCAAACATAGTAGAAAAACATATTAATGTTATATGATAGTGTGCCATAAGTTTTGACAGCACAATCTGGGAAATATTAGTGGTTGCAAAAATGGAGCTCATGGTTAAGTTTATAGTAGATTGTCCCCCACTGCCTTAAATAAAGATATGCTAAATAATAAAGAACAAAGACAGTGAGCACATATTCTTTTTAAACATACAAACACACACACACACACACACAAAGATGGAGGAGGGTGGAAGGAAAGGAAAGACAGAAAAAGAGAGAAAGACCTATTTTTCCAGTACTACATCATAAAGGGTTTTAATAATCAAGAGAAAAACTGTCCATATATTGCAAGTAAAGTTTTGTTATTAATGCATTACAATAAATTTCTTGCTTTCCAAGTAACTGTGTCCAACAATGCTTATTGTCAAGATGAAAAGTTTAAGGATAGAGAGAAATCAAATAATATGAAAGGAAAAATCAAATGGTAAATTGTTTGTAAAAGAAAATTTTATACAAGTCAGTGTAAAAGAAAGTTTTATCTAAGTCAGTGAAAAAGAATGTTCCACATAACTCTGTTGTGTGCAAATAAACAATAGTGAAATGATTCTAACCAAATATACCTATTAACCATCTGTCAAATGATAAGATATAATTCAGACATTTAAAGCAGATGGTACATTTTGCAAAAGACAATAACATTTTTTGGTTTTATGAACTAATATTTTTATGGAAGAAAAAATATTAATTGTAGGGAAATGCAAATATTTCATATGCATTAGGACAGTTATTGCTTTGAGATAGATAAGATATAGAACAAATATGATTAAGTATATTTAAATGACTGAAGTCAATGAAGTGGATTCCATCTAGCTTGGTTATTGGTACTGCATGAAAAAACAAGGGAACAAAGTAATTTTGAAGGCTGTTTGTACTGTGATTTTAGAAGATACTAAATCTATGTATGTTTATCTCTAGAGATTATTCCTGTGCTACTACATGAACAGATGCAGTCTACTTTTTAAAAATATCACATGATAGTTAATTTCAGAGAGTATACATAACTGCTGCTGTATAAAGTTGGAGGGCTCTTGTACGCAATCTGCATATTAGACTGAAATAAGCATTGGTCTTAACAATCACAAAGCAATCATGATTATATCAATTAAGGGCTTTATTTCATGAGATACTAGTTGCCTGCTAAGCTGAAGAAGCAGTGCAACTTGTCCTAATTATTTTATTTTATTTTATTATAGCCTATCACAATCCCAAAGAATTACAAAATTCTACATAGGACTCTTCAGGTTTTAGTTACTCCTTGGGTACAATTGCCTGCGAGTAGGGGAATAGGCAGAATCTTTACATAAACCATATAAAGAAATTAAAAAGTTAAAGGTGAATAATAACATAAAGCTGGGAAGTGGGAAGTAGTAACAAGACCAAGTGCCACGACCCAGTAGAAGTAGGAAGTGCAGTGCCATGGTAAGTGCCACAGTAGAAATTAGAAATAGGAAGCAGTGGGAAAGGACTTAAAACAGCAAAGTACTGTATTTTGAGGCACATGCATCTCCAACTTATACTTTATTTACATGCCAGAGTAAGCAAAGCATACGTGTTAGATAATGAACTTCCCTACATAATTTTTTATGGAGACTCAAGAAATATAAAATATAAATCTAAAATAATGTTGTGTGAACAATGTATTTCTGTACATAGGAAACACTTCAGAAAGGATCAGATAACTACAATGACACAGACAACACAGCTGTTCTTTTCATATTATCTTAAGTACAAACATTTTTAGATTTTTAAGTTTGGGCAAGATGTATTTATTACATGTAACAGTTAAGAAAATAAACTTATTGTAAATTATGAAAAGTTGCACATGACAGCAGCTTTCCAAGCTGTATTATTTTTGGACCATTCTTTCATATATATCGGTTTCATGCTGTAGAGGCATCTGAGGACTGAAGAGATGATAGAGGAACAAAATGGTTTGCTTGGATTAGATGGACTGTTAATCACTGTCAGGAAATATAAAACATTCCTGTCTCTCAGAGAAAGGGCCACTAACCATGATCTTTGCCCTCATCTAGCCCCTTTACTTTGTTAGCATAACCACCATATAAGGAAAACAAGAGTTTGTGATTTCAACAGCAGGCTCGTCTTTTTAGTATCGTACCATGTCAGAAACAAAAACAAAACTGATTGTGTCACACTTGTAGCATTTAACTTATTTGTGTTGTTTAAAAGAACATTCACAGCTGTTCAGACCAAATAAGCAAGAACATCTAAGACATGAATGAGTATATGTAGTATTTAATTTTGTGATTATATTGTTTTGTAGTATTTACATCTTATAGGAACATGAATGTATAAAACACGCTGAGGTCTTCAAGACCTTTTTTTACAAAATGGATACTTGGTGTGCATGTTATTTTGCGGTATGGGGGGAAGTTTATATTATATTCATGGGGAAATAATCGACTAGCCAACTTGGAAACTGGTACTCTGTGATTGGCTGCACCCATTGCAACGATCATTATGTGAAAATGTTTGAGTTGTCTTTTTGTCTATGCATTCCCATGGTCCAAGTAGCAGAAGCAATATGCAGATAAATCACAATCAATCAATCAGTTTCTTTTGCCAAAATAATTAATTATATATATTTTAGTACCTCCATTGATCTTCACTACCTTTCAAATGATGTGAACTAGATTACAGAATCATTTCTAAATCAATTCAATAGAAAATCATCTGGGTCTAATGTCATGCTAGATGAACTGAGCCAAATACCTGTAGAAAAATAATGCCTGAATTGGATAATTGAAGAGGATGTGAAACAAATGCTAGTATCCAGCTGTTCTTTGCTAAGTGTTTACTGCAGGTGAAAGACAGGGAACTGGCAGTATAGCATCATGGTGTTAGTTTGAATTAAAAATATGCAAAACAAAACCCTTCCTAGAAAATCTGGAACCTGAAAAAAAACTGAATATTCCCTGGAAAATCCTGGAAAAAAAATTATGAGCTTTAAATGGCATTCCATTTCAAATGGTTCATCAAACAACCCAGATATTTCACTCAAGGCACAAATGAGCAGGCTCACATTATCCTACTTCTCACACATTATGCAAGACCTAGCAGAATAACTCAATTACAGTAGCAATGATTGTTGGAAGACCTGAAAGACCAGGTTAAGGACAGATTGTCTTGGATAAAATCTATGGGGTTGCTAAGAGTCAACAATGGCTTGATGGTACATAATATTTCTTCCGAAGGCACTGAAGACCTGGTTTTGCCAGCAGACCTGAGGAAACCAGAGCGGGATGGAGCCCATCAAATGGCTCGTGTGATCTGCTGTCATGGGGGGAGGGCAGTTGGGAGTGATTTTTTTATTCATTTCCCCCCCCCCCCAGATTTTGTTCTATTATACTTTATTAATTTATTTGATTGTTTTTGTTAGTTTTATTGGGTTTTTTTTGTTTTTTAAATATGGTTTTCATTCTGTAAGCCGCCTTGAGTCACCATGGACGAATAAGCAGCAATATAAATTCAATAAATAAATAAATTTCAGATTAACTGGATGAGAAAATGGGTGGGTATACAATTAAAAAGGAAGTGTTATCCATCAGTGTTATTGTATTAGTCAATTCTTCCTTCAGAAAGGACTCACATATTGAATTTTGAAATATTAAGTGTACTGGATGCAATTTGATGTTAGCCAGAGGAGCTTTTTTTTTTTTTGGCTTTCACAAGAATCATGAAATAGAAACATATTATAAATGTAATTCTTTCAAATGCCTTTTGTATAGCTCTATTAGCATATAGACCATGTAATATCAAAGTACAGGTAAAACTCGAAAAATTAGAATATCATGCAAAAGTTCATTTATTTTAGTAATGCAACTTAACTTAAAAGGTGAACCTAATATATGAGATAGACTCATTACATGCAAAGCAAGATAGTTCAAGCCGTGATTTGTCATAATTGAAATGATTATGGCTTACAGCTCATGAAAACCCCAAATCTACAATCTCAGAAAATAAGAATATTGTGAAAAGGTTCAATATTCTAGGCTGAAAGTGTCCCACTCTAATCAGCTAATTAAGCCATAACACCTGAAAAGGGTTCCTGAGCCTTTAAATGGTCTCTCAGTCTGGTTCAGTAGGAATCACAATCATGGGAAAGACTGCTGACCTGACAGTTGTGCAGAAAACCATCATTGACACCCTCCATAAGGAGGGAAAGCCTCAAAAGATAAATTGAAAAAGAAGTAGGATGTTCCCAAAGTGCTGTATCAAAGCACATTAATAGAAAGTTATGTGGAAGGGAAAAGTGTGGAAGAAAAAGATGCACAAGCAGCAGGGATGACCCCAGCCTGGAGAAGATTGTCAGGAAAAGGCCATTCAAAAGTGTTGGGGACTTTCACAAGGAGTGGACTGAGGCTGGAGTCAGTGCATCAAGAGCCACCACACACAGATGGATCCTGGACATGGGCTTCAAATGTCATATTCCTCTTGTCAAGCCGCTCCTGAGCTAAAGAAAAACAGAATTGGTCGGTTGCTCAGTGGTTCAAAGTCCTCTTTTCTGATGAGAGCAACTTTTGCATCTCATTTGGAAACCAAGGACCCAGAGTCTGGAGGAAGAATGGAGAGGCACACACTGCAAGATGCTTGAAGTCCAGTGTGAAGTTTCCAGTCTGTGTTGATTTGGGGAACCATGTCATCTGCTGGTGTTGGTCCACTGTACTTCATTAAGTCCAGGGTCAACGCAGCCGTCTATCAGGAGATTTTAAAGTACTTCATGCCCTCCTTCCGCAGACGAGCTTTATGGGAATGCTGACTTCATTTTCCAGCAGGACTTGGCACCTGCCCACACTGCCAAAAGAACCAAAGCCTGGTTCAATGACCATGGGATTACTGTGCTTGATTGGCCAGCAAAATCGCCTGACCTGAACCCCATAGAGAATTGCTGGAGCATTGCCAAGAGAAAGATGAAAGACATGAGACCAAACAGTGCAGAATAGCTGAAGGCCGCTATTGAAGCATCCTGGTCTTCCATAACACGTCAGCAGTGCCACAGGCTGATAGCTTCCACGCCACACCGCATTGAGGCAGTAATTGCTGCAAAAGGGGCCCAAACCAAGTGCATGCTTATACTTTTCAGAGGTCTGATACTGTTCTATGTAGAATCCTTGTTTTATTGATTGCATGTAATATTCTAATTTTCTGAGATTGTGGATTTGGGGTTTTCATGAGCTGTAAGCCATCATCATCACAATTATGACAAATCACGGCTTGAACTTTCTTGCTTTGCATGTAATGAGTCTATCTCATATATTAGGTTCACCTTTTAAGTTGCATTACTGAAATAAATGAACTTTTGCACAATATTCTAATTTTTCGAGTTTCACCTGTATATGGAAGAAAAGATGAACCAAGGAGGTATTTTCAAGTGTGAAGAATGAATTTGGGGTTTTTTCTCTCTCTTTTGATAGGTGTTTATTTTGCTAGGCTACATTTGCAGACAGGTCACTACTTGGGATTCTTCATTCAGCAACCATTCAACACTAGGACAAGCACTGAACAAAGGGACTTAACAATCCATACCCCAAATTCCATCTGTTGCAGGGCCCACACAGTTGTGATCAAAATTCAGGCACTAGGCAGCCCAGCCATACTTGGGAGCATTTCAACTCTGCTTAGCTGCCTATTTTCGTCCATCTACACCCTTTGGGCTCCTTACTGTCCTGCACTCTGCCACCCCAGGTGACCTTCACTGCCTTCTTGCTCCCATGAGACATGCCTAGCAAGAGCTGGCCTGAGGCTGGATTTTGCTGCAGTACTGGGGCTGCTTTTGTAGCCCTAGAGGTACAATGCATCAAAATATCCCTTTGCTCCTCACTTCTGGTCCAGGCTTGGGCTACCATCATGTTGAGGGGGAAAAAACCCAAAACATTCCTTTGCAAGGAGCTCCTGGCAGGTTGAGCTCCATAAAGGAAAAGAAAAAAAGACCAAAGCACTCCCATACCTGACAGGTATGTGGCTTATTGATGTACTGCATGGTCACAACCTTTTTCAAAAGGGCATTTTGGTGCATAGCAGCTCTGGGGTTGCTTTTGGCTTTTGTTTACGCAAGTGAAGATCTGCTCCTTTTGTCCTCACCACTATTTTAAAAGAGACAGTTTATCTGTTCTAATATTTAATGAAAACAATGCTAACATAATATTTATTTAGTATGTTATATGACCACTATTTCTGGTTTGCAAAAATTCAGACAAATACTAGATGGCAGTGAAGACTTACATCTTGTGATCAGCCCAGATATAGTAGTCTTGATAAAATCTTCATTAGTTGACTAATTTTTATCTGTTCAAAACAATCTGAACAAAAATACATTCTGTTCTTGTTATGATATATATGTGCATAAATAAACATTTTAAAAAGACATTTGATTTTGAAAAGGACACCTTGAATGCATTGGAAAATTCTCATCATGCACACAGCTATCAGGCTATTTCATTTTGCAATAAGCACTGTTAGGCAATTTACAGAAAAGAAGTAAAAATTAGAAAGCCGAACAAAATTAAAGGCAGGAAAAAATAAAAAAAAATGAAAGCATTTGTTCACACCCAAACCATTCATCAGATTACTCCATAATTTCCTATCGTAGTAATCAAGTGTTGTTCCATCACAGCAATGCACCATTTCATATATTCCCTTTTGTTCTTTAAATTTCTCGACTTCCTCCTTTTGAGGCTCTCATCAACTCCATAAACCACAACTTTCCTTTTTTCTTAACCCTATTCACTCTTCTTTTGGGAATTTATTTCAATTGTTATTGAATCACCTTATATCATCAGATTATCTTAACATTCTTTCTTCCATTTATTCATTTAATTTATTGTATTTAAAATATTTATATAACTGCCCATCTTTCAGTCAACTCTCTTGGGCTCCCAATCAAAGATTAAAAAACATAAAATCATTTTTGAAAAAAATATAAAACACAATCAGCTAAAACATAAAACATTCAAAACAACAAAAACCTGGCACTAATGCATGCATTTTAACCAGTGGTGGGATTAATTTTTTTTTTACTACCGGTTCTGTGGGCATGGCTTGGTGGGCGTGGCTTAGTGGGCATTACAGGGGAAGGATTCTGTAAAATTTCCATTCCCACTCCACTCCAGGGGAAAGATATTGAAAATCTCCATTCCCACTCCACTCCTGGGGGAAGGTTACTGCAAAATCCCATTCCCTCCCCACCCCATTAACCTGCTCTCCAGATCTGTTCTCCTGTGCAGGGCAACAAAAGAAGACCCAGCCAATTAGCTGGGACTTGTGAGGCAAGGGAATAGATGGGTCGGGGCCAGTCAGAGGTGGTATTTGCCAGTTCTCTGAACTACTCAAAATTTCCACTACCAGTTCTCTAGAACTGGTCAGAACTACTGAATACTACCTCTGATTTTAACATACCATCATCTAATCTCCTGCTTGGGGAGAAAGTCAGATTTTTAAGGCCTTACAGAAGGCTAAAAGGGTGGAGGCCTGTTGAACTTCAGAGGGCAGAGGTGTTTCATAGAGCAGTTGCTGCCATGGAAAAGGCCTGGTTCCTAGCTCCTATTAGATGATATATAGATATTCTTATTTCATTTATTGTTGTACTGAATTAGTATTTATTCAGCCTTTTCATTCTTGGTTTTATCTTTTATTATTTTGACACAAATATTTTAAGTACCCAATTCCTATAGCACTGAACTTTCTATTATTCTTCTCCTTGAGTGTCCAAGTTGACTCCTATATACCTAACTGAGCAAAAGACACAGCCATTTGAGCTCCTTTTAGTAAGCATAAATTGCTCAAAACAAAATACATATGACCCATAACTATTCTACTCATGACAAATTTCTGCATTTGTCAATATACTAAAGTAAACAAATCCATTTACATGTTCCATGTTTTTTTAGAAAACCATTTATGGGTGAATCGCTGTGTTCTCTCAGTTTTCTTTGTCAAACACAAGTACTGTGGTCTTCCATGTATTAATTTTCAGATCCATGCTACATTCCTGTTTGCATCATACAATCTCTTTTATATCGACTAAAAATTATCTTTCAGCCACCAATAGATTTTGTCTGCAGATATAAACGCTCATATGTTCACATCCTTAAATGGAATACTTCTGTTGTTACCATAAATATTCCTATATATTAAACAACCAATGTGACATCCTACATTCTTGTCTTACTCTCTTAGTGCAGAGTAATTGTCTAAGACATTTACTTTCACTAAAGTTTAGTTCCATCATACCCTACCACATTTATTACATTTAAAGACCAGATTTCAACTCCAACCACTTCTTTTGATAAACATTAATTGGTCAGAGCAAAATTTAATTAGTTACTCAATTTATCTTTATGTATCAAATTGCTATCTGCCCATCTCACCTAAGTAATTTGAGGGGGGGGTTAAAATTAAAAATTGTAAAAAGATAGAAGATTAAAAATCACAAATGTTAAAAATAGGGTAAGGTGAGCCCTCAAGCTTCCAACTACCTGCACAGGTACATGCAACTTTTAGACCCCAATGCCAATTGGCAGAAGCAGATCTTGACACTTTTCTAGAAGACCAGAAGAGTCGGGCCCCATCTCAGTTCATAGAATGGAGACAACAGCAGAGAACGTTCTCTTTCTAAATCCTGCCAGCCAATATTCTTTTAACCATCAGTTTCCCTGCTTGACCAGGTAGGATAGGTCAATAAGGTAGGGACAAGGTAGTTCCTCTGGTATTCTGGTCCCACAACTTGAATTGGTTTCGGAAGCAGAAGGACACCCAATGCAGTTTGCGTGGCAGATATATATATATATATATATATATCTGCCACATATAGATAGATAGATAGATAGATAGATAGATAGATAGATAGATAGATAGATAGATATCTGCCACATATATCTGATATATATATATATATACACACACACACACACACACACACACATACATATAATACTACACAGTATCTTTTTATTGTTACATTTTAAAATTGTAACCTATTTTGCAACATACCAAATCATTTAGTTGATTAGTTTTTTACTACAGAGCAGCCTATAATTCAAGCCTATTTGTTTTATCTAAACCAGAGAACACAATAAATTTTATTTGTGACATCAATTCATTTCTCAAAGACCTGCTGAAAAAACATCTGGCATGTATATGCTTGCCTGGTATAACTATGTTAACTATATACTGCATTTTCCAAATTTGTTCATTTCCAACTCTTGTATCTTGCAGTTTCCAACAAAAAAAAATCATGTCACATAACTGCACAATATTGCATAAGCCATAAAGGCGAGTTGGTTGCCAAGCATATGAAGTGTGGTCGTAGGGGGTGGTGGGATTGCTGCTACCAGAATTCTGGAACTGGTGTCATAAGTACTTTTTGGCAGGGGGTCCATCATAATTTTGAATAGTCTCTAAGGGACCAGTCATTAAGTGAGAACTACCTTCTCTTTATAGAACAAAACATATTTTTTTCAAATCCAGTTGTGAACGCCATCTTCACATACATTAAACAAGTTTTAAAGCCGTTCTATTAGTAAAGCACATTCATATTTTAGTAGTTTCCCAATTATACCATCTATACCTGAAGCTTTATCACTTTCAATATTCTCACAACATTTATTTTGTCCTTTTAAAATCATTTTTCCGCTGCTATTTATAGATTTGTTTCAGTTGTAGTGTTCACAATGTATTAGAATAGTTACAAAACTATTTTATTAGAAAACCACATTCATATTTCAGTAGCTCTAATTATAGATCCTTCACCTATGATGTGCTATAAGGCCTTGAGCCCAGATACAGAAATGGAATGCTAATAATGTATAGAAAAACACTAGGAGATCTAGAGTTTCAAAACATCAGTTTCAAATTATTGTTATTAATGGATCAAATAAAAATGTAATGTCTCCTTGAACAGAAACTCACAGACTTTGTGTTTGTAATGAATGATAGATTAAAATGATTATGTTGGGAAATCTTGGAGGAATTAAAAGAAAAGGTAGTAGAAGAGAAGATGGGATGGTGGGATTAAAATGATTGTTAAATAATAATAAATTGTTATTAAAGACAGGTTAAGGTGGCAAAGATTTTTCTGCACAATCACCTCTTGACTAGATAAAACAGCACCTCAAAATCAATAGAAAAGTGCAAATTAACAGCTAATGCGGGATATAATTGAGATTATTTAATATGATGTAATTTACTAACACTTTCATTTTATATTAAAAGTTTAATTTTGGGAGCTTACCTCCAATTAGCATCATCAAAATCCTTAATTAATTGATTTGAAGAGAATTTCTAATTGTATACAAGAAGAAGTAATATATATTGCTATAACTGTTATTTTCCCATATAAATCATGACATATACTAAATTTAGACTTGTTATAAGTATGTTGATATCTTCTGAATATATGGCATGAATTGGCAATCCTAATTCAACCTCTTTGTCTTCCACAAACAAGAAACATAAATATATTTGCAAGCCATTATCTGCACTGCTAACAGATAAGTGCATGAATAATGTAAAAAGATGGCAGATTTCAATATATTTAAGAGATTGACATAAGAAATCAAAGAGGATAAAACCCTATGAGAGACTTTTTATGTAGTCTTCATAAAATATTTGACAAATTAGCATCACAACATGTTTTGCCTCTAAGTTTGTTAACTAGAACAATTTTCAAGTCTTGAATAGCATAGAACCAACTTCTAGTATGCTGTACTTTAATCTCCCATTTTCTAAAGTAATGACTTAGTAATGATTAAAAATCATAAAAATTATTTGCTGGAATTATACATACATGCATTCCATAGTTTTTAAATTGCAAATTGAAATATCAATTTTTTTCTATTACTGAAGTTTTGTTTCTATATTTACTGATAATAATGAACACTCATATAATCATATAGATAAAAAGTACTATGACATTAGAGTTTCAACCTTATGAACATTCAGTTAAAAATAAATCCGCAACATACATTCATTATAATTTTCCACAAACTTTAGTTCAAATGCCCTGTAAAAAAATTGTCGTTTTTTTGATAATATCCATCATTTTGAGATTTTAAAAGCATATTTATATATCTACACAATATGTAATGTGCATAGATAGTTTGGATTGCAAATATTTCTTAAACACTCACCAGCATGTAGACAGTTTGGGTCCGATTCACAAAATATTAACTCTTTGAAAAATGCATATAATCTTACTTTTCATTATTATAGCCTTTTTTTAAAGCTATGTTTTACTCATTATTGTGGTAATATAGATTGTAACTGCATCATTTTTTTTCCTGCAACCACTTGTTTTTTAAAATGAGAGGAAAATATTGATGAGCTATGTCTGTAGAACAACTTACCTTAGTGGGTTAGAATTTTAATGAAAATATAGAGCAAAAATCATTCCTTTTGTCATAAACCCCGGCAACTGATCTTCTAAGAAACATACATATTCTGACACTCTTCTGCCTCTGATAAGATAGACTAAAGCTTTGTGTTTCTGGTTTTAAAAAAGGGCTCTCTTCTCTGCAAAAAAAAAGAAGGGCCTGTTGGTCTTTGAGACAAATAGAACTTCTCTTCACAGTAACTAATTAAATGCTTGATGCCTTCAGGACAAATGCTTGGACTACATTTTTCTGGCTGTGTCAGGACTTAAACCTTTCATACACTTGCCTAGTAAAGAAATTAAAGCTCAATCGGCTGTGAGTAATCCTGATGATTCATAAGAGCTCCGGTTGTCAAAATGGGGGAAACAAACCAAAAATTATTTATTACAAGACGATAGTATCTCATTTAGTTAAGAAACTAGAATCTATTGCCATCATCCTGCCCTATAATAATAAAATGCACTGAAAATATAAGCTCATAAAACATGAAAAGAATCCTTATTAAACATAGACTTTTGGGATCATTCTTTGGAAAAGTTTCTTGCAAAGTTTCCCTTTTAAAAGTTGCAAAACAATAAGAATACTTCAAAGAGTCCTTTCTTAGCTACCACAATTGGGATCAGCAAAACTCCATCACTAAGTCCCATAGTTGCTAAATGAAAAATTATGTGATTACAACATACTTATTTCCCATTTGTCCATTAAGAAAGTCACTGTGGTCATTCAGCTAAGCACTATGTGACTGTGACTTATGGTTTTATTTCCACATTTTCCACTAATACTAATTGTTGCAAGCTGATTCAGAAACATGCAAATAGCAATCACATGACTTTGGATATTTCAATGGTCATAAATGTGAGAATTGATTCCAAAACTGTTTTTTTTTTTAAATACTGTTGTAACCTCAAATGATTTATAAACAAGAAGGTCATTAAATAAAATACATCTGACATAAAATGTTTAGACAATTTATCAGCAACATTAACAATATTAGGTGATCAAATTTAGGGAATCAATTGATTAGAATCTGAGGAATTCAAGTAAAGCTAGACACCAAGTGACAGAACTTGGTTGTAAGTACCGTTTGAGCAGGTCTGTTATAACTTTGACCGGTCAGTGTAGTTAACCGAGGACTACCTGTACATGGAAAAGTTCCAATTTTAAAAGCATTCCAGTTTGAAAGTAAACATGTTTCATTATTTGAAATAGATTTTCAAAGATTTTCAGAACATGGTGATCAAGAGGAGATGTCATGTTACAGTAAGTTTAAAAGGATGTCCAAAGGATTTTTTTCTGAAAAAAAGTTTGTGTTCAGAGATACTGTGATAACTGGAAATAATATTTCTCTCTCATATAGCAAAATATCTTATCCTTTGTTTCATACTGAAGTGCAAAGTCTGTAGACTATCATATGACAAAAATGATAAATCATGTATAGGACTAGTATCGGGACTTGCTGGAAAAATATACTGTACAGTATTGTTCCAGTTATTTAAACGCTATCAGGAAACAAGATTTGCTCAAGGTTTGAAGACTGTATTATCTTTATCCTGAGGCAGGAAAATTATCCTTTGTTCAGAAGTGATGACATAGCTGTCTTGAGGGGGAAAAATCAGTAAGATTTCCTTGCAAAGAGAAACAGAAATTATTCCAAGGCATACCTCATAATTCTCCACATACTGAAAGAGTATCCACTGAAAATATTTTGAACTCATTCTCATACTATATGTGTATCAAAGAATCATGAATCATTCATAGTCTCAAAATATTTTTCAACTTACACATTCTGTAGGCTCTCTTAGCAACTTCATCTGTACTGAAACCTGCAATTATGTCCACCCACAGACTAATCAAGCAAAGGCTGACTACAGAGATATTTGCTTCACCCTGTTGTGCTTATCCAGTCTAGGCCATTGCTGTCCATAAAGTTAGAAATTGAAGTGTAATTGCAGGAGACAGAAATAGTGTGTGATAACAGCTATATAAAAAGTCCATGGTATATGATTCTACACCCTTATTAAAGAGAATGATATAACTACACACAAAGAAACAAGGAGGCCTTTAGTCTAGTTTGAGATGTCAAGTAATGCTATCAACATCTTTATCAAACTGACTTTTCATCATATATAAGCATTCTTGTCTATATTATTCAATCCATTAAAAGGGATTAATTTCCTTTTTAGGTGTCTTAAAAGTACTTTTTCAAGAGGCAACTGGACTTTCTGGTTTTTCTTTGATAGACATTTTGCTTCTTATCCCAGAAGCTCCTTCGGCTTCTTCCTCCTTAGGTATTTTGAATTTAAGAGGTGACATCTGTAAATGCAGATAGCATTTTATATCCAAATGTAGCAATTTTAGTGTTTTTTCTTGTTAGCTTATTTGAGACTGAATATGTGGAACTGACCGCACAGTACCCATCTATGATTTATGATGACATATTTAAAGATTTGAAATATATTGATTACTAATTATTTTTACATATCTTTAAAAAGAATTTACTTCAGAACAGCGTTTATCTGGTGTTATAGACTTTTTACTGTACTCTAATACAGAGGTCCCCAATCCCGGGGCCCCGACCACTACTGAGAATTAAGTCGCTGAAACAGCAAGTGCACAAAACTTCATTTGCATATGCATGGGATTTAGGTTGTGCACATGAAACCGTTCCCCTTTTCCACGGCCAAAACTGCCAAAGCCACTGCTACTGTTACCGGTTCACAGATCCAAAAAGGTTGGAGACCCCTGCTCTAATAAAACTTTATATGGATAATTTGGAAATATTGACAAGCTTTTTGTATCCAACAGCTTCAATAATGCATTGGCAAGCTTCACAATGTGCTAGATCAAGCAGGCACCTTTGCATCTATGAGACTATTTCATGGCAGCAGTAGTAGTAATTTTGGATATCAGTACTCAAGTGAGTGAGTTTTGCATGAAATGTGCTGCTACATTTGAGGCAACTGAAATAGGAATGAGGACAAATGATGTTTATGTCTGGCATAATGGCCAGAACAAAATAGAAAATGTTAATGGCCAACGATTTGCTTCAGAGGAGATTAAATGTTTTACACTTCACAATGGCTTTTGATACATTGCTTTTGCATCACAGCAATCAGTTGTGAATTAATTATGTGCCATTGGTCACAGTCAACACTTAGCACCCATATAGTTTCAAAGAATGGTTGACATTTGTGTACATAATGTTAAAGTAAGTTCTTACAACAAAAACCGGTATACTTCTTATGGCATGTTACAACAATGCACACAGTGTATCTTGCAGCTATAAGTATAACCAGAAAATTATGATTAATATCAAGTCATTCTATTGTTGTGAATAAGCATAATCTTTATAATAAACAATTTAGCCATCTGCTTTATAATTTGATGCTGTATATTAATCTAGTACAGAGTTCAGACACATCAAAATGGGCAGGCAAAACAACAGATTCAAAATCTTAGTGGTACTCTGCAATATTAGAATACTATCTAAAGTACTAGAGTACTTCCTCTAGTGCTTGAAGCCAAAGTCAATATAAAAAATGCCAGAAAGGATGTAACATTATCCGGACTAAAAATACAAGCTACTTGAAAAATTATTTATTCATGTAAACTCTATTGATAAGGATATTTATGTAATTCTATTGTCAGTACAGTAAACCTCACAGAAATGGAGGATAAATATTATATATTTGATTCTGTGAAAATGAATACATGTATCAATGAATTTTTAAGTATTGTTCAATTTATTATTTTGGTGTAGTATGTATATTTTTGGTTGTTATATAATGAAAATGTTTATCTATAATTCCAAACTTACCTGGACAGGTATGGGTATATTTGTGTATTTGTCTCATGTGTGTTTGTGCATGTGTGTATATGTGTGTGTGTATGCAACAAGTTGTTTTACTGAATATTTTCAAATATCTTTTATTAACTGTAGCTATGTTGATCCAGCCCAGCTGCTTAATTCTCCCCAGAAATATATTGGTGAACATTTTTAAATTTATTCTAGGATATATTAAGAGTTTGTACCTTAGAGAGGAGAGGGGAGTTTGTATCTTAGTTGAATGACATCATTTTGAACAACTGTAGAAAAATAGTGATATACTGAATATAACTTAAAAGAACATTTTAGAATTTTTTTATCCATCTAAATATGTTATTGCACTTAACATACTATTTTAATTAACAATCTACTTTGTAATGAATAATTATGCTATTTGTCTTCTTTCTAAAATCTCACCTAGAGACTGATCTACAAACCAATCAAAACTGCAGGTTTCCATGTAGTAAAATGTATTCATGTAAATGTAACATGATATATATAGACAGCAATAAAAAAAGAAATCATACAAAGAAAACATTTTAAAAAATATGTAAAAATCAACAATCTCCTATAACATGTCCTAGTGTAAACTTTAAAAATATTAAGAAAAATATACTAATTGAACTTCCCAATCATTATGAAATGACCGAACTGGACTGCCACAAAACTCTCCTAGGTAAAAAATACTTATTAGAAAAGGAAGTCTCGGGAAGTGCAACTCCAACTTTGATTCTAAGATACCATTTAAAGAACTATTTAAAGTGCAAACACATAAACAACTATACTTTATTCCAATACTTTAAAACACGGAATGACCCACAAACTTTCCACAATGCCAGTTTTGATCTCTGTGATTCTCAGCCGTATCGATGAACTGAGGAAATAAATAAGACAAAAACAATGAAAAATGAATCTAGTTTACTATTGCTTTCCCATTATAATAGCACATCAGAGGTGGTATTCAGCAGGTTCTGACTAATTCTGGAGAACTGCTAGCAGAAATTTTGAATAGTTCAGAGAAAGTTCAAATACCACTTCTGACTGGCTCTGTCCCCATCTATTCTCTGCCTCCCGAGTCCCAGCTGATCAGCTGGGTCTTCTTTTGTTGCCTTGCATAGGAGAATGGAGCTGGAAAGCAGGTTACTGGGGTGGGGAGAGAATGGGGATTTCACAATGCCCTTCCCCCAGGAGTGGGGTGGGAATAGAGATTTTACAGTATCCTTCCCCTGCCATGTCCACCAAGCCACGCCCACAGAACTGGTAGTAAAATAATTTGAATCCCACCACTGGCCTACAGTATTTTAGCCTGATTGTGTGTAAATTATGCATCTTGCATGAGTTGTCAGTTGGAGCAGAAGTGCTATAATATTCACTATGTAACTAGGCAACAGGGTTATGCCCTGCTTTTATCTTCCCCACATACACACATCAAAAACAAAACAAAACAAAAAAACCTGTCATGTCTGGTGAGGTAATTCTCTTGCTATTTGCCTGCCAATAAGATGTAGGTCTGTGAAAACCAGCTTTGATTTGGCTTGATGAAGCTCTTCATGCTCCAGACACACTGTTATTCCATTCACTGCAGTGAAGAGGCAATCTGATTTGCCTCAATGAGGCACATTGCATCTCCTAAAAACCTTGATTTGAAGCTCCATTAGTCAAAAGTGACATTCAGCAGCTGAGGAGAAGCATCAGAAGAAGATTTTGCACATATGCAGAATACGCAAAAACTTTTTTTGAATATTAGAATTACAGAAGGAAGCTAAAGGAAACAAGGTCACTTTTTTATCTCTAAGCGAAGTGACAAGGAGGCAAAGAACAGCTCAAGTGAAAGACACAAATTTTTATTAAACTAAAGCATCCTCCTCAAAGATTTGCATGGTCTTTACGACTTTATGGTAATACAATGTACATGCACAGATTATATGTCTTCACTGAATAAAAGTATTCCTGTGAAATGGAATATTCCTCCAAGCAATGCAGATTATTTTGAGCAGACAATTCCACACACACATAAACACCTGCCAGCCCTGAGAGGACTATATTGGTAAAGTACCTCTAAAATCTAAGATTATTTTTTAACTATAAATTTTTACATGATAACGTATAAGCAAAATTAAGACTGTGCTGCTTGCTATGAGCGATGGGACATGCTACAATTATTTCCTTTGCAAACTTATATATGATACCTCCCACTTTTAAGAAACTAGCAATTTGATTTCAAAATGATTGAAAGACTTATGAATTATTCAATGGGATTTATTATGATCACAGAGTAGAATTGAAAATAAAACATGTTAAAAATAAAAATAAGAAAACCGCAAAATGAGATAAGAATGTTACAAATGGTGCATTTATTGAAAGGAACTCAAGGTGTCTCTGGTTTTATCAGTATAACAAGATTTTGCTGTTTAAGGAAATTAAATCATATGGTTATTTAAGCAGTAATTATGAGAGGGATCTTGGAGTATTAGTGGACAACCAGCTAAATATGAGCCAGCAGTGTGCAGCAGCAGCCCCAAAAGCTAATGCAATCCTAAATTGTATTAACAGAAGGATACAATCAAGATCAAGGGAAGTACTAATACCACTCTATAAAGCCTTACTAAGACCACACCTGCATCCAGTTTTGTTCACCACATTATAAAAAAGATGTTGAGGTTATAGAAAAAGTACAGAGAAGAGCAACCAGGATGATTCGGGGACTGGAGACTAAAACATACAATGAACGGTTGCAGGAACTGGGCTTGGCTAGTCTAGTGAAGAGAAGGACCAGGGGAGATATGATAGCAGTCTTCCAATATTTGAGGGGCTGCCACAGGGAGGAAGAGGTCAAGCTATTTTCTAAAGCGCCTGTAGGCCAGACAAGGAATAATGGATTGAAACTGAACAAGGAGGGATTAACCTGGAAATAAGGAGAAACTTTCTGACAATGAGAACAATCAAACAATGGAACAGCTTGCTTGGAAGTGGTGGGAGCACCATCACTTGAGACTTTCAAGAAGAGATTGGACTGCCATTTGCCAGAAATGGTGTAGGGTCTCCCGCTTAGGCGGGGGGTTGGACAAGATGACCTACAAGGTCTCTTCCAACTCTGATTATCTGTTATCTGTTATAGTTAGTAACTGTATAAATTATAAACTATAATTCTGGAAAAGATTTTAAAAATGACTAGCAATTATAATCTATTAGATAATGAACTACATGCTAACAATTATAAGACAATGAGATTTCCATTAGAAATAAATTGTTTCTGGATATTTTTAAGTAATATTTTTGTTTTTGAGCCAATAGATTAAAAACCAGAGAGATAACATTAGGAAAATTTTTGTTCACTCACCTGTTTAGATGCACATTTAAAAATATTATCTAAACAACATAATTCTATACTGTCTCTATACTTCTACCCAAGGTTCCTTTAGACATTCCAGTTACCAATCTATTTTCAAGGCTCACAAATTTGTATAAGAATTAATCATTCTTCTTGAATTGTCAAGTATTTTTAGAATTTATATTTGATAACGAAACTCTCTCTTAGACATTATGCAAGTACAAGTGGTACCAGTCTGCTGCACATTTTTTCTCCTTAGAGATATATGAGTACCCTCATCAAAACTATCTTTCCATTAGGAAACTAAAATTAATCCTGTTTGCCCAAGAGTTAATATATCTGTGTTAGTAGGATAATTGACTTCTTTTTCAATTTGTTGCACATTGACTGCTAAACTGGTGAATTGCATTAAATTAATATTTAAATTATTAGTTTTATATTAAAACTTAATTTAAATTTAAACACAAGAATTTTAATTTTCATGTTTAAATATTTTGTATTTATTTTCATATGTAATATTCTTTTTTTTTTTTAGTACAGTCAACTCTGGTGGGCATAAATGAAGAGCTCATGAGCATGCAAACTTATTATAATCCAAAATTAGGAAAAAAAACCTGGATTCAACTGTAACAAGCTTTGGAAGAGTACGATGTCAGGGAATGTTCATTTTGGTAAATCTAGGGATTACATATTTGGTTCTAATTTTTGCTATTTTCATGGTCAGACAATACAATCCCATGTGTTATAAACATAATTTTTATTTCAGTACAGGGTCCTCACTTAGTGACTATTCAAAGTTACGACACTGAAAAAGTGACTTATGACTGTTTTTCACACTTATGACCCTATCATGACCCTTATGACCCAGCAACCCTATAATCATGTAACCAAAATTCAGACTCTTGGCATTGTATTTATAATGGTTGCAGTGTCCCAGGTTCATGTGATCTCCTTTTGGGGCCTTCTGACGAGCAAAGCCAGTGGGGAAGCCAGATGCACTTAACCACCATGTTACTATTTTAACTGTCAGCTTTGGAAGCCATATTAACACCAGAAGCTTCCACGCTGCCACATTCCTGTGTCTGGGAAATTAGAAGGGGGGATTTTTAGAGTGTTAGCAGTTCAGCATAATAGCATTCTTCTTTTCGGTCAAGGTCATGTTATTCCTGCACCTGAAGGAGGAGTGGTTGAAGAAGTGGTTGTCTCAAGTTGGGATGGATGGTGATTGGATCATGTGATCGACTGATGGGTGCAAGCGTTGGGTTTGATTCTTGATTTACTGAGGGAAAACCCGGAGCTCTCAGATTCAGATTTTCCCAGATGTGCCAGTATGACTTTTCCAATAAAAAGAAACTTTGAGGAAATGCCTGTTGGATTGGAGTCTGGTTTTGCTGAAACGCTGACGTTAACTGCAGTTATTCACTTAACAACTGTGACAAGAAGGTTTGTTAAGTGGGGCAAAATTCACTTAACAAATGTCTCACTTAGCAACAGAAATTTTGAGCTCAATTGTGGTAGTAAGTCGAGGACTACCTGTAAAAGGAGTGGACTAAAGCACATTGCATCAGGCATTCCAGGAGGAAGAGGTCAAAAGAAAATTAAGAGATGTGCAAAAAGGTTCAGAGGTTGGATCGATGGCTGCTATATTTACAGATATAGCTATGTAAGAATTTTGACTATAAAATATAATATAAATTATAAAAGAGAAATAAAAAAAAATCAATGACTCTTCACCTCTCTAAGATTACAAAAAATTATCTATTCATCCTACATCCCATCCCTTATTAATAGACAAATTGGTTACTTGTCCTTGCTGTAGTTGACAGATCTACTTTTGCACAGCTGGCTTAAATTCACCATACTTCCTTCAACATTTTTCATACTTCAGAAAAAAAAAAGCCCTCATCTGATCTTTCTCTTTCTTATTATATCCTAAGGATTGAAAGCTACTTGATTCTGCATCGTCTCCCAATACTCCTATTCTCAAGTACTTTTTACCCATTTTCATCATTCAATTTACTGTTACTAAGAAACTGAATTTACTAACTTAACTGATAATCTTTCAAACTTTCTTCACTGACACTTTCAACAATCAGTAAATAAAATTTCCTGAAAAAGTCCTATAGCACAGACTGGAGAAATGTTACAAATTTGAATGGAAGAATTAACAAATGATTATGAATTGTTTAACATATACTGTATTTTTACTCACGCCGTTCACATTTCATGTGGGAATTCTATAGTTTATTGTGATATTTGAAATACCGCTGTTTATTGGATAGTAAATTGGATAGTAAACCATCTTTCCTATATACAAAGATTGCTTCACAATTTTCATCTTTGAATCTTTCAATGTCATTATTAATTCATCTTGATTCTTATACAAATATTGTTTCTATATACAAATATTTGTTTTTGTTTGTTATACTTTATTGCAGCACATCTTAATTACTAATAATCAGGTAATCTACTTATGATGCCTGAGACCTATGTGCTGAGATACATCTTTTTTCCAAACTTACTCAGATATAACATATTCTGCTCTGTAACCTTTAGGTAATTATCCAGTTAAAAGTTAATCACATTTTCATGTTATAATATCAACAATTTTAAGCTCTAGTCAAATAATTATGTTTCTTCTGACTTAATAGTGTGATACAAGTGGAATCCACACACACAGAGAGAATTACCTTTCCATAATTTTAGCATGCAGTCAATTGTTTATATATCCAGCTATCACTGAATTAAATATAAACACTGAAAATTGCTAATCCAGAGAACAGTGTTACCATTTTCCACCATCTGGTTACATTTTTCTGATTTCCAATCAAAATAGATGGAGAAGTTGGTTTAAATTCATATTGTCACATATTAAAAAAAGGTTAAAAGTAATTTAGAACTGAGCAGTGGATTGCCATGAAACAGTTAAGAGCTCTGTTTCTTTGATACTTCTCTTTCAGAACTGTATTATTATAAGGCAAGCTTTCTGAAATGTGTAGTTAGGCTTTTCAAGAATATAAAACCTACTATTTCAGCCCAGTCTAGCCCAGACCATTTCAATATCTGCTTTAAAATAACCAATGATTACTGGGAATGGCTTTCACAGATTCAGCTAATTATCTGAAAGTGCATTCCTTTCTCTAACTTGTTGAAAGTTTTTTTAAACATCACAATACTTTTGTTTGCTGGCCTGCACAATTTTAAATGAGGTAAGCATTTTATCTATATGTAGGAAAGTTTAAAAATGATAACTCAAATTCTTTTGTCAGCTTTTGCAAGAAAAAGTTGCTGATCAGAGTTTGGAAAGAGGAGGATCAAAAAAGAGAACTTTGCAAAGTGATAAGCTATCATGGTTCAGGTGGAGCTGCCAGCAACTCATTTTTTCTAATTGCAGTGATCACATTTAATCAAGCTTTGTAATTATACACTTTCCAAACACTCTTCAGCACTTGTTACCAAAATGTGAAATATGTCTTGCTGAAGATATAAGAGTTGTTGCTTGAAAGGAAAAGGCTCAATTTCCCAACCATTAATATGGACTTTCCTTTACATTAAGGGAAGCAGGAAGAAGAGATGGAAAAGAAATGGGGAGCCATAGAGACAAATATATAAATTTGATAAATAAAATACTGCCAATAGTTTTGATTCTCAAAACTGGCCTTGGGGTGTGTGTGTTATATCTATTGGTTTCTTGCTTCTATAGCAGACAGATGCAAATGGTATGAATTGAGTGGTCTTTGGATTGAAGGACTGGGAGTTTAGGCATCATACTATTGGTTTCTGTAGGGTGTCTGGCTTTTTGGGGGGGATTTTGAGAACATAAAATACAGTTTTAGTTGATTCTCTACTAGCAAATGCCACTCATCAGGGTTCACGTGACTTTGGTCCCCATACATTTTAGAACTGGGAATATAAATGCTGATTCATGCAGTTTGAAATGATTTAGTTTTCCTACCTTCTGTTATGGCTGAGTCAGACAGATCTGTCAGTCTCTAGGAATATAAATCAATACAATTGTGAAAATGTTCAGCAGAGTTAAGCTGTGTTTGGGTAATTATTTAAAATTATAAAATAATAATAACCACACATATAATCCCTAGTGTAATATACTTTGTATATCATTTAAAGATTTAAAAGCACTATTTAAATTTTTAATTTAAAAAAGGTTATTTATTTTTTACCTTTCCTTAGGTTTTTGATTTTACAAAAATTTGATACAAAATACTATTTTCCATAAAATTTAGCACATTTCCGCTTAAACATTCTCATTTATGTCAAGGGCAGTTCATGGGATACAACAACAACAAAAAAAAACACCTTCCCATTTTAAATACAGACTTGAAATCAGTGGGTATATTTACAAAATTAACGATACATGCAAACTGAAGGATAATGATCTATGCTTACAGGTGAAAAAAATAGAAAAACTGTAAAAACATACTCACAATGTAGCTTAACCAATTCATTCCAAATGCTCAGGCATTGGTATATTTGAAGCAGAAGCCTTGTTCGTATCATCATTAAACAGGAATTCCAAACCTGCTTACATCTCGGGTTTAGGGACCACAATAGTTGTATTGCACAAAGCCAGCTTGCAAATAAACTGCACCTGTATTTTCCCCTCTTTAAAAAGTAGTACAGTAATAATGAGGCTATTTATATGCTATTATAACTGCATTGTACTTAACTTCATTAAATTTAATTTCATGTAATGAAACCCACAGATGCAGAAGGATTCAGATGCTAAAGCATTAAGAGCTAAAGAGTTTTTCCCCCCTTCGATCCCTTTCTTAGCTAGGGATTCCAGTGATGCAATCAGGAAAAGGAAGGAAGAACTGTGTTGCTACATTGTTTTATTTTGAGTTTTATGTCCAAGGTTAACATGTGATAAAATTTCCATTTGTAACATAAGGAAACAGTTTTGTGCTACTTCCAAAACAAAGGGTGAACATTTTGTTATGTAAATAAAAGATGAATAGGAGTTCTAATACATTCCCCTAAGCAGCACTATGGTCTCAGAATGATTGTATTAATTAGCATATATAATTTATAATTAAAATACAATCTCTGTTGATTGTAATTCATACTATAATGAACATATGACACACTTTCTGAGGTGGTGTGGGGAAGGTGTCTATTAAGTCACTTCAGCTGACTTGGCAACATTTTTGGAAGTGGTTTGCCGTCTGGGACAATTAATGGCCTTAAGCCACCCAACTAACTTCTTTACCTAAAACATAATTAGAATGTATGATCTCCCAGTTCTAGTCAGTGTTTACAATTACTACACCAAATAGGCTCTCATTTCTACTTTAATACATTTAACTTATTTGACCCAGATTAATAACATGCTAAGAACACTTTATGGGAAGGTCACATCAGTAGGGCTTTTCTACCTAAACTACAGTTATGATGGGACTTTTGGTTTTCTCTTTAAGGTACCTTTTCAAAAGGCAATTGGACTTTGTTTTTCCTTTAAAATGTTTCACTTCTCATGCAAGAAGCTTCTTCAATCCTGACTGAATAGACCTCAGGACAAGATTCAGCAGTCCATCTATATTTGGAAGACAACAAAATCCACATTCTGGACAGAAAGAACTACTGGTTTGAAAGAGGGATCAAAGAGACCATCTACAGTCAGACTGAACAGCCTTCTCTCAACAGAGGGGAAGGGGACTTCCGGTGGTAAGTCAACAGAGCGAAAGGGATACGTCACCACCTATCTCCTGTTTACAACACAGTCCTTTCAGCAGTTCCAAGAAGGTTCCACACCCATTTGCATTATTCAGGTGATCCTCTGGGCACAGATAAACCTCCAAATGGCTTCAACAACTCCCAGAATGAATGTTAACAGCCAGGAAAATAAATCCCTCCATTGTCCATTCTTCAGTAAGAACTGAAAAAGTTTTTGGATGAGAAGCAAATGTCTTAAAAGAAAAACAATGTCCAGTTGCCTTTTGAAAAATAAGCTTTGGGATAACTATGACCTGGATGACTGAGAATCTCCATAGTCATGACCTACTAAAGATCAGATATCTTGTCTGTATATCATTTGTGGATCGTAAAATTATACTGCATTTCCCAAATGTCACCACTAATCTGCTTTCAGTCAACATTCTGACAAAATCCAGTCAAGCCAATCTAGTCTTTGCATTTTATTAGTTTTCTCTTTGTAGGGAAGAACAACAGCATACTTCCCTATCATCAAGTGCAAACAAAAGCCACAGACACCCCATTAGTAAAACATATTTATAATATATTATATAATATTATAATTTATAATATATATATAAGTTATCATTTTTGCAATTATACTTACAGTGTTGTAATTGCTTAATATTCTTATTGCATTTAAGTCTTAATTTCCACTTTGGTATATCATTATTTTTCTCATAGACATCTCTAAAATATTTTTTCCAGCATTCCCTCTCATTCCTTAACTTTTTCCTTGTTTTTCACATGTTGAAAGCAGCTTTTTGTGGGAAGAGTGTGTTATTTTTTTTTACTTTTGTCGCAAGGCTTGGTTCATTTTGAGTCCTGGCTTTCCTGATTTTATCTTTATGGTTATTTTCTGCCTTAGTTATGTGCCCCTCTCTCCACTTTTTATACTTGTTCTTTGATGGGGGAGAAACATCTGCAGCTACTTAGAATTGAACAGTCAACCTTCTGAATGGGAGGCAAGCACCTTCACCACTAGGCAACCGTACCACTCATCTTTCATATATTCAATACATATGACTACATTATGCTTCAAATAATTATATATGAAACATATATATATGAAACAGAACATTTAAATTTCTTCTTGATGTCGAAATGGCCCAAACATTTTCAGGTTTCATTTATATTCCCTCATTTCATGTCACCTAGCAGAATAATTTTTATCCCTACAAATCCCATTCATTCAGAATGTTGCACAAATTTCCTCTTTGGTCCTTCTATTATCAACATTCGCTAGAACAGAATAAGTAACTATCAATTAACTTATGAATTCTGTCTTTATACATGCCAACAACAGCTTAGATGACACTGATTTATATTTTCTTAACCTTTTTATTCATAATTATATCTACATATTCCCTGCCTTACATGTATTCATAAATTCCTTTTCACAAAAATAAGCAATCTTTATTCATCTCTATTAATCCTTTTCCCTTTTTTTGTTTCACAGAAAAGCAAAACATTTCCTTCCTTCCTTTTCATTCAGCCATACTCTTTACTACTTACTCTTTAATTGCTTATCATAATATTTTACACACTGCAGGCCCCATCAGTTGGCTTCTTAAATACAATATATAGCTCTATGCCTCTGCCACCTATTATGGCTCTGGTCAGTTTAAGCTTTTACATCGTATCTTATAATAATATAGAGAAGATGTAGACCAGGTAAACAGGCTTACCAGTACCACATCAGCATTTTCTGCTTACGACACAGAAAATGGTTTGAAAGAGGGGTCAAACAGACCATCTACAGTCAGACTGAACATTCTTCTCTCAACAGAGAGTAGTAGTAAGAAATAATATCACTCAATTTAAGGAAATTTTGGCCGGTGTATTACAGGTGAAACTAAAGTCCAATTTAATCCCAAGCATGTTCATGCTATTTATAAAAGTAAGAGATCAAATGTAGAGACTACATGTCAAAACCACACACTTTTGCTTGCATAGACCAACCATAGACCAATCTATATAGAAGATATAGACACACACAGAATGTAGATGTGAAAGAGATCATTCACTGTTTTTTGGGTCTTTTCAGCCCTAAAATAATCTTTTGAATTTAGATAGAATAAATAACTCAGTAAATAAAAATAAATATACGCTATTTATGATACAATGAAATATATCCTGATTATAAAAAACAAAAAACAAAATCTCATCTAAAACAACCACCGAGAATGCAATGCAGTCTAGCTCTATTCTGATACAGCCAGGAATGTACTTTGTCAGCCTACACAGGCTTAGTTGCAGTTGGCAGGCTTAGTCTAAAAGGAAGCTGTTATTAGCAACACAAAATTCCTGAAATAATTTAAGTGGGCATTGCCCACACCAACCAATAACTTCTTAATGACTTTTCATTTGAATTTACAATAAATACTATAAATGTACTATTTTTCATAACAGTGTATTTTTCAGTGTTTATGTAGAAATAAGAGAGAATTACAACAATGTATTACTGTTTTTAAATTATATAAACTATTAATATCTCAAGAAGAGATCCATTTTGAAGTAGTAGTATGAGGCCTACTAGAAAAGTGAATTGCTGTGAATTTGCAATAAATCAATTGCTAAATTGTACCACTATGCATTCAGTTTGCAGTCAATTCATTTTTGCATTTCCTAACCTGTTAAATGTAATCTTTCCCTAACTTTTTTATTTTATAGCAATTTCTACAATACAAATTGTATATGGAAATTGTCCAGTCATTGTTAAGGCCAGTGGGAAATACAACAGACTTGCTGACAATAACAGTGTTAATGAATAATACAGAATGTCACAATATAATTTCAATATTTCTCATGCTTTAACACCTATCACATTTTGTAATATTTTTTTCAGCAAAAGATATATTTAAAAGCTTTGACTTTAAATATACATTTCTGATATGACTAGTGATTCCTAAAAATCACACTAAGTAATAGAAAATATAATTTTACTGAAAGCTTACAAAACAGAGAGACAATAGCAACTACATATATACATATAAAGTGAAAGTCAAAAGACACTTCCTTTATGGCTAATGACTCATTATGGACCAAATGTATGTATGCATTTACATATGAAATTGTCATGCCCCTAGTGAAGACTGACTCTAAGGGAGAGGAGGAACAGCCGACAGGGAGTGGAAGTGTGGCTCTGGAGGTTGTGGAGGAGGCTGGGGAAGGGCAGAGGCCGGCTGGGCAGTCAGAGGAAGACCCAGGCCCATCCCCTCTCCATCCTAGGGCATGCAGGGAGGAGAGGATAAGGGAGAGATATGGTCTACTGGGGAGGAGAGGGCCTTGATCCTCTTCATGGGCTGCAGCTGTGACAACTGGATAAGAGGATGGGCATGCGTATGGGCAAGTGCTGGAAACAAAGCATGAAAATATCTCTAGTTTATTGTTCCTCTCTGAGTTTGGCATCCTTCCCATCCTCTGATGTTCCAACATATGCATTCCAACATATCCAACACGCACAATAACTAGAATAGATAAATTAAGGAACATATACGATAGTATGACTAATTCAATAATACTTAAAGAAGAGAGAATGGAAACAAGTGCCTGGGATTAAACAAGAACCAAAGGAAGTGTACACATGCTCTGGGTGCAGAATCTACTTTGGTTATTTAAAGTAATATGTCTTAGCAATTCTACTAGATCACTTAGAAACAAGAGCCACCTTAGTTTCACTGTAAAACACCAGTAAAAGTTCCATATATTCCTAGAAACTAGTATGTAAATGATCCCTTGAGTGAGTATTCTGGAATGGTTAAGTTATATTCTGAAAGTCATGTTCTAATGGAAGTAATGACTAGTTAGAATTGTCTCAATTTATAACTAGTTCAGCAGAAAACTAACTTCAGGTTAAGGAACTAGACTAGAAAGTGGAAGATAGTGAGTTCAAATGCTGCCTTAGGCCATGAAAGACAACTGGGTGACCCTGGACGAGTCTCTTTTTCTCTCTCAACCCAGGTTGGAGACAAATTATTATGGAGAAGATCCATCTACCATCAGTCAATTGGTGTTCATACAGTATGTCTCCCTTATTAAATGTATCCTAAATGCCACGTTAAGTTATAAGAGGTTTCAAACATGCTAAGAAGCAAAACTGGGTATTCTGTAACTTACCAAAAATGTTACATCTTATTAAACATTTTTAAACTATTAAAATCTCATTCTCTAGCAAAAAAATAAAGCTTCTTGTCAAAGAAATTTATAAGATTTTTTTCAAAACAAATATATGAAATTATTAAATTACCACCAGCGAGACTTTCAAAAATGTTTCCTAATAATTCGACAAAATGCTAGAAATGTGGTCACGAGCAGGGAACCTACTACCACATGTGGTGGACCTGCCCAAAAGCAAAAAAATATTGGCAGAAAATTAGAAATTGGCTTTAAGAAATTACAAAAATCAAAATTGAATGGAAACCAGAGATATTTTATTAGGAATATTAAAACAAAAAATTAGTAAAAATAATATTATATATTATACTCCACATATTAACAGCAGCAAGGCTTGCCTTTGCCCAAAATTAGAAATGTGAAAATAATCTCCCCAACTTTATGATTATAAAAAAAAAAATTATACACATGAAAGGAATAAAGTCAAATGAAAAGGTATGATGGAAATTGGTAATATTATGTGTACTATATAATGTAAAATTAGATGAAACTTTGTGTTATATATATACATATATATTAATGTAGCAATGTAAATGATTATCTTACAACAGCTTGAGAGATGTCAGATTGAGTGAACATGGTCTTGCCTACGTTGCAATAAATGAAATGTTTAATTTTATTGTATTTGTATATTTTTGCTTAATATTTTTAAATTTTAACAAAAAAAAATATTAAAATTAAGAAAACCATGGTTTACAAGCAGGGAGTTGGATTAGAAGACCTCCAAGGTGCCTTGCAACTCTTGTTATTCTATTCTAAATTTTGGTGGCAGGATTCACACATGACCTTCATGGGTGTAGTACCATATAACCCAAGGCTGTCAAACTCCCAGCCCATGGGCTGGACGTGTCATACAGCTGGATGCGTCATGTACCACGAAAGGGACGGAAGTCACGTTATGTCAAGTGATGCCACCCTGATGACATGAGTTTCACACCCCTGATATAACCCTTTGAACTATAGAATGGCTTTTACAAGGCTCTGGATGAGTTTCCCTTCGAGCTATTTACTCAGAAAGGAAACCACCGTAGTTCTCACCAAACAACAAGGTTACTTAATGTAGCAAAGCTGTTTATAACCATTTCCAAAGTTCTGATGGACATGCAGGGGATGATTGCATTTTGGAAACTTGCTTGTATTTAGGGCCTTTGGTAATATCCCTCAGTCACTTAACTCTGATTTTCAACATATTTTATGGGTTTTTAGAGTTTATTTCTGGTTTTCAGCAAAAAAAAAAGCCATTGGAGAAAACAAGACTTCTTTAATTACCATGGTATTTATCTAATGACTGTGTAAAAAAGGTCATAAAATCAGACACAGTCACATCGTGATCCACTTAACAACCACTGCATCTTAGTACCATAACTCTGATATGTTTTTACAGCTTTTTAAATGTTTTTTGTAACTTTTCGCAATACATAAAAAAGGAGTGACTTTAGATTTGTTTTCAAAGAGTTTAACTGCTAAGGCTTTGTGAAAATGGTTTCAAGAAAGACTTTGAACAAATCAGGAAAAATCCTCTTGTGAGGGAAAAAAAACTACTTTGTTTTAATGTAGGATTTAAGGATAGCTGGGAGGAAGACAATAAAAAAGCATACAATTGGCTTGCCTATGAATTGCTACCTTTAGTAATATTTAATGGTTATCTGGATTGGATAGTTTCTCTTCTGGAAATGTTCAATGTTGTAATGGATTAGTTTGTAATATTTACACTATTATTTTTGGATACTTAAATAAGAGAGAGTATTTGTGGTAATGTTTAATAGCTCTGCACATACACAAATATATCTATATATCTATGTCTATGTATGTATGTGTTAGCTTTGTTTTTTTCTGTTTAATATAATTCTTAATAATATTATTGTAATATAATGATCTACAAACTTGAGTCCAGTTTCAGAAACAAACCTTTTCTTCTCTCTGCAAGTAATTCAAGCACATTTAATCAATGTATAGTAAGTGACATTGTAAAAATAAATGGAAGGCAGCTGCTCAAATGTTTAATCAAACAAGCTAATCAAAAAGATAATGCCAGATGTTTCCCATAAGTTCTGCATATGAAGGCACCAGGGAAATCAGCAGGGCACTAATGCTAAAGAACCCAGAGAAGTTAAATCATAACATGAAATTCTATCAAGACTATAAATACTGCATTTCCTTAGTCAGTGTCTCAAAGAATCAGTCTGTAAAGTGTATAGGAAAAATTGAATTTACCATTGTCTGGTTTACTTTAAGTGTTACTTCCTATATAATTTAACAATAGTTTGTGGTTGAAAAAAAACTAATGGCTTGCAAAATTCTGGTTAAAAAGTGACTTTTACATCCCATTCTTTTAAAAAAGACGTTTACTATTTCCCCAAGCCAAATGAAATACAGACATTTCATATTTCTTTAGCTTGATTTCTGTTTTATTTCATCTATTTTTCTAAATTACTTAGCTTTTTAAATCAATGCATAATTAAGAAAAACACATGTTTATATTTAACTTTCATACACTTTTTAAAAGTGACACTTGAAATCATTCCATTCTCGTCTACTGAGGAGTTTATGGTCTAATGAACTCGATATCAAGAATAGTCTTAGACTATTTACACGGCACCTCAACAGAAGGGCCTTGCCAATCATTTGTATATCAAATGGAACTGTAGAACTAAGCTGCTGAAAATCAGCCAAAGAACCTTTCGTTTTCTTGGTGGGTTTTCTCCATATCAATGTTTGTTAAGGAAATAGATACGAATAGCTGCTCATGAAACAATACACCATGAACTGTTTGCATGATAAAGTAGCCTTGCAATGTGCTTGGAACATATTTTTCTAAATATCAAAATAGGAACATTATTTAAAATGTTCAATTAATGATGCCTGAAGTAACAGCCCTGAATTCTGTCTTATTATTTCAGCTATCTAAAAAGGGTGAACCAGAAAGCAATTGGCTATTGCTGTAAACCAGTAGTGAAGGTAGTCCTCAACCTACAACCACAATCGGGACCAGAATTTCCAGCACTAAGCAAGGCAGTTGTTAAGTGAGACATGCCTTAGTTTACTATCTTTTTTGCTATGGATGTTAAATGAATCATGCATCATTACACCAATCCAGTTTCCCCTGCTTGTCAGAAGCCATCTGGGAAGGTCGCAAATGATGATCATATGTAGTAGTGCGATTCAATTGGTATAACAATTGGTTCGGTAATTGCGTGCTTTGCACATGTGCATACCATTTTAAAAAGCCCATTTTCAGCTACAATACTTACCTTCTTCTGCAGCCCCAGTGAGCAAAAAGCTGAAGCGCGGCAAACGGTTATGCCGCGCAAATCAGCTGTGCTCCAAAACAAGGAAATAAAGCACAGGAAAGAGCAGGGGTGGTCGGGCAGGGCCAAATGATCACCGGAACAACTGGTTCACCTGAACTGGTCCAAACTGGTAGAATCCCACCCCTGATCATATGACTTTGGAGCGCTATTCTCATTGCTAAGTGCCTGAATTCTGATCACATGACCCTTGGAATGCTGCAAAGGTCATAAGTGTAAGGACCAGTTGCAAGTCACTTTTTTCAGTGCCATTGTGACTTTGAGTGATTGCTAATGAATGGCTGTAAGTCAAGGACTACATCTGGCCATTACTATTCCTTAACTGGGCTGTATTACCACTGTTCATTTCACTGCATGTTTTGGTGAATTATTGCAAATTAGAATAAGCAAAAAAACAAAGAACAAACACCACCTTCCTAAATTCTTATATACCAAAGGTTTCCTATGACACTCAAATCAGGAAGCTGCAATTTAAGCACTGCTTGGTTTATAAACTTGGTTTACATAAATACCTGAACTATGCTTTTAGAAAAGTTGTCATTTAAACTAACACATTTCTTCTGCAGCTTGTCAATCAAAACATAGATGGAAGATAACGTGAAGAACATTTTGTGTTACAGGTATATTTATGTGCATTTGTGTGTATACACCAGAGGTATGGTATTCAGCAGGTTCCGACCAGTTCTGGAGAACCGGTGGTGGAAATTTTGAGTAGTTCGGAGAACCAGCAAATACCACCTCTGACTGGAGATTTTGCAGTATCCTTCCCCTGCCATGCCCACCAAGCCATACCCACGGAATCGGTAGTGAAAATATTTGAATCCCACCACTGGTATACATACATATACAAATCCACCAAATAATCCACTTTTGGAATAAGCAACATTATACAGACTGCAGAAGGAAGTATGAAGTTGTAATCCAAAACAATGGCTTGAGGTAAGAAAAATAAAACATCTAAAACTACTGTAGTTTACATCAACAATATTCTTCTAAATAGCCTTTCATTCCTCAAAGTGATCCTTGTTCCACCTCTTCCATACTCTTGTTTCATATATTACCTTTTATTCTTTAAATTTCTTACCCCTCTCTTCATTAAGGCTTTTTCATTTCATAAAACTTTTTGTAAATCAATTAACATACATTAAACTGATCTTCTTATGGACTTCCATATGTACACACATAACTTTCTCAATGATCCAATTGTAAAAAGATTGAGCATTAAATGTCATTTCTTATTTTCATCCAATGTACTGATACTGTAACCCCATGACTGTTCTCTCTCAACTAGGACATTATGCGCTAATTTTTATCACTGTGTGAGAGAGTTTACAAAATATGTAAAGAAATATGAGGAACATATATTTCGTGGTATATAACACTGTGTATAATGAATAAATAAGATTGGTAGACATATTTATTTTATTTCTGTAAAGAGAAATATATCACCTGATAGAGCAAAAAAATTTATTGGGAATAACCTCCTTCAAGAAATAAAGATGAATCATTTTAAACTAGATTAATATCCTCAATTACAGTAACAAAGGAAGTTTGCTAAAATCTTGTGTTTATGAGAAACAATATAAAATAAAGAAGACAGAAATGGATTATGAAGCCAGTTCTGTTTATAATTTATGGAACCATTACACTGTGAATTCAAGAAAATATTTCAATAAGAATTACTGTTTTTGAATTCATATTGATTTTTCTGCATTTCTAATATTTAAGAACCTCTTTCCATTGAAGTTTGCAGTAGCTTTGTGAACTGTTAATCACTTCATGATATTTCCACAAAGGTACTGATATATTAGCAATCCATAATTCCTATTTGAATTGTGAGGTTTTTTTCAGAGCATTATACACTTATGATTTGCTAGCTGTGAATGCATGCTTTATTTCCATATATTTAAAAATCAAACACATACAATACACAGCACAAATGAAATAAAAGGTGGTATTTCCTTCTTCCAGATAATCTATATATGACAACATAGTTACATTTCAGGAATTTTTTCTATCCTCATTTTTCATTATAATATTCCTGTACTTGTCATGTCATGACTATGATTATATAACTTTATGTATTTTATTTAGTCACATTTTATGTTGCATTTTCACTCTTTCTTAACACTTAAGAATTCCCAATGCTATATAGCGGTACTTCTCAACAGTTTTCTTCACCGTAGACCCTCTTTAAATACTTTTTGTGGTCATGAATCACCAAGACTTAACTCAAAATTTAAATCATAATATTTCTTCAATATTTTGTGGACCCCCTGCGACAATATCACATCCCCTCAGTGGTCTATGGCCCTCTGATTGAGAATCACCCCCAGAGCTAAACAGCTAGACTTCTGTTTTAGCCACATCAAGTTAATATTTTATTTGAGGATTATTGTTCCTATTTTTCCTCTAAAACCTGCTGGCTTCGCAATTTATTCATGGAGCTAAAATAGTATTTTATGAGAGATCCAAGAATGCCAAATCCTAAAACAGAAGTATTTTTGAAGAATGTATAAAGCAGTATAAATAGCAATATTAAAAAGTATAAATGTCATTATTTACAAACAATTTTATGAAGCACATTTTCTATTATTCTTTAAATGCATCTCATTTAACACAACACAAAAAACATGAAATCTAACTCTGTCTATATTAGGATTTGCCCAAGTTCTAAGATTTGTTGGAGTAGAGAGTTTTTCTGTTTTTATTAGAACTGTTATTAATACATTGTGTGGAATGCAAGAAAGACCCTTATTCCTGATGGCTACTAATTCACAAAATCTCTTCCCAGAGGGGTCAATCTTGGCCGGGGCCAATATTGGTTTAATTTCATCATAAATTAACACCAGGACTGAGTAACTGCAGCTCATTCTTAATCTACCCCTAATTTATGCTTGTTTGTGGTTTATGCTTTATCATCATTCATGTTCTGCTTTTCCTATCCACTAAAAGTTTGTTACTTTCAAAATGATTTGGAGGAACTATTTAGGACCTCAATTGACCACACATCACATTTCATCCCAGCCTGTAAAAAGAAACACCTGCTTGAAGAGGACGTGCTGCTTGTATGAAAGTCGGGGGGGAGTATACTTTAATGCAGTGGTCACCAACCTGTGGGCCGGGGACCACTGGTGGTCCGCAAGAAATTTTTGGTGGTCCTCAGAGAAATGTCCCCCTCAAAGTACACATACCTCCCAAGCAATTAATCCAGACTGCACAGGAACACAAGGCTGCGCCACCCACATGGCCCACCCACCTGCTGCCCCCCACCCTTCAGCCGAGCACAAACCTTACCTTGATTAGAGCCCCGCGAGCTGTAACTGGAAGGTAAGACCAACAGCAGGGGAGGGAAATCCACCTGGGGTGGCTTGCTGACGTTGGTGGGAAAGTCGGTCCCATATTCCAGAGCTGCAGTAGTCACAAGATTGGCCCTTTGGTCACCCTGGAGCAGCTGCTCCTCCACCCGGGTGCACCAGCCTGCCATGGACTGGAGGAGCAGCTACTCCGGGAGGACCAAAGAGCCAGTCCTGTGACTACAGTCCAGCTCTGGAATATGGGACTGACTTTCCCACCAATGTCAGCAAGCCACCATCAATCAAAATTCATATTAGTGGTCCATGGGATTTAAAATTATGAGTTTGGTGGTCCCTGAGGTCCAAAAGCTGGATGACCCCTGCTTTAATGAACAGCAAATAGGTGGTGTACCTCTGTGAGATCAGGTGAATTTCTTTAGGAACAATTTTCAAAGATTATATAGCCATATTACTTACATCTTTTCTAAAATAAGGTAGATTGTTAATATTTTCAGGCCTATGAACATAAATATATATTATAAATATTGGAATAAGGAATTTTATACTGATTGTGCTCAGTGGTGGGCTGCAACCGGTTTAATAACCGGTTCTGTGAGTTCACTTTTCACATGCACGAAGCATTCAATAAATACCAATTTGAACCTTTCCAGCTCACCTTCCTTGGTGAGTAGAAGAGCTGAGGCGCTGTAATCCACTTTGCCATGCAAATCAGCTGAGCTGCAAAAAAGGAAATATAAGACAGGATAGGGCAGGGTTGTCATTTGTACAGGTTCACTAGAACTGGTACGAACCAGCATCAGCCCACCACTGATTGTGCTCATTATAAAGACACAGGATATTCTAGCTTCAGCCATGAAATTGCTTTCTCCTACTATAGTGAGGTCAGAAGGAACTGTTCAGAAGTCTTTGCCTTTGTTGATTAAAGCATAGCTAATGGCATGTGTGATTAATCTGCAAAAACCATGGTTTTGAAACTTTGTTTCAATGAATCGTTGTTAAAATTAAGAGGTAGTGCTAAACTTTGGGATCTGAAACCTTTGGTAACTGCTACATTTTGGGAGCTGAAGCTGGAAAGCTGTCTTCTTTACAGCTTTCAAAATGATGAAATAGGAAAAAAAACACCACGTGCTCCAATTTCAAGTAAGTCTTTGCTCGAACAGCATTTTTAATCAAATTACATGTTCCAAAACATTCTGATAAAGTGCTTCCTGCCTATAAAAGACAGAAGAGCAGTATTATTTTGTTAAAACAAATGGAGAGATTTCAGCAATTTCTAGAAATCAGGTGCCAGTTGAGAAAACCCTTTCTCCACTTCTGGTCAGGGCAAATCGCACCCATGGTGCATATTTCCTTGGTACAACACAGTGTACCAAGCTTCACCTGGAGAAAACAGCCTATTCCACACAGCCTATTCTTTAGACCCATCATGACTCATCATAGAGTCATCATTAATTTCAGGCATAGCTATTCTGTTGAAATGAAACTTTGGCTATATAGGTGAAAACCATCTCAATTCTGAAAACCTATTGTCTGAATTTAAAAATTATTATTTCTGTACACTTCATACACGAACACAACGTGACACATACTAAATTCAGTATCTTTGGACATCAGTGTAAAATTGTTCCAATAATTCCACATTAAAGTTTTTACTTCTGCAGAAAACATAAGCAAAAGAGCTCCAAGATTCTGTTATCAGATGATTATTTTACGCAGAACAATATAAAATTACAGCTGCAAATACTTTATCTGGTCTTCATACGCATGAAGTTCTTCCACAAACTAAGATATTGTAATGTAACCAGTGTGGCATTTTGTAATTGACAGAGGAAAATGTTATCAATACACAGATTTTTCAAGTTCTGTATAAGATTTTTTCATTTGGTACTCAAAGTGCCAATAACCACTGGGGGTACCCACACCAGTTTATGCCATAATCTTTCAACTTCAAATTTCAAACCTGATATTTTCTGTGCTCTCTAATGCTTTCTTATATTATTATTATTTCTATTGTAGAAAATTTCATCTAGATTACTGTCTGCAAATGAACCAATAGGAACCATAAATAAGGAAGAGAGAGAGGAAGAGAATTAATATGACAGTATTTATTAAAAAAAGATTTGGAAAACATTCCCGCATCTAGTCTTTTGAAGTCTGACACCACCAGTTCATTTGTTTCATGCATTCTGCATTCCGCCAGGCCAATGCTGAGGTAATATAACCTTGCACAGCATGTTTTGGAAACACAGATGGAGTTTCTGACTGTCCATATGGCAATAACTAGCTATTGCAACCAGACAGCTGCAGGAAGTGGGCAACCTCACTAGGATAGCCATTCCAAAGTCCTGTTGGTGTTCTGAATTTTGCAGGAACTCATGAAATGTGTTACTCATATTATCTCACATGGAGCTCCTGTTATAATATTTTACTTGCACATATATTTGTTACAGATTGTATATCATATTGTAACTCTTTGAGCATATTTCAGAAAGTTTAGAATTCTAGCCAATTTTGAATCTGTTTTGGAAAATGTGTAAACTGATTCTCCTTAACTGGTACTTTAGAAGCAAAATCATATTTTAAATTGGATCCAGTCTGTTCTTCACACAAATAGAAAGGGCTATCTTTTAGTAGGGTAGGGGGAAATCATAGAGAGAACTTTCAGATTTAGTTTCCTTTCCCTCTTTTGACTGGATAATAATAATAAGTTTCAGCAATAAGTGAATGAGTATGTTTTGATCATTCGGGAGGTGAATCAAATAACAGTAAGCATTACGAGTGAAAATCAGAATACAAACAATAAATGTGGCACAGTACATTTACATTGAAACAAAAGGCTGAGTGAATGTCTTAAACTGGCAAGAAAATCTCATAAGGCTCTGTGCCAGCCATAACTGGACAAAGAGGAAATTCCACAACTGGAGTGATTTTACTGAGAATACCTCTCTAGGGTTGCCTGATGAATGAGATCATTGGATCTTAATTGATTGGCAGGATAAAAAGAAAGTGTTCTAATGGAGTACTCAAAGTTGTAGTCCCAAATAGTGTGGAGGACACAAGTTTGGAGAAGCTTTGTATATAACTTCTTTTTGTATAATATTTCTGTTCCTAAACAGAATCAACAATGGTAACAAAAGATACATAGGAATACTGCTAGTCTTCATTTGGCAGCACAGTTGAGAATCAATAACTCCATTAATAAGTAAAGTAATTGCTAAATAGGAGCTCCTAACAATTCCCCCAGCCTTTGGAATGATCACCCTGAGAGTGAGGGTGGGATAGTTGTTAGGAGGCAAAAAAATAGTAAATGGTTAGTCTTATCAGTTTCAAACTGGAAAGCACAGTTACAATCACATGATTTCCCACTTACTGAATTATTGCTAATTAACAAGATGTTTGTCTTACAAAAGAATAAGCAGGCATATAATGGGGCATATGCATCAATACCAATGTGCTGGCACCGGCAGCCATAAGTCCACTTCAAATAGCCTGGTGTAGTACCCATTGTATGCCTGCTTACTCTCTTGTAATCCCTTCTCTACATTCTTTTCACTTTGTGGTGAGGAGAGTAATAAGATTGGGCACAGGAAAGCTTGTCTATAGAATGTATTTTCTGCCCCCCCTCCATAGACCACAGGTACCAGGGAAGAAGGGATTACAAGATAGTAAGCAGACTTACAATGGGGAACACAACAGGCTGTTTACGTAGTCTGCTCAGAGCTGACAGTGGTAGCACATTGCTTCTGATAGGCATTCCCAATTGTACCTCTTTGTTTCTCATTCCTTGCTTTCCATTTTTGTCACTCTACAAGGGGGTGCAACAATAAGCACAGGTCATGTATTAACCGCAATAGTGATCATGTGACTGAAGGACACTATAAAGATTGTATGTGCAGCCATTTATCATAAAGTTATTTTTTTCAGCACCATCATAACTTTGAAGTAAGGACTATCTATACTACCTTCTATCAGTTCTAGGTAACACTTCTTTTTCTCTTGAGATCCAATATTGAACTGGACCAGGAAGATACAATTTGAAATCATTATTTGATCAGAAAATTCTCTAGCCTGACTTTTAGCTAATCCTTTTCTCTTCCTCCAGCCTATCTCACAGGAACAGAATGAAGATAAATGAGAGGTTGACCTTACATTACATCATCTTGTGCTCCTCAATGGACAGGCAGAGATATGCAAAACAAACAGTGATAGTTTAAATACTTTACCTTTGGGCTGAGATGGTGCATTCCTTATATGTAAGTGCACTGCAAGAATTATTTCAATTTATAATTCCAGATATTCAATACTTCCCTTCTGCAGTTTTTTACACATATACATGTGCATGCTATACACACACACACACACACACACACACACACACACTCCATGGTCAAGGCCGGTACTGCAAGACACACAACAACTATCTATTTTATTAACAAACTCTTCTTTTTGGCCATCATTAGGGCCTTAGTTTTTAAATACATTAAAGTTCTTCTTATGCCAAAAGTGAAGAGAAAAACCTAAACCTGAGCAATACAATATGCTAGCATATGATTAATGTAAATCATCTGGAAGATCCATATTATTATACCTGGAATATATTATTTCTTTCCTCTCCAACCAATTCCAGATTGTACAAGGAGCTAACAAGTATTATACAAACACACATACATAATGCAGCCATTATAATAATGCCAATTCTTTGACTGAAACTTCTATTTCATGCAAGTCTTTTTGTCTTTAACTATAAAATAAACAAATATAGTATTGTGGTATAACAAATATAAAATAGCATCTTTTTATGAACACCATTAAACTGCAAAGGATAGAAAAATTAGATTAAGATAGAGAGAATAGGCTTTAAAAAGCTATTTTAAAAGTCCAATTGGCAACTACCCTATCCAAATGTTGAACCAATCGTGATAAGCTATTTGATAGGTTAGTTTATCCATGTTGTGCTGGTCATTGTTAA
The DNA here is from genome assembly GCF_049901715.1 of Pseudonaja textilis. NCBI lineage: Eukaryota > Metazoa > Chordata > Lepidosauria > Squamata > Elapidae > Pseudonaja > Pseudonaja textilis. The sequence continues at coordinate 151,884,970 of NC_141992.1, forward strand.
AGTGCTGAATAAGCAGCATGAGTGAATAAATTGCATCCAATTAATAAACTAAATTTATCACAAATACTAGGTCTGGAACATTGCAGTATTGTGATTCTCTTACCTTTGATTTATTCATTTTATATTATTTTTGAAGCAACCAATCTCCACATTTCAAGGGCAATAACACCAACCTTACCATCTCTATTTTATAATTACATTTTTTTTTAATAGTTACAATTTGCAAAGCCTATCCAAACTCAAGATTCCCAAGGGGAAGAGAGGTCAGCTTCACTGAGTCTAAAGGTGTTGCCGGTGAAGATATTACCCAAACTATTTCCTTTATCAGCAATTTTATCTGGGACAAATGCTAGGAATGTCTCCAAGATACACACCAACATTGTGAAACCTTTTGCCTTGCAGGGGAAGAAAGAAATGAAGTGGCTGTGTGTGAGTTGAGAATCCCGCATCCCGTTTTAAGTCAATGGATGGATTGGTATTCGAATTACTGGTTGCCTCCCTTCGGAGTGAGCACAACTGAGCATTATAAATTAGATCCAGACACATATATTTATAAAATCAACAGGTGCGCAAATAATAAGACCCTTCAACCGCAATCCTAAACCCTAAACTCTAAGCCACTATTCTCATTAGCTTAGTTCTGAAAGACGGGGAGGGGGGGGATCGTTGGGGTTGTTTGAAGGTGAGGGACGCTCCGTCTGCCAGCCAATTCCCTAACTCGGAACTGAGCCTCTTCTTAATAAGTGACCATTTCCGCGTCCCTTCCGCTCTCTGTGCCCTCATTACTTTTTAGGTTATCTCCAGGCTCATCTCGGTTAGCAAACAAACTTGATCTGCAAGCTCTCTCCGGCGCCTTGAAAGGGAGCCATTTGGCCATTTGCGCCACACATGCCCACCACACACACACACGCTTCCCCTCGCCAGGGCACCACCAGAAGAACCGCGCATTCCTTCAGCTGGACGCGGGCTCCCTCGGGTTGCGCCTCAGAGCGGAACGGCGATAAAACCCGGCGCAACTAATTTGCAGCTCCCGACCGAAAGTCGACTCAAAACTCCCCCGCAATGGCAGCAGCGTCCGCCAGGCAGGCAGCGACCGCTCAGGCAAAAGCACGGCTGGCCCGACCAAGTGCTTTCCCCCCCCCGCCCCTCCCGCTTTACCTGAGAGGAGACCGGCTTGGGGGACCCTCTGGAACGAAGCTCTGCTCCACCCTGCTCGGCAGCCGGGATGGAGTGTAAGAATGATAGGCTGTCAGCACCACGCTGCCCGAATCCTTTATCTCCATTATGGGACGCGCATGTCTTCCTCAACGCCTGGCGGCCGACAAGTTGTCTACTCGGGAAGCCTCTGGCTTCTTCGGATCAAAGGACTCCGTCAAGCCAGCCAGGCATGGCCTTGCCCTTTAAGAGCCCGTTCCCTTGTTACGGATTGCCGGGCAGGCGAGACGAGGCTCTTCTTACTGCCAGAACATATGAATTAACATAGATTCCAAAACGCCGCCCCCTTGCCCGCCTCCCTCGAAGAAAGCCCCGAGTTTCTAAGTAACTAGAAACCAGAAGGAGCCCTGCCCTGCGTGGCACCGAGGTCCAGAAGCCCATACGCCTCCGTCTACTCCCACCTCCCCCCCCCCTCCACCCGCATTTTGCTGTACTTTTCTAAACTTTTCCAAGAAAATGCGAACTCAGGGTTCTTCCTCCTTTTACACGCGTAGCGTTTGTTACCGCTGGAGTATGTAGAAAAGGAGAAAAAGAAGAAGAAGGAACTGCCCCCCCAATTATACTATTTATTTTTCAAAAGATCTGTTTCTAAAGAAAGTGTGGATCACACCAAACAATATTAATCAGTTCCTTTCATTGTATCCATAAAGAGACAGTTCAGAAGCAGAGAGCAAAAATATCTCAATCCAAGATTAAATCCAGGGTGGCACTGCTTTTTCATTGTAAAACAGTAAATCTTTTTTGTTACAACACGTTGTGCTAATTTCATAGTTTTTTTTTTCTTTTCTGTACCAAAAATTCCAAACGTGGTCTATTTGATTTAAAATTGTATACACTTTTTAAAAACCTACATTACTCTTTCCAAAACCAAATAGTATTAATAAACACATTAGGGGTGTCAAACTCGTGGCCCGCGGGCCACGCTGGCTCCGCCCTGACCCTGTTTAGTGAAGGGGGAGGGAAGCCCCAATATGTCACATAACACCGTTGTGACAACATGAATTTGACACCCCTGCAAAAATATGTGTAGATGTCTCTTACATCATTTTACACCTCCAATGAAATCTCTTTTTCAATGAAAAACTGTTAATTTCATTTAGAAACCTTGCAAACACACTTTATCCACTGATTCGTTAATATGGGACATTATAACTCTACCAAAATGTTTGTAACCAATGTTCACTTTAGCAATACTTTAATTTTCTATGGAAAGAGTACTGTAGATTTGGAATCACTCCAAAACACATTTCAGTGCCAATTGTAATTATGAATGTTTAGTTATTTCTAATACATTTGTTCCAAATTGTAAAATGAACAAGTGTTATAATTAAATGCCTAACTATTTTTGTCATTTTTGCAGTGTGACATGACAATTCAAGTGGTTTAAAAATTTCACTAGGAAGTTGATCTAAAATATCAATATATCAACTAATTAGAAAGGAAAGAAATATCTGATAATTTCAAACTAGAATAATTGAAAAATATAAATATAACATATGAATATAGGCCAAATTTGTGCCTCCAACCAGCAACATTTAAATATGTCTTAGAGCCTTTTACGCTGGAAATATTTTAAAATTCCAAGCAGTTGACCTGGGTTTGATTCCAACCCAACACAGATATCCTTTGCAAGATAATTTGTTCTAGTGGTTAAGCCTAGAAACTGGGATCCTGTCCCACTCTTTCACACCCTGACACTAGGCCATCACACTCTTTCAGCCCAACCCAACTCATAACTAGGTAGGAATAATAACAATATAGTCATTGACAAAATTTCCATTTGTCAAAAGGCCATGTTGCTTGGATCCACACATGTACTATACCAATACATGATGATATCTTAGATTCTGGGAATATTTTGATGCACATGGAGAACGATACTGGCTAAACAGCTGGCAGCTATGATTTTCCCTTTTTTGTGAATACAGTAATAACATAAACTACTCTGTTAGCTGCTGCAAGAGGATCATACAATCTGACTACAAACAATGACCTGACAAAGTAGCAACAATAGTGCATTGGAATATCTGCAAAAATATCATGCTGCAATAGAAAATGAAGAAGCTTAAATGCCCTGAGGCTTTAGAATTAAACAGACAGGCACTTGCTCAGACTTCACAATGTCAATAAGAAATACCCCCCCAAAAAAGTCTGGATAGCAGATATGGCAGTACCTGGAGATGGCAGAACGGAAAAGAAAGTAGTGGAGAAAATCACAAAATATAGAAATAGAACGACATTGGGAAAAGGAAGCAAAAATAACACCAATAGTAATAGATTGCTTGGGTGCATTCCCAAAAGATCTGGAGCACCACTTGAACATTATGGGCACCAACAAAATGACCAGCATTCAATGGCAAAATCCAGCTTTAACTGGGAACAGCTAACATCTTGTGATGAGACCTTTAACAGCATCAAACAACAGAATATTCTCTTCTCAGGTCCTTGAAAAGGACTCAGTAAGTGGGTAAAAATACCAAAACCAATCTAAACATCTCGCTGACTGTGTGACCAAATATAATTTGCCATGATATTGGGTGAAGGGGGTATCACATTCAGGGGTGAGCTTCAAATTTTTTAGCAACCAGTTCTCTACCCCGTTGCTGGGGTAGGCGTGGCCATGGTGGCCATGGCCCAGTTTGCCTCATGTACCTTGGTGGGCGGGATTTTTGCCTTACCCGGGCTCTGGAGGCTCTCTGGAGGTTCTCCTGAACTTCTGGGAGGCCTGTTTTTTGCCCTCCCCGAGCCTCTGCGCATACCCTGCACTTACCTGCATCCAAAACAGGCCACATGGGGACTCCTGGGAGGGAGGGGTGGGGCAGGCATGGCCAGCCAGGAGGGGGATTTGGGGGTTCTCCAAACTGTGCAGAATCTTAGAGGATCTCCCGAACCTCTGCGAACCCCCAGCAGCCCCCCTCCAGATCACATTAGAACTTTCTAATTGGACCCACAGTAGTTTTTTGACTTGATCATTTACATTCCTTGAAGAAATAAAAAAATTAAAAATATGCTCAGTTATAAAACTGAAAATTAGGTAAATTAAAACTTCGACCAATTCATAGTAACTGTAATTTAAAAACTCAATATTTTTTCTAACACTTTATTAATAATTTGGCAACATAGTTAAAGTTTCTTCAAGATATTAACATAGGAATATCTGCAAGTACAAATATTATTTATTTTATAATATGTGTCTCTTTCCATAATCTCAGTGGGATTTTAACCATTTATAATAACATTAAGCAAATAAACTGATATATTTACAAAATGAAAATATATCCTTGGTTAATTATAAGATGTCAAACCCTAAATAAAATCTCATTTGTAACACATTTTTATAGATACCTTAGAACATATAGAAAAGAGATGAAACATAAATGAACTGAATACTCTGCTAATTTGCCAATGATTGTGCTACATCGCCCCATTTTATAATGATATTTTAAAGTAAATTATCAGCATATAATAATAATTCCATCTGCTGTTATGTTAAAAAGGTCTTCCTGACAAGAGAAGCCAATGGTTCTTATCAGTCTCCAATGGTACTTATCAGTCTTAAGTTAAGAATAGAACATCTTGATAGATCAAGAGATAATTTCATTATAATCTTTCATGAAAGATGCAAAACCACAATTAACCCAATTAATAAAAAGGAAATCCATGTTTGAGCAAAATGGGCTCCAAAACCTTCCAATGTGCCATATCAATAGCTTTTTCTACATAGTGATTGATGTAGAAATCTGTTGTTAATTTAGTTAATAAGCTAATATCCAATGCTTTTTGTCTTTTGATAAAATCATATACCACAAAATGATGAATTAGAAGTAATGTGTACTCTACATGTCAAGCATTTGGCATCAGCATTAAACAAAGAAATAAGCTAACAACTTGACCAATTAGCAGACTTTTGACCAGTCTTCACTGTTTTGTAATGCTTTGGGGGGTGGGGAAACATTCAGTGTTAATAGAGACAAAAAGATAATGTATGTCTTGTATTATTCTGCTAGATAACCATCAGGACTAGGAAGTTTTCTTGTGTTCATAGATTTAATAGTATTTTTATTTCTGAAAAGTATAATAGCAATAGCACTTAGACTTACATACTTTTTCACAGTGCTTTACAGCCCTCTCTAAGCAGTTTAGAGTCAACATATTGCCCCCAACAATCTGGGTTTTCATTTTACAGATCTCAGAAGGATGGAAGGCTGAGTCAACCTTGAGTCTGGTGAGATTCGAAGTGTCAAACTGCAGGCAGTCAGTAGACAGCAGAAGTAGCCTGCAGTACTGCACTCTAACCACTGCACCACCGTGGCTTAATTTTATATGAAACTTTATTAGAAAAAATATATATAACCAAAAATAAGAATTAATTTCTTATTCAGCTGTTGTTGTCAGCAGGACAAAACTGATAGCAATTTTTTTAAAAATATTGATTTGTTAAATCAGAACTTCCTTGATTATTTTATTTTTGCTGTTTTAGTTGAAAGGCTAATAATTTATCAGGTCTTTCTCTTCATTTTCAATATTTTCATTTCTTACTATTCCATTAACCCAAATTTCAAACCTTCAAGGAATCAGTTACAGTGTTATGGAAACAATTAATGTTAATTTTCTAAGGCTTCTAAGGCTTCTTCCTTTTGTTGCTTACATTCATGTAGTTCTTAGTCATAGTTTGTGGATTTAAAAACCTCTATAAGCTTCATCTGAAAGGGATGTTGCATTAATTTATTTATCTAATGAAGTTCTGTTTCTTATATGCAGCATTTGCTCTGTTCAGTCTTTAGAGCTGACATAATTGCTGTCTGGTTTGCTAAAGCAGGAAATAAACATTAACCAATGAATGCTGGAAGCTCAGGGAAAACTCTAAACAGATCAGTCATTTTTGTACAACGGTGTGACTCTAGAAAAACAGATGAAGAAGGTGGTGCCTATTCAGCAAATGGTACAAGAATAAAATAACAGTGGAGAGGGAATTTGCAAACAGCAGCAAAAGCGAAATAACACATTGTTAATGTGGGTTCCACTCTTCATTTTGTTCTTTAGTAATGTATTTCATTGCAATTACTTATACTGCAGCACACTTGTAACCACTAACATTCTGGGGCAACTATTTCCCTGTTTTTCTACACCGCAAAATATTTAGCTTCTACAGGATCTAAACCATAGTAGGAAAAAAACCACCCCAACATATTGTACATCAGATTTCTAAACAAAAAGAAATTATGGAAGCATATGAAAAAGCAGATAATGTAACCCAAATGTAGAATGCAGTACACATTTTAAAAAAGAACCTAAATCAGGGTGAATGGGTATACCAGCCATCTATTTTCAAAGCACACCACCTAAATATTTAATGAATTTAGAGCCAAGCTATAATCTGTTAGTTGATATAGAATTTTTTTTTATTTCTGCCTTTGAATTAACTTTTCAAGAATAGACAAACAAGTGAAAGCTGCATTGGTTGAAATGTTAACTGTTCACATTATAAAAATGACTAGTATTAAACTAGACCTCAAATGTACAACTTCCATTGGCTCAAAGGCCACTTCAAGTTCAGGTAGCATGGCAAGGTCCACATTTCAAAAATGGAGTGGGCAAATCTTTTTTGAAAAGATAGATTCGGGAATTTAAAAAGAATCTGCAATGCAACAGCATTAATTTTGTCCTTCACCAGCACCCGCCTACCCTCCCCACCACATGCAAGAAAGAGTCCAGATTTTTGGTCAGAGCATATTTTATGATATATCGAGCTCTTCTGTAAATGCACCAACAGGTAAAAGCTTGTATAAGGGAATGCTATGCCACTTTGTCTCAACTAAAACAGTTTGAGCTTTATGGCATTCAACGTTTGTCAGAAATCTTTAATGAAGTGAAAAGATAAAGAACTTTCCATTCAGACACGCACTACAGGTAATCCTCAACTTACAATGGTTTAGTCAGTGACCACTCAAAATTATAATGGCACTGAAAAAAGTGACTTATGACCATTTTTCACAATTCCAACCATTGCAGCATCTCCGTGGTCTTGTGATCACAATTCAGATGCTTGGCCTCTGAAGTCTTATTTATGACAGTTTCAATGTCCCAAGGTCATGTGATCATTCTTTGCAACCTTTAATGTCAATGGGGAAGCCAGATTCACTTAACAACCATATTACTAACTTAACATCTCCAGTGATTCACTTAACAACGGTAGCAAGCAGGGTTGTAGAATTGGGCAAAACACACTTAATGTCTCAATTAGCAACAGGAATTTTGGGCTCAATTGTGATCATAGGTTGAAGACTACCTGTCTTTTGTCAAATAAGGATATCATGAGAGCTACCTTCAGTTGGGTCCAATCACTTATATCAGAACAGTAATAACACTGAAAATGTAGTAGTGTAACAAACAGATGGCAAATGAGAAATCCTCATATTATCATGAAATAAAATGCATATTAATATTTTGGACCATTAATATTATTCAACATTACCATTCAAGTGTAAACAGATTATAACTTTGTATTCTGTATTGTGTAGGCCCTAATTAAACATGAAGGAATAGCATGTGGAATTCTGATTTTTGTTCCATGTATTCACTCTTACACAATTGGAAGATATGTGGAAAGTGTTCTATTAATAATATTTCTGTTGAATATAGAACCTATAAATAAAAGATGTTCTTGCATCTGAAGAATTTCATGTTTCTATATTATGAAAATAGACATGATCATATTGCTCTCAACTGACATAATTCTTTTTTTAAAAAAAACAGAAATAGTTACAGACATTGAATGTCTTCGTAAACCTATATTTTGAGTGGGAACAAATATGATACTAATGTAAATTTAAACTGGCCCCAATAAATGTTAATGCACAAATAATTCCATTCCGTTGCTTGAGGGACTGAATCTGAATATATTGGCTCATACCAATATATTGGTAAATTTAGTACATACAATATAACTTTCCCTGAGTATTCAATGACAGTTATAAAATTAATGATGCTATTGGTCTGAAGTAATATAAAATGATACGTAAGTTGCTAAGTAAGAAATTTGCTAAGTGAGTTTTGTCCCATTTTACAACTTTTCTTGCCACATTTTTTAAGTGAATCCCTGAAGTTCCTAAATTAGTAACATAGGTAGTTAAATGATAATAGTTCCCCATTGACTTTGCCTGTCAGAGGGTCACAAAAGATGGTCATATCACCTCAGAACACTGCAACAAATATGAACCAGTTGCCAAGCATCTGAATTTTGATCCTGTGACCATAGGGATGCTGTAATGGTTGTAAGTGTGAAAAATGGCCATAAGTCACTTTTATCAGTGCCGTTGTAACTTCAAGCAGACCTTCATAAATTGTATTAGAGTTTTATTAGAATTATTTCTCTGGATTTGACAGTTGAAGTATAACAAAGACACAGTAAACATAGGTTTTCATTTAATGTCATGATGTGAGCTTTTGAAATTATGGCTCAGTTTTGTGCTGAGGAATTTAATATCCCTAACATTCAGGTTTGGAGAAGTAAGTAAATATGTATGTTTCTTTTGTTTCAAAAATTATGAACTTTTAAGGAACTTTTCAAACTGGTTATCATACTCATGGAAATAAAAACAGAACTAAGTATGTTCCTTTAAAATATATGATTAGGGAACAGACAGAAATGTTTAAGATCAGAGACAGGAAGAGATTTCACTCAATATGTCTCTTGAGATTGGCATTTTTAAAAAATAAAATCATCCTAAATCTAATTTACTTTGTCATTACTTTGGGTTTTGCTTCACTTTTACTAATTGGACTTACTAAGACATGCACAGGATTTCACCATTTAATGCTGCCTGAGAACTTTAAAACAAGTTGATGATGGCAGAATTGTACTGAGACATTACACTTTCGCAGGATTACCTCTAACCAATGTAACATAGGGCAAGATAGACTTGGGATATCTGCAGGAAATAAGAAGCTGGCCATACACCCAGGACTTTACCATAACCAAGAGGATTGAGTAAACTGTATTCGAAAAGTTACAACATGGATAACTTGGCTTCTCCCAGAAAAGAAATGAAACACAATTCTTGTTTCCCCTTTATCTCAGATGAATGATTTATGGATTGCAAAAGCTAAAGAAAGCCATGGTCCAACTATATTCCAACAGATGCATCATATGCCTTTTCTTGTCATACAGCTATAGTATGCCTTTGATATATATTTTACAATGAGAGATTCCCCAAATCTCCTTATTTATAGAATGTTGCTTTTAATATAGCAAAAATTTCAAGAAACATATTATTTGATGTCACTGCTGAAAATAATCCCCAATACTTTCCCCTGAATGACAAGGAATTTATATGCTAGGAGTATTTATCCTCAATAGGGTCACTTTATTAATCTGTAACATTAATTGATTATTCTATCTTACCAGAGGTATAATGCTATGCTGGTATGATTATCCATGTATGACATTATCTTTATGGTGGAGACAAAGGTAAAAAGTCAGGTTATGTAAATTTAAGCTTCTATTTAAATAAGTACACTTTTAATATTTTATTTAAAAGAACTATAGTTTGTATTTATTTTGAATATGATGTTTATTTTGGCTTTTTGTCAGAGGCACGAAGGAATGTATTATTGGAGATATTATTCAGATATTCTGAAATCACATTAGTTAAATAAATAATAGTTCACCAAACGCTAAAGTTTTTTTACTAATCAATTACAAAGTATTAAATCAATAATTACTGACAGTCTTTCCAAAACAAAATTCCCTAAACAATGAGTTTCTTCATTTTAATTTCACACTTTTCCTTCTTCTTCTTTTGTTCATCATTTTTACATGAATAATTTATTTACTCTTGTATTGCATTTAGTTTTATAGGAAAACAGTTATTTTACTGTCTGTTTTCTTTATTTACCCCAGACTATATCAAAAGCCACTCCAATTATATTTCCTATTTCTAACCTTTTTATTTATTTATTAGTATATATTACCTGAGTTTTCCCTCAATAAAGATTATTTCCGCTCAAATTTCTGAATTCTCTTTCTTCAAAAATGTTCAATTTCAGTTTCTTTAAATCATAAATCAGCCTATAAATCAAAGAATTTCTCAAATTATTCACTGGTTATTCTACCTGCTTATTAACTTCTTCATTCATAGCAGACATGGTGTAGAGATTGATGGTAGGGATAAAGAATCTGAACATTTATCAGTATATATTCTTCAGGCTACTGTATAGTTAACTGTGGCAAACCCAGATCTTCTCAGTCAGTTATAATCTAGTAGGTTTCTCAGCCTGAGCTGCTGTCACTTCTTCAACATATCATAGATAAAACTCTTGATTAAACGGAAGAGGTAAGCTCAGCCATTATGATTCATATAAGGATGGTTATCATTATTTCAAACACAGAAACTGGGATCTCAACCACAGAGGCTATGATTGAAACAATACTGCCTGAAGTAATTTACAAAAAAAACACATTTGCATATTTGAAAAAGTCAAATTTTAAAATGTCAGAAATTCACCACTAAAAAAAAGTAAAATGTAATTTTGAGTCAGGAAAATACGTCAAATAAAAATATCCATGCTTCAGTGCAGAAGATGGATATAGATTCTCAAATATTTTAGAGTACAGTTTCTACTTAAATTGCAGTATACAGTAAATGATAAGCATTGAAATGGGTTATATAGAAAACAGAACAAAAAGTAATGTTAAATTATAACCATTCATTCCGTTAGTTCTATGATTAAAAGCAACCATGTTTTTGTAGAAAGACAAAGTTGTATAACTGCCAAAAAAGGATTTCCTAGTAAAACAAAGCTGACTTTAATCTAAAAAGAGAGGTAAGTTTTTATTCCAGTTACATTTGAATTTATTTAGCAGTTATTGTTTAAGGCATATAAATCTTTAAAAGCACAAGTTTTTATAGAAGTAAAGAATCATTTCTAGCATCTCTTATTTATGTTAAGTTTATCTATTAATGAAATAAACATTTTGTCCTAGATAAAAAAATCCATGATTCATATTATGTACACTGTAAAAGCAAAATGGATGCAATTATGTGTTATTCTTGATAGATTTAGAACAATGGAGTGGAATGATTAATATTTGGCAAATATAGTCTAAAATAATCTATACTACTTCATGCAGCTCAGCACAATTAGAACATAGATTGTATGTTGTTTTCAAATTAGTCATTTTTCTCCAGAAACATTGTCTCCTTCTACTTTTTAGAGTTTGCAAAAGGTTAAGGCAAATTATTTTTATTTCACTAATTTCTGCGTTCTTCTAATGCTATCAGACTTGTGAAGACAGCACTAGCCTGTCTAGTTATATACTGTAAAATACTGTACCATATTTCTGTTTGCAATACTATTCCTTTCATATTCTCTCTTTCAGTAAGCCTGGGGGACCACAGGCTAACTTCCATCAAGGGAGCACGTAACAGAAGGAACACTTCTGATATCAGAAGCAATTAGCTATCTGCTGTAGTCCTGCTTTCCACAAATGCAGTGGCATTGAAAATTTATCCAGAATAGATTGTCTAGATGTTGGGAAAAGTGTCACTGAAAGATAAAGCAAATATTAAAAAAATAAGAAAATGTGAATAATCAATATGCAGCACATAACTATCAGTTGATAGAAGGCCTCAGAAGGATTCATCTCTGATAACAGAAAGTGCAAACTATGTATTATATTTTTTTAAAAATTATACCACCTACACTTTCAAAATTTATATTCTTTTTTCCTTTTTTCCTCTTTTTTCTGTTCCTTTTAACTGAAATAATATAAATAAATATTATTATGTCCCTTCCTAAATAAAACAAATATTAACTGAAATATAAGTAGAATATTGCTTGGTTCTTGGGAATACTATTTTGGGAACATCCCAGAGAAATTCCTAATTTTAAAAGTAATATGACCTAGTGATGGCACAATAAAAATAGACTCCCCCGTCTACTCGGAACATGTTAGAGAAGAGTTGTTTTTTCATAAAATGGAAGAGTTGTACAGTACTTAGAAAAATAGGGAACAGGGAAGAAGAATGGAGAAAGGATGGATGCCTAGATTAGTCTCATCAAAATTGACAGTGCCCAGCATCTGTCTGGCATCATCCATGACTGCCAATGCATAGTCAGGCAGCATCAAGTAATATATACTAAAATCTAGTATTGTAAATTTCATGCCTAAGAGTTTTGTCAGTTTTCCACTCCTAGTTCTAGTCACACAAAGGACAGAAATTCTTGTCATAGCCAGAGTTAGGTATAGTGCAGTGGAGAGATGTCAGATTGTTTTCCATTTATATTTTTAAAAAAATAGGAGGAGGGAAAGGAGACAGATAAGTCTGGAATTTGCATTTGGCATATCTCATAATAGATGATCTAATTACTAGCTGTGTATTTAAGAAATAATATTAGTGGCCTGGCTCCAGTTCCTCTTTCTCCTTACAGAACAAATGGTTAAAGGCAGAGATTTCTGATGAAGCTAAAAGACCGAACTGAGATGGCACAAATTCCATATTCAGGAATCTAATTCTTACTTGAGGAAAATATACTGCAACTTTAGAACTGGAGGATAACATATCAAGGAATAACTCAGACCCCAGATTTGCCATTCATTTTATTATCAGAAGACACTAGCCTGAGTCAACAAAACAGATGTCCAGCATTCACTGCCTTCTCTATCATACCACGGTAGTCTTAAGTCTAGAATATTTATTATAAGAGGCATCTGTTCTATGAGCAGCTGTTGACACATCTGCCATATCACATAGAATAAGGAATAACTGCAGCCCTGCACTGTTTGCTAAAGGGAAAAAACTATTTAGAACTTCTGGTATTCAGAGCATATTTCATATTTACAAAGCAAAAGTACCTACTCAGACGTTTTAATAGATAATAAGTAATTTCTTTCACTGGTATTAAATGCTTTTTAAAAAACTTAAAGATCATGAGATGTGGAGACTGGAGACTAAAACATATGAAGAATGGTTACAGGAACTGGGCATGGCTAGTCTAGTGAAGAGAAGGACCAGGGAGACATGATAGCAGTCTTCCAATACTTGAGGGGCTGCCACAGAGAGGAAGCGGTCAAGCTATTTTCTAAAGCTCCTGTAGGCCAGACAAGGAATAATGGATGGAAACTGAACAAGGAGAGATTCAACCTGGAAATAAGGAGAAACTTTCTGGCAGTGAGAACAATCAACCAATGGAACAGCTTGGCCTCAGAAGTTGTGGGAGCACTATCACTTGAGACTTTCAAGAAGAAATTGGACTGCCATTTGTCAGAATTGGTGTAGGGTCTCCCGGTTGGGTAGGAGTTTGGACTAGATGACCTATAAGGTCCCTTCCAACTCTGATTATCTGTTATCTGTTAATTATCTGTTAATGTATTTTACTGGAAAATAAATTGTACTTTGCTGGATAAGTTCTTTGCTGGATTAGGCACAGCCTATCTAATTCAACATTCAAAAACCAGGTTGTACTGGATGACCCACTGCTGGGTGATGAAAGTTGTTTAACATGTATTAAATGTAAATGTTGATGATAAAGACATTCTGAATAGATAATGACCTCAATTAAAATATCTTAAGTTCAAAATAAAGAAAACAGCACATATCAATTAAAACTTATTTACCATACATCAGCTTTACCTACAAAAATGTTAACTACTTGTGTCTGCTTCTAGAAAGTGATCCGATGTGTCTTTCCAGATGCATTGTCAGGTACATAAATACATGCCCTATGTGTTAAATAACAGTTGAAAATAACCAACCACATGTAGCACCTTAAAGATATATGCATTTGTTATAGTATTCATGATGTCCTTGCTTTCAGAGACAAAGGTTTACTCCATCAAATTCCCAAGTTGGTAGGTATGTAGGTATGCAATGACAAAGAAAAGGTGAAAAAGGAAAAAATGGGATTAGAATTCCACCCCCCCAATTTTCCATTAGAAAAATGGAACTAGAAGTGTAAAAGAATAAAATACTCTTTGACAACTACGTCAAAACCTGAAAAATAAACATATGCAAAATAAATATATCTATGTAAATAAGTTTACAGGATAAAGTTATTTTATGAATTGAAATAATTGGCAGCATAAAATTATATCATCACTTTCTCATTTCATTTTGCCTGAAAATGGAATTTGAATGGTTAGACTGCATTCTTTATCTAAAACAGAGGAATCAACATTACTATGAATTAATCTGTGCATCTATATTATAGGGTGAGTCAATAAAAATATAGAAAGCATTGAAAAAATTGTCAGGAAATTAAAACTAAAAGTAATGTCTTTACTTTTCTCCTATTTCCTGTATCTATTGCTGTAATATATAAGAAAAAACTGGTGTCTATGAGGTAGGGAAGAATACTTGAGAAGACATTAACAGCTACTAAGGAAAGAAACTAGACTGGCAGCCAGAGGAACTAGAGTAACACAACTTACTTATTAACTTGTCTCAAACACTGAAAGTTCTTCACTCTTAAGGTAATCTTCTGAAATCTCTTTTATTTCCATTAGTTCCGCTTATTATTATTCATTTACTATGCAACTTTTACCTTTTTGTGTTTGTGGGCTCACAGCCATTCAGTTTTATAGAAAGAGAGATCTAACTATTGATTATATGAAAAGCAGAGCTAAATCCCAAGGGTTTATGAAATCATCTGTGTGGCAAAGCATATGCCGGAAACATATTTTTATTGAGTAGATTAAATATTAATTACCACTATACTGGAATGTTCATTTGAAAGTCTTTGGTTTCAAATACTTTATGTAGCTTTCTCCAAGTAAGTACCTTTCAGATGTGATGGATAACAATTCCCATCATTTACAGTAGGGGTGCCCAAACTTGGGGTATTGTAAGACTTATGGGCTTCAACTTTTGACTGGCTGGAGAATTCTGGGAATTGAAGTCTTCAATTATTAAAGCTGCCAAGATTGGACACCCATGATCTGGGCCTACAGTAGAAGTGGGCTGCTGCCAGTTCAGATGAACCAGTATTTAAGATTCTGTGCACTTCAGCGAATTGGCAAATCCTACCACTGGCTGGCCCTGCCCCTGCTTGTTTTTTGGCCTGTTTTCCAGGATGTTTTGCGAATCATTTGAAAATGATCCCCAAAATGGCTTGAAAACGTCCCTCCAAAATGCCTGAAAAAAAGATGGAGGCAGGTCAGCCAGTAGTGGGATTAGTTCCCACCGGCAGAATCCTACCTCTGCCTTTGAGGCGATTGGCCGGGAGGCAGGGCTGGGTGTGATAAGTGACATCACCCACCCAGCCACATGACCAACCGGCCACACCTACCCAACCAGAGAACCGGTTGTTAAGTTATTCAAATCCCACCACTGTCTACAGTGGAATTCTGATGGGAGATGGTAATTGTAGGCTCCTATAGAAGTCCCAGATGGTATTAACATCAGCTAAAGAAAGCACAGATAAGGAGAGACCTTTGAAAGGCACTCAGAGAAATAAAAATAAATAATGACTGGATTGAAAGGCATTCAGAGAAATAAAAATAAATAATGCCTGGATTGAAAGGCATTCAGAGAAATAAAAATAAATAATGACTGAATTTTTTGAGGCTTATAGTTATGGTGTACACAGAAAAAATATGCTACATATCTATTTGAGGAAGAGTTTTATATTATTTATTTTGCTTTTTTGTTCTTTTTGGGCGGAGGCAAAGCTCCTGAATAAAATCACTATCTTAAATGAGTGTCTATTGAACCCAAACAATTAGCTGTAGACAATAATTTATTTTTAAGTTGAATATTTAAAAAGACATTCATGATTTTTCATTTATGTGATACTTTCAAGCTCATGAAATATTGCTATTTTGGCCTTTAGAACATAATTGTGTTACTATGATACTATGTTTCCCTGTGGCTAGATTAGGGGACAGCTGTGTCCTCCTTCAGCCCTTGGATTTCAGTGGGCTAATGTATTTATTTATTTGCTTTCTTCTGATTTGAAAGTTGGAAGAAGGTGTATGAAACTCTTCTTACAAAATCTGGGGGAGGGGAATACGGAGCAAGCAAAACAAAGTGAAACCAAGCAAAATATTCCTTCAAAGCTAAAAACAATAACATTTCAAAGTATGCACCCACCTGAAAATAATGTCCCCCTGTGTGTGTGTGTGATTATATAGATATAGATATAGATATAGGTAGTATCCAGCTTTGTTCAGGTATTTTCCCACATGCTTTTAGTTGTGCTTTTAAAGTTGTAGCAACATTTTGGCAGAATCTCATCTGCCATCATCAGGCTTCTGTACTGGGTTCGTCTGTGAGTCAGACTGTAAAACAACTGTAAACAACTGTAAAAGTCTGACTCACAGACGAACACAATACAGAAGCCTGATGATGGCAGATGAGATTCTGCCGAAATGTTGCTACAACTTTAAAAGCACAACTATAATGACGTGGGAAAATACCCGAACAAAGCATGGATGCTACCACCACACTTCCATGTAGAAAGCAGACTCACACCCACACAGATGATGAGACGTGACCACGGACCAGAAGCCGTACCGCAGCTACAACACTACCTCCCTCAAACCCCTCCGACCCATACATGAAGTGAACGGACGCCCACAATGAAGATGTGGCATGACCACGAACACGAAGCCAAACAACAGGATCACAGCTCACCAGCTCAAATCCCCCAGCAATTAAGACTAACCTGAGCACAACCAAGCTCCCACCTGAACAGAACACACACACACCCAATCAGAACACAGCCAAACCCCCAACCAATGAGAACACCCCCCCACCCAATCAGAACACAGCCAAGCCCCCACCCAATCAAGTCACACCCCCACTAGCAGTTAAAAGGAAGAAGCAGCTGCAAGCTCACATTACTCCAAGAAGCACAAAGCCGAAGACACAAGCCTGAAGATGACGAATAAGATTTTGTCGAAACGTCGCCAGGATACTTCCAATCTTACATGGGAAAAAACCCATGTAATAACCCATGAATAACCAAAGATCCACATACAAATTCCCGCGAAAACCTCAGAAAACATATATTTATATCTATATACACACACACACATACATGCATACATACATACATAGATATATTATTTATAAGATTCAGAATAATAATATATTTAAAGGCATATTAAGACAAATAGGTAGACATTTAGAGAAGCCTTTATGGATTCCAACAAGAATCATAACAAACCAAACCATCATACATGCTGGATCAGAATGATGTTTCAGTCTGGTACTGTCCAAATCAGTTGTCTGCGTTCAGTACCACAAGAGACAGGACTCTCCGTACCTTTTGGTGGTACTTTTTTTTTCTTTGAAGGTGGACATCAGTGTCCAAGAAGCCCTCAAGCAAAAAAAAAAAAGTGAGAGATTTCATAGAGTCACCATAGAGGAAAAAACTACAGTGATAAATTCTTTAGCAGTTTTTTTCTTTCTCACTTAAATTTTGTTCTTACAAATCATGTTTCTGTGATGATTCCCTAAAGCTTTTTTCACTTTCTTACAAATCATGATTCTTCTTCAACAAGAGATACAGATTTTGGAAACTATAGGATAATCTCAGTTTGAAAATATAATTAGTGCAGGGGTGGGATTCAATTTTTTTTAACAACTGGTTCTGTGGGTGTGGCTTAGTTGGTGGGTATGGCTTGGTGGTCATGTGACTGGCTGGGCGTGGCCAACTCAACATCACTCACATCAAGGTATGCATCTCCTTGCCTGGCTTCTCGTGACTGTGGGGATGCTGCAATAGTCGTAAAGTGTGAAAAATGGTCATAAGTCACTTTTTTCACTGCCATTGTAACTTTGAATGGTCACTCCACACAAGCAAAGTACCAGCAAAGGAGTGGAAAAAAACTCCTGAGAAGTTCCTGAGACAGGAAGTCTAGTCCTGCCAAGAATGTAATAAGGGTTAATGGAGAGGCAGTTTCTGTAAGCAACACCAGAATGTTTCCTTCCTGCCTTCCTTACAGGATTAGGCCAGTAATTTCTTCTAACAACTGGTTCTCCGAACTGCTTAGAATGTTAACAACCAACAACTAGCAAATAGGTGTGAACCTGTAGAATCCCACCCCTGAATTAGTGTTTTGTAAAGTTGCTCTTGATTTCTGTTAAATATCAAGAGATTTATAGAGGAAAGGAAATGAACAGGCAGTGCCAACCCTTTGGAACACCCTATCCTACAGGGCAGGGGTGATGAATCTTGGCCTTTATATGACTTGCGGACATCAACTCCAAGAATTACTGAGCCAGCATTGGAGTTGAAGTCCATGAGTGATAAAAAGGCCAAGGTTCACCTCCCCTGGTCTAGGGTAAGATCTGCCCCCACCCTTCTATCCTTCACCAAGAGCCTGAATACTTGGCTCTGCCAATTGGCCCAGGGACCACATGGAAGAGTTCCACAGTGGAGGTGGCTGTTGGATTGATAGCATACTCCATCCCCCTTCACCTTGTTTTCTGCTCTCCACCCTCTATCTTTTTCTTATCACATTGATGTATCCTCATTGTTTATTTCATTGTTCTATTATTTTACTTCTGTTTTGTTTATACTCTTTTTATTTCATCCTTTTCATTCTTGTAAGATGCCTAGATTATCCACGTGGCAAGATAGGTGGCAAATAAATTTAACAAATAAAAAAATCAATAAAATGTGTACTTGTTTTCGTTCTGCATGAAATTATGACTGGAATGAGATAAAATGGAACAAATCTTTTCAGTGTGGTCACTGGAAAGTTGCTGGGAAGGAACCTCAAAGTTTTCCTACATTCATTTTAATTCAGGAATATGTGCAGGGAAAGAAGGATTTTTTAAGAAGTCAAGATGATGGTTGAAATGATAGTCACAACTGAATCTTGATTTTTTAATCTTCCTCTTGTGCACATCTGTTCCCATTACTCTTATAGTATTTCTCTATCAAGGCCTAATTCCAGTATCTTCTTCAAAGATATTGTATTTCCAATTTTTGATGTTTTGTCTTGATTTCTGCTAAATTTTGAACACCTTCAATGCATTTCTGTGGCTGTTCAAAGTTAGTTTATAGACAAGTGGGTAGAAAAACATGTTGCAAACTTCTCAGGCTCAAAATATTTTAATCATTAGCAGATCTATTTGTTTTGCATAGACACCAAGGTAGACAGGACCCCTTTAGTTTTAATGTAATTTTTCCATTTTCATTTCACTTGCAGTAGGTATCAGATACAAATATTCTAGAGAGTTCCCAGTAATTCCAGCAAATATGATAAAATGCCTCCCCACTGATAAATTTGAAGGTGTATCCACCCGTTCTTTAATCTACCTAATCCCATGCCTATACCATAGTGTGGTATAGTGGTTAAAGCATCAGGCTAGAAACCTAGAGATGGTTAAGTTCTAGTCCTGCTTTTGGCATGAAAGCTAGCTGGGTCATGTTGAGTCAATCATTTTCTCTTAGTCTTCAGAAGCAAATCACTTCTGAAAAACCTTGCCAAAAAAACTATAGTTGCCAGGAGTTGAAAACTGAAGGTAGAATAAAAATATTTTTTAAAACTCCTATTACTAACTCTATTGGTGTAGTTCCTGTTGGTATTACCTCAAGTGCCCCATTTCAAATCTTTTCCAGTCACTTGGCCCCCCTCCTATGAAACAGGGAACAAGGCCTAACATATTTCACATAGTTTGAAGTCACCTTGGACAATGTTAGAATAAGGGAATGAGAGACGTACTACTTATAATCTAACTAAGGACAATTTAAGCAAGTCTTACTGGTGACCTGGGACTTGGAAGAAAAAAAATGTTTCTGAGATGTTATTATAGTTAGATTTGGAAATATAATTTCACTTGCACTACACTTAACTCTTTAATCTCATAACCACAAGGGGCAGTGGAGTGCATAACGATAGTTAGAAATTTCTTCCATGTTCCCTATTTATATATTGCTCTGTCTGCTCTTTGTCTGTAAGATTGTTAATCTCAGGATGCTTCCTTCCAGGCTTTGTCATTGCAAGGGCGCTTGATCTCTAACTCTTTGCCTGATAGATGTTGCTAGCCCAGAGCTAGGATCTGTGTTTCCTGTAATAAATCACTCTATTATTAAAGTCGCAATGAACTGCTTTGCTATTCTTTGCTCAGATTAGGTTCTCTGGGAACACTTCAATTAACCCATCCTCAAACCACAGTTGGTGCAAGAATAGAAAGGTCTCAAGTGTAATGAATGCTGAATGTTCTGGAGACTCACAAGAACATCATCCCTAAAGCTAAAGATTAGACAACACAAAGAGATAACTAATACAAATGTATCCATTGACTGCAATCCAATCCATACCTGCCTTAACCCCTCCAAAAAAATAGATATTCTGTTTCTCTCATAGAGGTTTGTACAGAAGGGAAAATGAGGCCAACATTCATAATATTATCTGATTGGACTGACCTGTTGTCACAGAACATACATCAATATTCAACACTCTAAAAGAAGCTTTCAGATATAATGCAAAAAAAATCATGATAATATAATAACCTAAAATTCTGATGGACTGGGGGTAGGAAATATATATCTGTTAGTATTAAAATAAAGGAAGGAAAACCACTTTTTGGTAATGATGAAAGTAACAGGATAGAAACTGAAATTGTGAATTCTAATCCTACTTTAGGTATAGAAGTCAGCTGAGTGACTTTGGGTCATTCAGTCATTCTCAGCCCTAGGAACCAGGTGATGGCAAACCACTTCTAAAAATATTGCTAAGAAAATTCTATGGACTTGTCTAGGCAGTTGCCAAGAGGCAAAAATGATTAGAGGGCACCAAAAGAAAGATAGGGAGAGGGAGGGAGGGGGAGGGAGGGAGGGGAGAGAGAGAGAGAGAGAGAAGAAGAAAATTAAAAAGAACTGAGAAGTCACCATATGAGACAAAAATGAGAAACTTGTTTTAGCTCAAGAGAAGAATTGGCTCCAGGCAAGACCGAAGTCATTTGAATATCAGCAAGTAGTACAGTTACAGGACATTAAATCACCCCCCACCGCATGAGATCCATTCAGCTTCATATGTATTTGTCCAGAGCTATATCTACTATTCACATACAAACAAAACTCTTTGGGCTTCTAGTACATTGTTCATCCAGTAGCAATAGCACTTAGACTTATATACCACTCAATAGTGCTTTATAACACTCTTTAAGCGGTTTACAGAGTTAACATATTGCTCCCAACAATCTGGATCCTCATTTTACCAATCCTCAGAAGGATGGAAGGTTGAGTCAACCTTGACCCAGTCAGGATCGAACTCCTGGCAGTGGGCAGACTTTATATATCCACTTGCAGTTTTTAAAAATGACATGAAAGAGGTAGTAGTTACCTGAGAATTAAGACTTTGAAAGGATGCCTTCCATGAAGCTAATTTGCTCCCCTTTATCAGAAGGTCAGAAACGAGTAGAATTCTAGAAAGCTGTCACTTCAAGATGCTTTAATGTCCGATTGCATTATTGTAATGATTGGACAAAAACATAAATTGAGGTCAAATAGTGAGAACAAATGATTAGACCAGCCACTGGTGCAAAGATATTTTTTTTGCCTCCTCCTGTTTCTCAAAAATCCTATTTTTATCCCTAGCTGATTAAAGATATTTATCTGACTCCAATATATACTGAGCATGAAACTTTGCTCAGTGAAATCCATTATAGAATTAAATAAACAATTTAAACCTAAAGAGCTTTCTTCTTTTGCTAAAACATTGTTTGGAATCATTTCAAAAAGTCTTTTTGTGTTCCACTCATGCCAGTTGAAAAAGCACAGCAAATATGCTGTGAAAGTGGAAGTTGGTTTAGTGTTCAGTTTCAACATTGCTAGATTAAAGCTGAGGTAAAATTTCATGCAATGTATATTAGATATGGAACATCAGAGATTCTAACGAGTCAGCATTTGTCAAGTCTTAATAATTTACATATGAAATAGGCATACATAAGAAGGACATGTTTTCAAGATGGATTGATTTCAGTTTCTTATGTTAATTTATATTGTAGTCCATGTAGGATATGCCATTCACTGAATAAATGACCAGCATTTTGCATTGCCTTCTACTCTCAGCAGGACTGTTATAAGTACAGCAGTTCAGAAACAGGTACAACTATGCACATGATAGCACTTCTTGGTTACATCTGTCATAATTCCCCCTGAGATTAGATTAGCTTTGTCCCTATTGTTCTTTCATAAAGCCTTAAAAACTTGGTTTGTGCTTAAAGCTGGGGCCCTGATCATGAGTTAGAGCCTATTTCTGGTTGTAGAGGTGATAGGTAGGACTATGCCCGGCTGCTGTGCATTTTATGTTTGTTTTATGTTAAAAATTTGGGGTTTTTTAATTGTTTTTCATAAGCTGCCTAGAGTCAAGTAATAGTGAAATTGGCAGCTATACAAATCAAATCAAATCAATAAATCAATCTCTTTGAACAGAAATTAAAAGTACAGGAAGCCTGCAACCTCATTCAGAACTAGACATGAAAAGTCTCTGGATTTGGAAGGTCTGTGTATCCACAATCACCCAATCTTGCTGGTGTCAAACTTAAGTTTGTTTATGCCCATACATACCTTCAGTTGCATGATTGGAGTCATGATAACCATAGTCATCATGAACTCATGATTTTCTTGAGATTCTATCTCATGGCTAAGGTCTGCTCTTGAAAACGTCACTGCCCACCCAGCAAGTAGCACAATCAGGGGTGTCACTGTGTAGTAGGGAGGCCATGACAACAACCAACTCAGTGACAGCTGAGGGTATTACATCAGGCTAACTGCAGTACTCAACTTCTGAAAGCCAAATATCATTTTAACATTTAACTCCTGTAAGACTGAGTCCCTTATAACTGCCGAGGTCTCCAGTGCATTATGGGTAAACAACCGCCATTATTTTGGATTTAAGGCTGAACCATTCTGCCAGATCTAACTGGAGATATCTCCTTTTTCCCCTCTTTGTCCAGCCAGGTCTTTTTGTTTCATATAAAGTAAGTATATCTTGATACAAAAAGGAATGTCCTACATTAGAAAAAAATGTGATTTCTTTGTACTGTGTTTTCCTTCTATATGTATGTGCATTGTATGCAAGCTGTATTTGTGTTATCTTATTTTTGAATATTGACATATGTGTGGACATCTGTGTATATTTACTGACGTAGATAGCATCATGAAAATCTTTGCTGATATACTGCGTATAGAAAGTATATAGCTAGACAATTAGAATTCAAGTTCAGTCTTTTCTTTGTAATCAGTTTTGGCTTTCTTGGCTGATCTACTTCATTTATATTTGATTCTCATCATTTTTTTTTCTGTAAAATTTAAATTTAAAATTATGTGGATTCCAGTCAATAGTTTATCATATTGGAATACAATATTGGGACTTATTAAGTGAAAGCTGCTTTCATGTGCTTTTTTCTCCTTAAGTTGGTGGAAAAGTATATTAACATAAATTACACTGTGCTTGACTGACAACACTGGCAATATTGCTGCCCCTACATTGTTTTAAACACAGGACCATGTTATGCCCACCAATGATTGGTGATTGATTCCTTGCACTCCTTATCCTTCCACTGAACACTCCCTCCCAAAACAAAAAACAGGTACCCAAAGTCCTACAGGGCAGCTGCTTGAATGAGGCTTGACAGTAGCTCTCTCTTAGAATGACTGAGACTGAAGGACCTTTGGGGGAAAGAAATAGAAACCCAAAATAAAGCATCCCTTTTGCAAAATAAGGAAAAATTGCATGTAAAAGATATTAACTATCTGGAACAACTGCTCTGATCTCCTTTCCTTTTACTGCTCTCTCCTTATTTCTTTTTATTTACTTTGGGAGACCTTCAACAGCCTTATCGTTTCCCCACGGATGGCACTCAAGATAATTATTTAGTTTACCTCCCAAAAAGCATTTTTACCAAGCCTTGAATGGACTACCTATAAGTATGCCCCCCCCACCCTAATTCACTTTTACTGAGTAAATTTTGTTGATGAGAATAAGCCTAGGTTTCCCCTACCCCCCCCCCTCCCATTTCTCTTTCCTTCTCCTTTTATTTCTTTATTTGGAAAATTCCTATTATCTGGCCAGGGAGGGTAACATTCTCCCCATCTTTCTTGAACATGTTTTTTCCTCTCTTCCAAGCTATTTCTCCAAATTTTTGGCAGACTACAAAACAAACTTGGGTGTTAATTATGTCACAAGCAACCTGCTGAGTTGTATTAGAAAACCACTCAAGGTAGCAAAGGGAAATATGAGTATGTGAGAGAGTGTGAATCTGGTGAGAGATTCACGCTATAAAGAAGTTGCCAGTAATAAGCGATTCTAAAAGTGTTTGACCCAAGAGCATAAAACACATAGAATAGGTAGAATATTTCCATCCAAATACTCATACTGCGGGGGAGGGGGGAATCCACTAGTACTTGTCATCTTCCAGGACATTAGTGAAGCTGGGAGACCATGGAAAAGAACTGGTCTCATCTCCTTTCAGAAAAATGCCTCTCTCAGTAAGGCATAGCAGGATTGTATCAGCCCAATTCTGAAGCAACGATTGCCTTGGAGGCTGATATTCTATTCGGAGAGGGAAAAAAGAGAAAATTAGGAAGCCAGATTAGGTTTTTCTTGCATAAAAGATAAAATGGTAATAGTCATAATACTCTATAACAAACTTACTCAGCCATTAGGGACTGAGCAGATGGGTGCTTCTGATGGTGTCAGCATCAAGGTGCCCTCAGTTGTCCATATGGCAAATGCGATATTGGAAGAAAAGCCTCACTTTTTCATCAGATCAAGTAAAACAACTCTTCTGTGCTGCCATAGCAAGCTGAAAATGAGATGTGAGTGACAATACGAGGAAATAGTCCTTTAAACTAGTAAGCAAGCTGTCCTTGTTCTGTGGTAAACAGGACATTATGATAAATCTTGTATATAGAGCTGAGCTCTGTGATCAAAATGGGAATCTGTCTGCAAATATAAAACAGTTTTAGCAAATTGCTGAATTAGTAACAATAATAACTTGATAAATTTATCTATTCTGAATCGTTTATTCCTTTGCAGGAATGGATATTTTACTGTATTTTAGTTTTGCATATTCTGATCTTTGTGCATGCATTTATGGGTGCAAAACTCAGGTACAGAAATTTGAATATCTGTAGTATAAATTCATGTCTCTAATATACAATAGAGATATACAGTAACATAATATGATAGATATTAATGGCATCTTAGGGCAAAAGAATGGACTTCATTATATCCTTTCAGAAGTAAATGAGATCTTTTTCCACTTGAGGGTGAATACTAGCTTATTCTACCAAAAATTTCATTGTTCATTGACTTCACCTTCTGGAAGTCCAAATTTCAAATCTGGATCTTTTTTTTAACCTTCTGAAATGTGAATGAAATCAACTGACTGACATCTGTAAGCTTAGAATATTTCTATATTTCTTATCACTTTTACAAGAGGGCTGGTTCAAAATGGTCAACTTGTTAGTTTTTATTTGAGACCTAAGATTTTACGTGTGTGTGCGCGTACGTGTGTGTGTGCGTGCGTGCATGTTGTAATCTGTATGTACTATGTATGCATTATATACATTTTATCTTTTACTGATGTCCTAGTTATTTTGGTGAATACATTGTTCAGTATGCATCCCATCATTTTTCTAATATTGAGCTTGTGCTCTAAAAATAATTTAAAACTATATTAAATTCCAGTATAATTGGATTTTATTCACTGATAATACAATTTCATAGTCAAAGGTCTCGGTGTTACAAGACTGAACTTTGCTGTTAGGTCCAACTAAATTCTGAACAGTAGCCAGTGTATTCTGCCTAGTGTATTAGCATGGGAAGTATATAAAAAATATCTTGGGAAATTTGTGATGTAATAGGATTTCCTGGAAGCTTTTCTCCTATGATTCCACAGAAATAACTATATCAGTATTTTATGAGAAAAATTAAGACTCAAATAATTTTATGGAGAGTTCTGGGATGCTTCCAGATGAGATTTTTACTGAGTAATCTCTCTGTCTCAAAGATTTTATGAGAACTCCAGATCTTATCTCCTTTTTATAATTCTCACATTATTTTGTCTTCTTTTTTATCTTGTAAAATATCTGGAATGTGGGGTGGAATTCCTGTACAATGTCTTGTTGAATGATATGGCTAGGAGCTATTGACCTCAAACAGTATCTTTTTAAGAACAGGGGAAGCCCAGGGGCAAAATGCTAATTTAAATTCTTCATCTTATTTTTTCACTATATTTCTCAATGTATTTTTTTCCTTTCTATTCTGCTGTATACTTTGTCCATTCAGAACAATGGTTGATAAATTGTGTGTGTGGGGGGGGATGTATTTAAAAACTCAGAATAACTCTTGGAGTTTTATTTATCTTATGTGTTTTATTGTTTTGACTGAAAAGGATTGCTCCATATGATCTTTACCACATATTGAAGCATATTTTGGATGGATGGAGTTCCTTCCATGTAGGAGACCTGGACAAAATCAGATTTTGAAACATTCCAGGGAATTTCCTCCTTTTCACCCCCCTTTTCCCCTTTGGGCATTATTATTTGTTTCAAAAGACATCCATTTAAAAAAGTTTGATATATTCAAAATTCTCCTTCTTTTTTCTTATATAATCTTCTATCATAAGAATTGCTGTTTCAAAATAACCTTGAATCTAGAGTTTAGAGACTTGAGAAAATGTCAATCAGCCATGTGGTTTATCATTGTTAGCACTATACTAATAAATTGCAGTCATTTTTTGGGCAGAATGGAATGAAAATAGCACAGATGGTACAAATACATCCTTTAAAGGATATTAACTTTGCCAAGTTTCATCCGAATAGTCCAAAGGGTTTCACCAAAATATTGTAAACATTTAAAATGTTCCCTTGCAGATAGCAAGGATGACCAAAGGCAGTAAAGAAACATCTAAATTATCCAAGAAAGAACATACAAGACATACTAAACCAATGCAGGAAATAACTTAGTTCAACCTAAAAGTAAACACATTCAAAGCAAAACTTGTTTACAGAGAAAGCTCCTACACAAAGTATGACACCTCCTGTTCAGTCTTATTGGCTTGTATCATTGGTGAGGTTATCCTTTTCTGTGTATATTATCACTGTTGTCTATATTATACCGTGTCCTATAATTTCTATTGCGTGATCTAATCTAAGAGTAGACTAGATCATGTAATCCAGTGGTGGGATTCAAATTTTTTTACTACAGGTTCTGTGGGTGTAGCTTGGTGGGCGTGGCAGGGGACGGGTACTGTAAAATCTCCAGTCAGAGGTGGTATTTGCTGGTTCTCCAAACTACTCAAAATTTCCACTGCTGGTTCTCCAGAACTGGTCAGAACCTGCTGAATACCATCTCTGATGTAATCATAGTTTTACTCAGTTTGATTTTTCAGAATGGTTCTCAGCCTAAACTGCTGCCCTCCAACTGTGTAAAAATTCTCATGGGTTGCTGTGTGAGAATTCTAAACGTTGTAGTCCTAAAACATCAGAATCATGAGTTCAGATATCTGAATCATGGCTTAATATAGATGCATTTAAAAAGTGATGAAAATGAAAGAATAAATTCACAAAAATACAAAAATAACTAAAAATAGAAAGCTTCTGCTTTCATTCATTCATTCATTCATTCGTTCGTTCATTCATTCATTCATTCATTCATTCAATATGCTGCCCATTTCACTATCCAAAGTGACTTTGAGTGGCTTCTAATGCTATAAAATAATAAATATAAAAGTATTAAAATTAATAATTAAAAAGGCTAAACTAAAACTCAAGAGCATGTAGAGAACTGGGGGAGGGGTGGGCTCTTATCTATCTCTCCACCAACTACTTCCAGCATATTATGCCCCATCTGGGGGTGCAAGCCAATCACAGAGCCAGGTTTTAAGACCCTTCTGGAAGGCCCAATGGGTAACGGCGGATCCCACTTTGGCAGCAAGATGTTCCAGAGAATCGGGATCATGGCAGAAAAGGTTCTTTTCCAAGAATCCACCAGCCAAAATTCCTTGATTGACAGTTCAATTAATTACAGTTAATTATGTGGTTAATGTACTATCACTCAGTACTGAGGA
Organism: Pseudonaja textilis; assembly: GCF_049901715.1. Taxonomy (NCBI): domain Eukaryota; kingdom Metazoa; phylum Chordata; class Lepidosauria; order Squamata; family Elapidae; genus Pseudonaja; species Pseudonaja textilis. The sequence continues at coordinate 151,913,223 of NC_141992.1, forward strand.
AAAATGTTCCTCTTCTAATGAAAGAAATTAGCATTTAATGAAGAAAAGAGTGACTTTCTTATGAACCATGAATTCTTTTGATGGTCTGTACTTTAAGCCTGGTGTTTGTTTTCTATAATTGAAGCAGGATCTCTGGTCTCTGAAGACTGGATTAGTTTTAAATCAGATCCTTTGTTTGTAACTGAAGGAAATTTATAATACTTAGGATGGTCAGAAAAATTCTGAATCCCTGTTTATCATTGTTATATTTCAAATTAAATCAAATTATCATTATAAACTTTCTTTCATGTGGAGATTGGATTTAACATGCTAGCTACCTTCAATTCTAGCCTATTTTGAAACTTGTTAGCATATATGTAGGATTGTCTCTGAACCACATCTTTCAATTTTTCATAGGAAAATACCTTATGAATAGTGTATGCAGGAGACCCAGGCTTGCTAGCACTTTTCCTATTAGTTCTCATTCAATAGTATGAACAGAAAATTCTGAAATTTTCTTCTAATATTTCGTTCTCCGACTCCCAGTTCCAGATTTTCTCATCTGCTTCTCTTCACTTGACATAGGCTCTTACACTATCCATCATCCCCCTATATTAGCAACAGATAGAGAAACTTCCACTATGTTACAAAGGGTAAATCATTTCACCCTTGTGGTGTTTATTTTATCACTGCATCAATATTCTTGTTTGAATTACTCATTTGTTGATACATAACAATCTGATGACTCTTGTTACAGCTGAGAAAAACAGGAAAAAATAGTGAAAACAGTCATAGAATGTAATGAAATGATGCAGTAAAATAAAATGATGGAAAGAATTGTACCTTTTTTTTTAGTAAGAATAATTAAATATATTTGCCAAAGAGTCAGTAGAGATGACCTGTTGGCAGTACATTTTATCAAAATAAATGTATGTTTTTATGTCATTACTCTGTACCCATGAGAAACATGTGCTAGATAAGATACACAATCTTCTTCTGCAGATTACCTTTCACAGACTTACTTGTATCCTTTCAGGAAATTATGGAAATTCCTGACATGGGGAACAGAAAGTGGGAGGGGGGAGAGAAATCTCTCTCCCTCCCCCCCCTCTCTATCTTGGAGCATTAAGTATTTAAATATATTCACTATAATCATATTTTCTTTTAAAAAAATTGGAAGGATGACTCTCTATTCCCCATGATCCAACCAAAATTTCCACCTTCAGGAACTATTATTTGGCACAGGAAATAAGTTTTCTTTGGCACCAATGGAAATTTCCCTTTCCTTTTCATAGAAGAAACATGATAGAAATATATATTAAAAATGCCATGTTCCCGTTCTCGCCATTTTGTCTGCTACTGTTGAGAAAGGAGAAACAAGTATAATAAATATAGTACTACATTTAATATCATGTCTGTTTTAGATTTCAAACCATAGAAGAACTGAGATGATGAATCATACATATACATTTTATGCATGCAATTACACTTATGGCCTAGAACAGATGTTCTATGTGCTGAAGTGAAGACTTCTGTATTTCCCAGCCAAGATTGATTTTAATATCATTACTGGAGAAAGCAAAGTGTTGCTTATCAAAAGAAAACAAATTAGTTTTGACCAATTCTTTCTGTCTATGTTATCAATAAATTATAGTTCTGGAAAAATCTACAAGTACAACTTTCTAAGATGCAGCAACTATGAAATGTTCAACCTTTAGAGAATGTTGCGTAAGGAATGAGCATATAAATTTAGGTGTTTGTCAGGCTTCAGAATAGAAGGACTTCACTTTTCATTTATATAAGTACTTAAGAGATTTTCACAGAAAAATACAGTGAAGTTAACTAGGTTCTTATTAATATTGCATTTGTTCTACAGAGTTCATTGTTCTGTTTAGTAAAACATGAAACCATATAGGTGAAGACAAGCAATACTATTCAATGAAATATGCAATTTTAGGCAGCTAACAATGTTGGTACTTTCTCTTATTACCTTTAAATTATTCATATTTTAAAAGTGCAGATGCTGCTCATTAAATATTAAAGAATAATTTAAAACAATATAACTACATTAAGTGAAGATGATGTATTAGAGGAGAACCTTCTTTATGATCAATCATATAGATGTTCTTTAAAACGACATGGTATCTATGTCTTCCTATAGGATGACGTGGAATTCCCATCAGTTCCATGTACTGTGGTTAATGGGTGGTGATTATGGAAAAATATAGACTTTTGGAGGGTTTAATTACTCATCCTGCCTTAGAAGAACAGAAAATGGAAATATGTTTTATTTCCCACCTTTCCATTCTTTCAATAGATTGCATTTCTAACAGGCCTCCATTTTGCCTCCTCTGCAACAGATTCCTTCCTTGAACTTGAAGGGATGATCTGTGTTCTGATTCAGCTCCATCATAGTGGCATGCTGCTGCCATGCTTGAAGGAGAGAATCCAAATGCAAAATGGACTGCATGCCACAGGAATGCAAGTTTCCCATCATGGTACTGTTTGCAAAATGGAAAAATACTAGCACCTTATTTCTATTAAAATGATGAGATTAAAAATCATATGCGTCTAGGCATGGGTTTGTAGTTAATTCATTCAGTTCCTGGCAAGCAAAAGAATTACAGGCCAGAAAGGGTCGAATGCTGTTAGTATCTTCTCTCTAGTAAACACTCATATTAGCCTGTACTCCTAGCATCCTGATGTCCACATAGATCTACGGTAAAAATATAGATCAATTGCAAATGCATTTTGGATTGATGAGGATATAGGAATTTTGTTGTCTGAAAACATAAATTATGTCCCTAAATTTTACCTTAAAATGTATCACTTCCCAATTTTTTTGTTACAACTCTTAGCACATGTATCTAAAATTCTACTAAAACAAGCATGTAATATTTTCAGTCAAAGTTGTATTATTTGTCCTCTCCTCCACTAAATTGTAATTTGGGCTGTAAGTTGAATCTAAACTAAAACAATATACTTTTTTTCCAGCAAATATCCCAAAGATCCCTGGCTGAGCTATGGACACAACAAAAATTTTTCTCATGCACTATATAAGGGTGAAACTGCAGATTTCCTTCCTGACTTAACTTCGGAAATGGGTCTGGATAGCATTGACTCCATGGAATTAAAACACATCTCAAAATCCACAGCCAGAAATTTACAAGAAGATAGATTGTTTTGCATTTATTACATTCAACTTCTAGTGTATTATAAATGCAGAAAAATACACACAAACGTACACACACAGAAGCTTTAGTCCTTGCCAGTTCACTCACATGAATATCTGGATAGTGAAATTGCTTCATCAAGAAAATCATGATGGAAAACCACTTGCAATTACTCATCTTCAGATTAAAATATAATGTTTCATCATTGTCAACACACTTTTCTCCATAGAAAATGGAAGCTGCACAGTACATGTCCATCAGATAAGGATAACAGTTGCTAGAAGGTCCATTTTAGAATAGAAATTGTTCTCCCACACATCAGTTGTTTGGCTTAACTGAAAATAGCTCTTTCTGTGCTAAAAGCTGTGCAAGTTTCTCCTATTCATCTACAAGGGGAAGGAGATGTCTGAAGTAAAATAATTAATATAGACTTTATCACAAAATTTTGGAAGGAATTCATATTTCCCCCCTTTTATAATCTTTATTCTAAAATGACTCTCATGGTTATATTACATATGGTGGTGCTGAGCAGAAGATAAGATGATAGAAGCTGGAGTTGTCTTCCAGCTCCCTTGCTAATTCTCTCCATCTAGCTCTTTCAACAGCCCAAAGATATTGGTTTGTGTTGTGTCTATAGAACTGGCTGGAGTTCCCAACCAGGTCCGCAGTTCGAGCGGGAGCGCCGACCGCTCCCATTGGCTGATGCCGTTTGACAGCCGGCTATAAAGGAGCTGTCAAACGGCATCAGCTGTTGCCGCCAGCTGATCTGCCGAGTTAGCCTGGCAGATGCAGCAACCTTTTATTCACCCGAATAAAGCCTCTTTAAAACGAACGCTCTGGCTCAGCCTCGTATCTCCGCCGCTCTACAACACTGGCGACGAGGATGGGATACAATAAGAGGCTTCCAGACGTCCGATCGTTGAGCTGGTCACTAAAAAAGAGCGAAGCCACCGAGCGCTGAAGCCACAGCCACCGACGCTCACCAAGAGCGTGAAATTTAAAGCCTCCTCAGCCGAGGAGACAGACGCCGCCTGACAGGCGCAGCCGCATAACACTCTTCTAAGAGCGCGATTTTCGAACCGCAGCAGCTGAGGTGATAGGCACTGCCACCTCATGATGAACACCAACCTGACATTCCCACCCTTCAAGCCAGCTGAAGAAACGTGGGAGTCATACAAAAACCAGTTTATCTACTTCCTGGATGCTATCGACCTCGCAGACGCTGCTGAGCATAGGAAAAAATCTTTCTTCCTCAGTTACTGTGGGGCTGCGGTTTTTGACACCGCTACAGCACTAGTTGCCCCTCGCTCTGTAAGAAACATCCCTTGGGAAGAGCTCCAAGAGATTTTTTCCAATCACTACTCACCTAAACCCTCCCAGATAGCTAGGAGGCATCCAGGGAGTCAATTAGTGAGTATATGGCAGCCCTGAGGTCAGCTGCCTTACAGTGTGGGTTCAGAGACTACCTAGAAGACATGCTTTTGGATCAGATTGTCTGTGGGGTCAGGGACCTTAGGCTCCAAAGACGCTTGCTAGCCAAAAAAGACTTAACCCTAGCCTTAGCTATAGAAGAAGCCCAAGCTGCTGAGCTCTCTGCTCAATCAGCAGCTGAGATTCAAGGAGCTCCTATCAGACCTGGCAGCTCCACTATTCACTCAGAGGAAGTTTCCCTTGAAGAAGACCCCATAGGCACAACAGACATAAACCGCCTTAGGCAGCAAAAGCCCCCACAAGAAGGAGCAGGGCAAAGGAACAACTTCATCCCCAAGCAACCTCCCATTTGTCTGAGCTGTGGGGGTTCCCACCTTAGAGCATCCTGCAGGTTCAGGAATGCCATTTGTCTAAACTGTCAGAAGAAAGGCCACCTAGCTAAAATCTGCCAAGCAGGGAGAACCTTCCCTCAGAGACCTCAACCTACTGCTAATTTCCAAAGGCAAGTGGAAGACTGCTATACTTGCTACCATGCAGACCACACTTCTAAAACCTCTAACAAAATAAGTATTTTTGTTTTCTTAGAAGGTAAGCCTTGCAGAATGGAGGTGGACACGGGATCTGCACTTTCAATCATCTCCTGGGAGACCCTGAAGAAGATTCACCCCAGAATTTCAAAAAAGAAGCTCCAGAAATGCCACCTGACCCTACGGGACTACCAGAGCAAGAACATCTCTGTCCTCGGGAAAGGCAAGTTTTTAGTTCAGTTCCAAGGTTTTAAAGGCCATTTGCCTTTGGTGGTTGTTAAAGGTGCCCTCCCCAGTCTGCTGGGACTAGATTGGTTCCCTTCCCTTGGCCTTAGTATAACTGGAATCCATGCTGTCTCAACCTCTGAAGTAGACACCCTATTCACAGACTATTCTGATGTCTTTAGCAATGAATTGGGTTGCTATTCTGGCACCCCCATCTCCTTCACTGTGGACCCCCAGGCAATTCCCCTTCGCCTCAAGCCGCGCAGGGTACCCTTTGCCATCCGCCCAAAATTAGATTTAGAATTAGACAAGTTACTAAAGCAGGGGTACTAGAGCCAACAGATTTTGCCAAATGGGAGACCCCCATAGTCACCCCACTCAAAAAAGATGGCAGTGTGAGAATCTGTGCTGATTACAAGACCACCCTCAATCATTTTCTGCAGGTCAGCACATACCCTGTCCCTGTTATCCAACACCTATTACACACTTTCGAACCTGGCACCATCTTTGCCAAATTAGATATGTCCCAGGCATACCAACAGTTCTCTGTTGATGATCAGACAGCTGAGCTGCAAACCATAGTCACTCATAGGGGAGCATTCAAATGCAAGCGCCTCCAATTTGGCGTAAGTGTAGCCCCAGGTATTTTCCAGTGTCTCATGGAAAGGATTCTCCAAGGACTCCCAGGGGTAGTCCCTTACTTCGATGACATTTTAGTTTCAGCAGTTAACAAACCTCAGCTCATACAAAGGGTTAGAGCAGTCCTAGACAGGTTCAGGCAGCATGGCCTCAAACTCAAAAGGGAGAAGTGCACCATCACCACTAAGCAAGTGGACTTTCTGGGGTACAGGATTGATGCCTCTGGCATTCACCCAATTGAATCCAAAGTCAGGGCTATCCACGAGGCACCCACACCAACCAACAAGGTGGAGCTCCAAGCCTTTCTGGGGCTGCTGAACTTTTACACTTCATTTCTTCCTCATAAGGCATCCATTGCAGAACCCTTACACAGACTGTTAGACAAAGAATCCCCCTGGCATTGGGGACCCAGGGAAGCCCACGCTTTCAAATCAGTCAAATCCTTACTAACATCTGACGCAGTTTTAATCCAATTTAATCAACAACTCCCCCTAGTCCTGGCTGCTGATGCATCCCCTTTTGGTATTGGGGCAGTTCTGAGCCACAGGCTCCCAAATGGTTCTGAGGCACCAATTGCCTTCTTCTCTAGGACTTTCTCTGCTGCAGAAAGAAACTACAGCCAAATTGATAAGGAGGCCTTGGCTGCAGTAGCTGCAGTTAAAAAGTTTCATGAATTCCTATTTGGGCACCACTTTGAACTCATAACTGACCATAAACCACTTCTGGGACTTTTGTCAGGGGACAAGCAAACCCCACAGGTTCTATCACCTAGGATGACCAGGTGGACCTTGTTCCTGGCCGCATATTCATTTAAATTAGTGCATCGCCCTGGAAAAAACTTGAGTCACGCAGATGCCCTTAGTCGCTGCCCGCTGCCAGTTCCAGTCGAAGACCCAGCACCCATTCATGCCATTTTTGAAGTAAATGAACTTAAATTGCCTGTTACAGCTGAAGACATTGCAACGCACTCAAAAAAAGACAGGGTAATTGCCCAGGTTCTGGACTGGGTGGGAAGGGGGTGGCCTGAAACACAATACACTTCTGACTTCACTCCCTTCAAAATTCGCAAGAAAGAATTGTCAAGCCTACAGGGTTGTCTGTTGTGGGGGACAAGGGTGGTCATCCCAGCCACTCTCCGTGTACCCATCCTAAAGGTCCTTCATGAAGGCCACCCGGGCATCGTAAGGATGAAGGCCCTGGCCCGCAGCTACGTTTGGTGGCCAGGCATGGATGCCCAAATCTCCAGCTGGGTAAGCTCATGCCAACCTTGCCAAACTACCAGGCCTGCCCCACCAGCAGCCACCCCTACCAGGTGGGAAAGTGCTGGGGGACCTTGGTCTCGCCTGCACATAGACCTGGCTGGACCAGTACACGGAAGGACCTTCTTGGTTTTAGTAGACTCGTATTCCAAATGGATAGACTTGGCCCTACTACCTTCAACAACCACCCAAGCAATTGTTAAGGCTCTAACCCGTTTGTTTGTTACCCATGGCCTCCCTGACACACTGGTGTCTGACAATGGCCTCCAGTTCACATCTTGTGAGTTTAGTATGTTCGTTGCTAACTTAGGTATCAGACACATTCTCACAGCCCCTTTTCACCAAGCCAACAATGGAATGGCTGAGAGGGTAGTCAGGTCAGTAAAGGAGGCACTTGCTAGGTTTGGTCAGGAAAACTGGCACTCCAAACTGTCACGTTATCTTCTAAGCCAGCATACAACCCCATGCACCACTACGAATAAATCTCCTGCTGCGCTATTAATGGGGAGGCGTCTTAGGACCACCTTGGACAGGCTACATCCCCATTACTGCCCAGACACCCCCCTGGGATCTAACAGCTTGGTCAGGAACTTTGCCCTGCATGACCTGGTATATGCCAGGAATTATGCAGGGGACCCGCTGTGGGTACCTGGACAGGTTGTGTCAGTTGCAGGGACAAGATCCTACAGAATCCTCCTAGAAGACGGATGCTTGTGGCGCAGGCACATGGACCAGCTGAGGAGAAGGTGGAGAGGCACAACCGATGGCTCCTGCAACCAGCCAAGTGACCCGATCTACCCAGCAAGCACCAATGATCCAGCCTACCCGATAACTGCCAAGGGGCTGGTCTACTCAGCCCAGCCAGCCAGCACCGAAGGCTCCCTGCCAGGACCGATCTACCCAGCCGAGAGTTCCCTGCAGGACCCGATCTACCCCGCCGATGCAGAGAGCTCCCTGCAGGGCCCGATCTACCCAACCAATGCCGAAAGCTCCCTGCAGGGCCCGATCTACCCAGCCGGCGCCGAAAGCTCACCACCGGGCCCGATCTACCCGAGAGACACCGAGCACTCCCTACCGGGCCCGGTCTACCAATGAAGGACTTTAGACTCACAACCGAGCGAGCTGGTCTACCGCCCCGGCCGAACGACACGCCAGAAACAAACTGAACGGAGAGGCCTACCTGATCCACCGAAGGGCCTCGCTGACCGAACCCGCTCTCCTACAGCCTCCGAGACGCTCCCCGGGGCCGAGGACTTCACTCCAGCCAGAGACTTTCCTGGACTCTGACAGTCCTGTCGCCATCGTAGATGACCGGCCTATTTGCGGGACTACGCATGCTCCTGGTCGGGGGAAAGGAGTGTTGTGTCTATAGAACTGGCTGGAATTCCCAACCAGGTCCGCAGTTCGAGCAGGAGCGCCGACCGCTCCCATTGGCTGATGCCGTTTGACAGCCGGCTATAAAAGGAGCTGTCAAACGGCATCAGCTGTTGCCGCCAGCTAATCTGCTGAGTTAGCCTGGCAAACGCAGCAACCCTTTATTCACCCGAATAAAGCCTCTTTAAAACGAACGCTCTGGCTCAGCCTCGTATCTCCGCCGCTCTACAACAGTTTGCCTCTGAAGAAATACTTCCAGCTTCTTGATAAACCTGCTGGGATCCAGCATGCTGCAGCTGTAGTCTTTGCTTAGCACCCAACTGGCTGGCTGAGAAGTCATCTGTGGCGATGGACCATGGAGCATCAAACTTTCCACTTTTTCTTTTCCAGAGTGCTACCTGTCCCTTCAGGCATCTGGTGCTGATGTTTTGGTTATCCTTACTCATTTGCTTAGCAGTTTGATCCTCAATGTTCAGCTGCCTTTTGTTCTTTGCTGCAAAGCTTGATCATGAAGACAGGAGGATGGGTAAACATAAAGCAAATTGAAGATCCTAAGCTCACTGAGAAGGGTTATTGAGGGCATGTTGTGCATATTCTTCCAGTAGGGCCCCAGATGTATTGACTGCATTAGCAAGTTCAAAAATCTCCCCCACCCAAATTAAAGGCTTCTAAGGTTTTTTTTTTTTCTTCCTTGACTTCTCTGTAGCATGACCCTGAGTGGAATCACTGGCTTTCCACTAGTATATGTTCTCTATCAGCATGAGGAAACTATGTGGATAATATGTATATGCATATAGGATACATCCAGGAAGAAAGATTTGAACATTGTCAGTGGAACAATGGTGGCCTATGTCAACATGCAGGGCTTGCAAAAAAGACATTTCACTCCTGACATTCATGAAGAGTGCAATGAACACTGCAGTTTCTTGGCCTTCTTAGGAAAATGCCTTGATAAAGGCAGATCATTGATCCAATTAGCTAAGTATTGTCTACATCAGGAGTGTCAAAGTGGTGGCTCATGGGCTGGATGCGTCACACACAGACCACGCCCATTCCAGAGGGAAAAATGTCATGAAATGTCACATGACAGCAACATGATGTGACAAGTTTGACTCTGTGGTTTAGACAGAGTTGCAAGTACATCTCAAGAACATCAGATAAGAGCCTATCTTAACCCAACATAAGCATGGAATATTCTGTATATAAAGTGATTGTTCTAATTTGAGCAGTGGCTTATCTCGTATATATACCTGGACAAATTTAAGAACCTCTTCTGTCTCATGAGCAATTTCAAGACCTCAGATAAATTTCAAATATCTTAATAATGTGTTGACCTAGGTTAACTGTAACTCTAATTCTACCTGTAATCCCAAGCATAACCCACAAATTAAAAAATGAGAACAAAATAATAATAATTTTTTAAAAATACTACAAATATATTGTATAGATTTCCAGAAGGAGCATCTCAAGGCACAAGGCAGAAAATTCCTAATGAGCTAAGGACCAAACTATTACAATAAAAATAATTTAAATTATAAAACTTCTCTTTCTTTTCTTTTTCCAAACCATGTGCTAGTTTAGCATCTAGTCCAAAGACTCTTTTCTTTCTAGAATATAGAGATAAACAAAAAATGCCAGGCTCTTAAAAAGTTTTTCATCTTTCATCTTGATGCAAGATGAATCTCACAAAACTATCTGTGTTTGTTGATTAACAGAGGAAATGAACCAGGAAAAATCATCTTTGTTCCATTTTCAGTTATTTCAAAGAGCTCAGATGCCTAGAAAGCTGCAAAATATTATCAGAACAGATTGATCTAAACCACTGTTTTTCAATCTTGGCAGTTTTTAGATGGGTGGTCTTCAACTTCCAGAATTCTCCAGACAGCAATTGCAATTGTTGTGAATATGGCAAAGCAGCACTTATAGTTCACCCTAGGTGAAGAAGGCTATCTGGAGCCTTTCCAGTTTGGGTTCAGGCCCAGGTATAGAATGCAGATTTCATTGTCACTATTATGGACTATTATTGTATGTTTCTCATTACAATTTAATCTACCTTCTCTGGCCAGGAAGATAACTTAGAAGCTACAAAATGCAGCCCTCAGTTTGCTAACTGGTAAGTAGTGGTACAGGAGAATAACACTTATCTTGTGAAAGTTGCCCTTTCTGCTCATCAGGCTACCAGAGCCACTTTAAGGTGGTTAAAGTTATTATTTATAAAGCTTTGTAGGGATTGGATCCACTATATTTACAACCTGATTGAGGTAGATTTTGACCAGAGGTTAAGAGGACAAGCTGAGAATTCCTCCTTCACAAGAGGTTAAGGAGAGGGAGCCAGGAAACAAGCTCCCTCACTGTGGAGCAGCTTGTCTGTTGCCTAACTTCTTATTAGAAAGCCACATTTTATTTGGAATTAGCCAACTTAGGGAGCATGTATTACATAATTTAATCATGTGATCTATTTTATGCTTTGTTTTGAGGTTTTCAATGATTTTTATACTATTGTAAGTCTTAAGAGTAGATGTCATTGTGTAAATAAATTCTAGACAATGAACCTTGGAAACAGTATTTTATCTTGGTGAATCCCAATATCTTTTTCTATTTCTTATCAGTATTTTTCAAGTTGCCTGATCCTTATCATAGAGGACTGTGTAATTATCTTTTTAGCTCTTTCATTTCTTTACAGAAGCCATCCATTTTCTGGTTAATTATCTCACCTTTAGCTAAATATGTTTGTAGCTGCTGAATAAGAGATTTCAAAAGCACCAAGAGTTCGGAATTAGAAACTTCTAAAGCTTCTGGAATGCTGACGGGATCAGAATTAAAATAGCTCTCTCTCATACATCAGAAATGTATCAGTTTCACTAGGTTTATCAGCAATTTCAGCCATGTCAGCCCTTTGGGGTTTATTTTCCAGCTTTTCAATAAAAACCATCCTCCTACATGAAGAAATTGTTAAGTTCGGATAATGAGAGGCTCGACCAGGGCATTGGTGCAACAAATACTTTATTTAAAAATAAAGGACTGATTGTGCTCGCCCCGCCTGGAACGGGTTCGCAGCAACCAGCGACTAACCGAACCCCGCAGCCTGCTTATATAGCCGGCTACTGGGGATGGTCAGCCAACGGGGAAGCAGCAAATGCCCCCGCAGCGCGAGCGGACCTGAGTGGGAACTGTGGAGAGTTCCAGGGACATAACACCCCTTCCCCCCAGATGTGAACACGCATAATCGTTCAAATAAGCTGGAGGTCTGTGTGGGCTCCCTGAGCGACGTAACTCTGGTGAGTTGACCACTGGCCCAGAGTCCGAAGTGGATGGTTGAACTGGTGTGGAAACGTGAGCTTGCCCAGCGGTCTGCGTTGGCCTGGGAGTCGAACAGCTGACCGGTAAGAGTGCGTCCTCGTTCGTTGGCTCGGGTGACATACCCGTCTGGTGGTCTCTGTCTGTGCCCACGCTTCTTGTCTCTCGTGGTGGTGGTGAGGGATCTCTGGGACTGAAGTCGAAGGAAGTCTGGTGTGGTGTCTGTGCGCTGGACTGTGCCCATGACTCTGCGCTGGTAATAGTGTCTTGGCGCTTACGTAGCTGGTCCAGGTGCCTTTTCCAGATGCAGCCGTCCTCTAGCTGGACTCTGTATGACCTGGGACCGGTGATGGCTACGACTACTCCAGGGATCCATAGGGGGTCTCCCGCATAGTTCCTAGCGAAGACACGTTCCTGCAAAACAAAACCTCTGATCCCCGATGATGAAGCAAGGGGCGAGTCAGGGCAGTAATTTGGGTGAAGCCTATCTAACACAGTTCTTAGGCGTCTACCCATCAGTAGTTCGGCTGGGGATTTATTAGTGACCGTGCACGGGGTTGAGTGCTGACTCAGCAAGAAACGGGACAGCTTATGGTGCCAGTCTTCTTTGCTGAATCTGGCCAATGCTTCCTTCGTGGTTCTAACGGCTCTCTCCGCCAATCCGTTGCTGGCAGGGTGAAAGGGAGCCGTGAAGATGTGACGGATGCCAAGGTTTGCGGTGAAACGACTGAATTCAGCTGAGGCAAACTGGGGGCCATTATCAGAAACTATAGAGTCAGGAAGCCCGTGTGTCACGAATAGGCGGGTCAACTCCTTGGTGACGGCTTGTGTGGTGGTCGTGGATAGTTGGGCCACGTCAATCCACTTAGAGTATGAGTCTATAACCACCAAGAACATTCTGCCGTGAATTGGACCCGCTAAGTCAATATGTAGTCTGGACCAGGGTGCGTTGGCGCTTTCCCACTTTGTGGGGGTGGTGACTGGAGGGGATGGTCTGGACTCCTGGCAGGGCTGGCAAGAGCTTACCCATTTGATGATGTCGTCGTCGAGACCTGGCCACCACACGTAGCTTCGTGCCAACGCCTTCATCCTGACGATGCCAGGGTGGCCCTCGTGTAGTGCCTCCAAGACTCGGGTGCGCAGTTGGGTCGGGATGACCACTCTCGTGCCCCACAGCAGACAGCCCTGCAAACTAGATAATTCTTGTTGGTGGGTTTTAAAGGGTGTGAATTCGCTATCGATACTAGTGCCCGGCCACCCCCTCCTCACCCAGTCCAGTACCTGGGCGACCGTTTTGTCCATTTTGGATTTGGTGGCGATGTCGAGAGCAGTGATTGGGAGGTCGAGCTGGGTGACCTCGAAGATAGCATGGACCGGGGCCGGGTCTTCAGCTGGAGCAGGCAGGGGGCAGTGTCTGAGAGCGTCTGCGTGGCTTAAGGTTTTTCCTGGGCGGTGTATGAGTTTATACGAGTAGGCTGCCAGGAATAGGGTCCACCTCGTCATTCTTGGAGACAATACTTGTGGAGTCTGTTTGTCTCCGGCTAGAAGACCCAGGAGAGGCTTATGATCCGTGACTAGCTCGAAGGAGTGGCCAAAAAGGAATTCATGAAATTTCTTTACTGCTGCCACGGCAGCTAAAGCCTCCTTGTCTATCTGGCTATAGTTTCGCTCTGTTGATGAGAGAGTTCTGGAAAAGAAGGCGATTGGTGCTTCGGAGCCATTAGGTAGTCTGTGGCTTAAAACAGCTCCAATCCCAAAAGGGGATGCGTCAGCTGCTAACATTAATGGAAGATGGGGGTCAAACTGAATAAGGACTGCGTCTGAAGTGAGTAACGACTTGACTGCGCGAAAAGCGGTGTCTTCCCTGTGACCCCAGTGCCAAGGAGAGTTTTTATCTAAGAGCCTATGCAGAGGCTCTGCCACTGAAGCCTTGTGGGGCAGGAATGATGCATAAAAGTTCAATAATCCCAGGAAGGCCTGTAACTCTGCTTTGGTGGTTGGTGTGGGTGCTTCATGTATTGCCTTAACCTTGGACTCCAGGGGGTGAATGCCTGAGGCGTCAATTTTATAACCCAGAAAGTCCACCTGTCTAGTGGCAATGGCACATTTCTCCCTTTTTAATTTGAGCCCATGCTGTCTAAACCTATCCAACACAGCTCTAACTCTCTGGAAGAGTTGGGGTCTGTCCCTGGCCGAGACTAAAATGTCGTCGAAGTAGGGTACTACGCCAGGGAGGCCCTGAAGTATGCGCTCCATGAGGGATTGGAAGATACCCGGGGCAACACTCACGCCAAATTGGAGACGCTTGCACCGGAAGGCACCCCTGTGGGTGACGATAGTTTGAAGTTCGGCTGTTTGATTGTCAACAGGGAACTGTTGATACACTTGCGACATGTCCAATTTGGCGAAAATGTTGCGGGTTCAAAAGTGTGCAATAGATGCTGAATGACAGGGACTGGGTAAGCGCTAACTTGTAAAAATCGGTTAATTGTGGTTTTATAGTCCGAACAAATTCTCAGACTGCCATCCTTCTTAAGGGGGGTGATGATTGGTGTCTCCCATTTGGCGAAGTCTGTTGGCTCAATGACCCCTTGCTTTAATAACTTGTCCAGCTCCGCATCCAGTTTAGGCCTGATGGCGAATGGGACTCTACGAGGTTTCAGCCTGATTGGAACTGCCTGGGGGTCGACTGAGAATGAGATGGGGGTACCGTTATAACACCCCAGCTCATTGCTGAATACGTCTGAGTAGTCAGCGAATAAGGAGTCAGTGTCAGAAGTTGAGACAGCATGGACTCCTGTTAAACCTAGGCCGAGATGGGGAAACCAATCAAGCCCCAATAGAGAAGGGAGATTGCCGTTAACTACCACTAGAGGCAGGTAACCTTTGAAAGTTTTAAAATTAACATGGAACTTGCCTTTGCCAAGTACCGGAATGTCCTTCCCCTGGTAGTCCCTCAAGGAGAGCTGGCACTTCTGGAGTTGGTTTCTGGATAGCTTGGGCTGTAGCCTCTTGAGGGTGTTCCAAGAAATAATTGAGAGCGCTGACCCCGTGTCAACCTCCATACGACAAGGTTTACCTTCTAATAAAACGGAGAGTGAGATTTTACTAATGGCATGGCAGGTATGTTTAGCAAAGTAGCGAGTGCGACAGTTTAGTACTTGCCTTTGTGGACCAGATTGTGAAAAGGAGGGGCCCCCATGCGTTGAACTGTGAGCAGCCTGGCAGACCCGGGCGATGTGCCCCTTTTTGTGGCAATTGTTGCAGGTGGCTCCCTTGAACTTGCAGGTGGCCCTCGGATGAGATCCGCCACAGGACAGGCACAGGGTGATGTGCTTAGGTGGGTGGCTGCTTTCTTGCCTGGCTCCTACCTGTAGTTGTCTGGCATGAGCAAGGCGGTGGATGTCAGCCTGATCGCTGGAATCCTCTGCGTTGACCACCTCTTCTGAATGGATGGTGGCAGCGGGTTGTTTGTGCACGGGGCCTTGGATTTCAGTGGCTGATTGCGTAGCCAATTCTGCTGCCAAGGCTTCCTCGACGGCTTGGGCGAGGTTGAGGTCCTTCTTGGCCAATAGACGTCTTTGGAGATGGAGGTCTTTGACCCCGCAGACGAGCTGGTCGAGGAGCATGTCATCTAGGTAGCTCCCGAACCCACAGTGGAGCGCTGCAGTCCTCAAGGCAGCCATGTATTGGTTGATAGTCTCTTTTTCTGTTTGCTTCCTCATGCGGAAGGTGAATCTCCTGGCAATCTGTGAGGGTCTAGGAGAATAATGGTTAGTAAGGATTTCTAACAGTTCAGTCCAGGGAACGTTTTTTAACTCACGTGGAGCTACCAGTGCTGTGGCGGTGTCGAAGACGATGGCCCCACAATAGCTCAGGAAAAATGATTTTTTCCGGTGCTCCCCTGCATCAGCCAGCCCTATGGCGTCGATATAGTGGTTAAAACGATTCTTGTATGACTCCCACTTCTCCTCATCCGGCTTGAACGATGGGAAAGCTGGGTTGGAGTTCATGATGAGAATCTTGTTGGATAATCTGTTGAGAAAATCTCTCTGGGGCAGCAACAGGAAGGTTTTTTGTGCCTATGGCAGGCAAGTGACTTCAGCTCTGGAGAGGTTTTCACAACTCTCTCCCTCTCTCTGGGTTAACACGAGGTTAGGCTGCAACGGCCGTTGGCAGCGTTTTGAATTTCGCGCCTGCGTGGGCGTCAGTGACTTCGAAATACAGCACTGCGCTGTACTCTTGAGCGGAAATTCAAATGACAGCCGTTTGAATTTCGCGCCTTAGAAAAAAACGAGCGGCTGCGGCTCGCAGCGCTACACTTTCCCTGTAGCTGGCTAACTAGCGGCTACAGATGCTGTCTCACTCTCACTTGTTCGCTGACCGCTCTCTCTGGCTGCGGATCAGCGTTCGCTCTCGTTGCCTGCTGACCGTTCTCTCTGGCTGTGGATCAGCGGCTAGTGATTCAGCGGTTGCATTTTGCCTCTGGTAGCCATCCCATCCTCGTCGCCAGTGTTAAGTTCGGATAATGAGAGGCTCGACCAGGGCATTGGTGCAACAAATACTTTATTTAAAAATAAAGGACTGATTGTGCTCGCCCCGCCTGGAACGGGTTCGCAGCAACCAGCGACTAACCGAACCCCACAGCCTGCTTATATAGCTGGCTGCTGGGGATGGTCAGCCAATGGGGAAGCAGCAAACGCCCCCGCAGCGTGAGCGGACCTGAGTGGGAACTGTGGAGAGTTCCAGGGACATAACAGAAATGAAGGGGTTTTTATGTTGCAGTGAGCTTTTTTCTGCTTAACAATTAAATAAGACAAAAGTCTCAGAAAAAAAAAGTTTTTAACAAGAAGAATATAAGACCTGCAGCAACTGCAGCATGTCTTAATGTTAAATCCATCTCAGTAACAATCGCTATTGTAATTACCTGATCACATGAAATACTGGACTTCTCCGGTTGATTTGTTACTGATCACTGTACATATTTTTTTCTCCAATAGATTTCTGCTGCTCAAACTGTAATTAGTTTAAAATGTTATCTGTATTCTTTGCTATTATCCTTGTTGTTATCTGTGGGTTATAGCAAAGTATTCTATATGATGTAGTGTGCACCAGTGCACACATTGACAGTCAGAACAAAACATAAAAAGAACTTAATGGAAGTGCGCAAATAAACTCATCAAAACATTTCATAGTTCAAAATGGCAACTCAACATTTTGTTACATTAAAACGTTGGAGTTGATCTTATTTATGTTCCCCTCTGTTTCTTTAGATGTACCAGTTAATGTATTTTGTATGATTATAGATTATACAGTAAGTCAGCACTTCATTAGTGAAAAAAATATGAGCAAATAAATAGAACTTCCTGTCAGGCAGTGGCGACCTTCCTGTGTTGAATGTACTACTGTACTTCCTGACCATGTACTAATTGCAGAGCTGATTCTCTTACTTAAGGCCTATGTTTACTTACATGATAGCATTCTTTAAGAGGTCGAATTCATGAATAATCAAAACAAAGTCTTTGTACAGCCAATGTAAAATGGAGCATTTCTATTATTTCTGGCTCAGGCATCCAGTCCATCTGGTCTCAGCCATTCCCGGTTGGCATAACACAAAAGCACAGGCTCTCTGTGAACTTTCATTAACTATATGTCAATTTATCATCTTTTATTCAAAAGGTTCTTTAAGATCCCATGTTCATATGGCTATTGGTCACTCTGAATCTGAAGGTGAAATTTCTGCTCTGTCAATTACCCCTTCAAGATATTATAGAGTTCATGACATGCACTGGCTCACACATGATGTAAAGTGTATATATTTTGCTCCTCACAGGTCATTAATGGCCCACCAGCTGGATCCCAAAATCTTTCCCCTGTGCTTTGTGAGTTAGACACATTTCTGGTTTCCATGGTTCCTATGATATGAAATAGTAGTTTGCATTATACACAGGTAGACCCTGTTATCTGAAGTCCTTTTAGCTGTGAGTTTGCAGAGTCCCAGAAGGCAAGTAGAGAGTAGACCTTATTATTCATATTAAAGGTTTTCATGAATTTTGACAAGCAGTTCAGTTTGGAGGAAGACTTCTCAAGTACTGTTTGTGCATTTTGCACATCTGTAAAATGGAGGAGAGCCTTTTGAATATGAATAAATTATGCTTTGTTTAGGTCTTATCCTCAGTGGTTTTGGTATCCACTGATATTGCCATGTTGGATCAGAATTATTATGTATGACTACGGATAACTTAATGGCTAGTCTGAGTTCCATTCATGCTTGGAAGATATATGATAAGACAGAGAAGCAGCTGAAGGAAAACATAATTAAAAAAATGATTTTATAGGAGAGTGGGGTGAATCAAATGGAAATTAAAGAGGAACTGAAATAAAACTAACACCATGAAAATATTAGTGTACATACTTCACTACAAGTCAGGTAAAATAAAAAAAAGCATGGATTTGGTGAAAAAGAGACAATTTATCACAAACGAAGAAGGGAGGAAGCGGTGTTCAATGATCTGAAAAGCAGACCCTGCACCCGTGGGAATACACTAGGAAGAAGGAGAAGAGGAGTGGAGGAAGGTGGTTTGTCTTTTCCTCTCTCTGTCTTCAGATGAATCTGTCAGAAAAAAAAATATGGTTAGAGAATAGAGCGACACAAACAGCATAGAAGGGATAGAACAAATACATCACATCCCTTTACCAAGCACTCTGGCAGCAACAGTTGTAAAACTGATAAAAGATTATGGCAGCTATTTATGCCAATATTTAGGGATGAGCTAAATGAGGAGGGCTCAGCTGGAGGAGAAGCCATTGAGTTCCTCCTCCAGCTATCTCCATATCAAAGAAAATCGTGACTTTATTGTTAAACTCCTAAGTATCTGAAACTCCACCAAACAAAGCTATTTCAATCAAATATTTAATTTGAAGATTCTATCTGAGGTGATGCCTCAAATGAATCTCCTTTGAAGTGAATGTTCATGCTGAATCTTCTCATAATAATTGTTCTTTACAGCAGTGACAGATCTCAAGCATTTTTGACATTTAAGGGGGTTGGTTGTCGTCCATTTTATCAGAGGATTGATACTTAACCACTTTGGACAAATGCAGTAGATGCAGTTGCTCTTACTTTTCCTCAGCCTGCCTTGCAGCCTTTTGCTTTGCATGAAAATATGAGAAGGCTAAAATATACTATTGCAGACTCTCATCAACACAATTGTTAATTTGATATTTCATGAATTGATTTTTCTTCCTTTTATGACCTTCCTAGCCACAGTTGTTAAGTGAATTGTTGCTATTGTTAAATTAGTAACATGATTGTTAAGTGAATCTGGTTTCCCCTTTGACTTTGCTTGTCAGAAGGTTGCAGAAACTGTTCACATGACCCCAGAGGCACTGCAATCATCTCAAATATGAACAAGTTGCCCAGCATCTGAATTTTGATCATATGGCCATGGGGATACTGCAACTGGTGTAATTATGAAAGATAATCATAAGTCACTTTTTCCAGTGCCATTGTAACTTTGAACAATGACTAAATGAACTGTTGTAAGTCAAGGACTACTTGTATACAAACCTCAACTTGCAACAGTAAGTTGACCTGGAAAAACAGGTCAAATAAATATTTTAGCTCATTGAATTATACTTACATTACCTTTCCAACACTTTGCATTTTGAGAATGGATGCTGAATCGATGCCATCTAGTGGCTGTAGTGCTCTGAGTACAATAGTTGGTGTTTCAGTAGTTAGCCTTTTGGCATTATTGTTCCTAGTAAAGAAGCAGAATAATGCATCAAATCCACTCCTTAAAGAATTTTTCTTGCTTCATAGATGGAAGAGAATACATTATTATTAACCATAGTTCATTGCACAGCCAAACATTTAGAGTGGTTTTGGCATTTTTATCACCTACTATGTCCTTCCTAAGGATCTGATCTAGGTAGATTTGTTGTTTGATGGTGTTAAAGATATTGTTGCAGGATGAAAGTTGTTCCAAGTAAAGTTGCCTTTTGCAAGTTGGTTCTTCTTCTTCTTCTTCTTCTTCTTCTTCTTCTTCTTCTTCTTCTTCTTCTTCTTCTTCTTCTTCTTCTTCTTCTTCTTCTTCTTCTTCTTCTTCTTCTTCTTCTTCTTCTTCTTCTTCTTCTTCTTCTTCTTGACACAGTCAGCCAGATGTTTAGATTGGATTTGGTCTGCTGAACAATAATACAATGCGATCTCAATTCATCACCAGAAATCACTTTAAAAAACTAACTACTGAAGTCCTTGAAGAAATACAGTTCTTAATGCTTTTCAGAAGGCCATCACATTGGGTCAATAGTTTTCATGTTCCATAAAGTTGAAGCCATAACAGACAACTTCATTTTCAGGCTTCCCACATCCCATCTTAGAGAAATGCAGGATCCTCAAGAACCTCTCCCAGTACAGAACCTAGGCAAGTCCTGGTTAGATATGGCATTCCTGAAGAGATGTTGGTGCTGAGTCATACATGGCTTTTAAGTCAAAACAGACACTCTAAATTGTACTTGGAAGTCTATTGATAAATGTTATGTAATGAGACCTAGGAAGCAAGCCTTCTTGTAGTTGCCCTTGCCCTGTGGAACACTCTTTTCCCAGAAATCGGGTAGACTCCCACTCTCTTTGTCTTCCAGAAGGCCTTGAAGAGCTGGCTTCCCACAAGCATTGGGATAGGATGAGGCTGGAGGCCAGGAAAATGGTGTGTAGATATATGGGAGAATGCTCCCCTGGGGTACCATGAGTTTTTCTACAGTTTTTATTATTTGTATTTTTTGTTTTGTATATTATTTAATGTTGTTATTATACTTTCTTATTAAAGAAATTTGCTCCCATTGTTTAATGAAATATGAACATTAAAAGCTAACTTTGTCCAGATCTGCCATTTTCATATAGTACATGATTTCTGAGATATTTCATGCACCAGCAATCATCATCCACCAGTAAATCCAACAAAAAAGTACTGCAATTTGACATGAAAAAAAATGCTAGAACCAATTTGGGATGTAAAGCCTAATGCTAGATGGTGGCAAATAAAGTTTTCAATGTCTGCTGTAATCTCATTTTTCACTCAAATTGGGTAACCCTAAAAATGCCACGACTGCAAATAGAATAAATATTTGGGAAATACTTTGTAGCAGGTGATAATTTTAAATGCTATTTGAAACATTAGAACTATACTTAAAATTATACAAGATCACTCTACAAATACAGATATTATTTAGGCAGCTTTATAGAGAAGGGAGGCTCTTACTTTAGCAAGTGGTCAAAGGTAAGGGTGTGATCTGAAGCTTTTCACCACACTATTCTTCATGTATAGACTCATCAGTTACCTAGTATCTAGTGACACTTTCAAAAAGTCTTCTTTCTGTGATTGTACTTCATAAATCACATCCACCTTCTCATGTATATGGGTTTTCATTACAAACACATTTCAGATGTGGAAAGTAATATGTGTAGTAGCACCCATTGTGAAATTAACTGGGTGTTGCAACATAATTATTTTTGCATGAAAAGCTAAATGAGATGTAATCCAGGTTAGGCAAGGCATTTGTAAAATTACCCAATCTAGAAAGTTTTCATCCTCCCATCCTTTTAAATATATTCTAGGAATGGACATTTCTTTTGCATACATATTTTTGGAAATCAAGAGAACAAAGGTGATAGTAGGATGTTAGGATCCAGAGATTTTGATTATGTTTAATACTGAATTGTAACAATGCACTCATGTTGACAGTCTTTATCATAAGTTCCCAAGCTGTTTATAAGACTGGAGCTGAAAGATATTACAAAAAAAAAAAAAAGCTGCTAGGAGATTGTACACAGGCAGAATTTAGTTAACCGATTTGGCACTTGGCCACTGTGCTAAATTTAACAGTCCTTTTTCAATGATGAGGGTAATTTTCTAGTCACATAAAAATATCTTTGCAGTTGCTGTTTTCTTGGAAAAAAAATACCCTAATGTGAAAAAAGTATCCACCTACTAATCTAGAATTCTTCTGTACTTTATTTAGATAGTTCATTGAGAATGACTCATTGGCTGAAACAGGCAGGAAATTCTGCCCTGTATTTTTGCTTTCCTTGTTTCCTTTAGTGTTACTCACCTGCCTCCTCACAATAAGACATTCCTCTCTGCCCCGCCCAATTATAATTATGTACATTTTTTTTCTCCCTGGCTTTATTTTTTCTATAACTAAGAATTCTGTGACAGCAGATATTTATTGGGTAGAGTTTATCTGATAGACACATAGGCTTAGAGGTCTTGTAGAACAAACTGTGAGGATACACATAAACATGTGTAACAAGACAACAAATCAAAACAAAAGGGAATTCTACTTTGTAAGTAGAGACCTCTTCTATCTAATAGTGATAATGTTCTAAGCTATTGTTTTGACATTGTTAACTAAATATTGTTGTTGTATCTGTACCATAAACTATAACACCAGGTTCAAATGACACTACGTACCCATGCTTCAAATTTCAAGCATTGCCAAAATAATACTAAACATGATATCAAAAATAACTTATGCAATACAATCAGAAGGTTATTACAATTGCCAAAATGTCAAAAATCTGCAGACAGATGGCACTCTTTCCTTTTTACTAGGAAATACTGATTCAAATGCAGGAAAGAAACAGGAGGTTGTAACCCTTTTGTTAGAACTGGGTCATTTACTGAAATGAATTAGAAAATGGGAGTAGGGCCATCTTGAACCAGATCCCAAATCCATCCGATCTAATCTTCTGTTTCTACAGTGACCTATCATTGTGTCTGTTGGCATTACACAACAGTATATGAGAACAACCCAGAAATTATTATCAACAAGATCAGCAGCTCAACAGCTGGAAGCAGTCAGTCTTCATCACCAGTGGTCATTGAGAATCTTAACTTTTATGAATTTGTGTAAGATGGGCCACCCATCCTACAAGTGATTCTGGCAGCAGGTTCTGCAGTTGTATTATGGAGTTTGTAAACATATCTTTCCTTTCACTGGCTTGGATATCCCTCCTTTATGCTAATAATGTAAATGGATGCAGAAACAGCATTTGTGTAAATATGATTTTAATAATGAACCAACAGATTAGTGTTGACTCTTAGCAACTACATTATCTCCAGCCCAGCTCTTCAGGGTTGGATGCATACACTATTGCTGTAACTGACCTTTTCTTGGTTTCCTTTCACCGTTCCTAGCATGACAGACTCCTTAGTCAAGCTTAGGCTTTGTGTAAAAATATGATCAATTCTCTGTTCCTTAAGTGAGATCTTTGAATTGATTTGTTCCATGATATAGGTATGTATGTATGTATATACGTATGTATGCATCTATTTATTTCTTTTTTGTTGACTATTCATGGTTTTGGGGGAGCTTTTTCCAATATCAAAATTCATAAATGTCAATATACTTTATCTCTTTATTCTTCAAAATCTAATTTCTATAAAGTGTCACAAGAAAAAAGAAACATTGCTTGCAGGATTCCAATCTTTGTACATATAGACACATCCCAGAAACCGAGTATTTTTTTACAATGCTTTCAATGCTATTTACCAAGTTTATACCATGTTTATTGATGACAGCTTCCTTTTAGCAGATCCTAAAAGTTTTTCATCACTTCTGTATCTTCATTGTCAGTTCTAAGATATTTGCTGTAGTTTTTGTAATTAGTTTGGTTTTGTGTATATATAATCTTAATCCCATTTTATTCACTCAGTGCAAAGCGAACAGTTACTAGAATTTTCAGATCATTTCCATGTTTCATTATTAGAATAGTGTCATGAGCATTATGCAGGTTTCTTAGTCCAATTTTAAAACCATACTCATTTTCTTCCAATCCAGCCTCCCTCAACATATATTCAGCATATAATTTGTACAAATAAGGACATAGTTTTGTCTCACTCCCTTGTTGACTTGGAACCATTCTATTTTGCCATGTTCCATCTGTTTTGCGGCTTCCTATCCTGTTTCATGTGATGGCAATAAGTTATTCAGGGTTTCCCATTTTACTAAGGACATTCCACAGCTTGACAAAATTTCACAGCATAGAAAAATAATGCTTAGCATCATCCAGAGCAGATTAGAGCTCTACGTGGAAAGACAGATGGCAAGCTGGTTTAGTAAAGGCAGAGCAACAAGAAACACTGCTGATGCATACT
The DNA here is from genome assembly GCF_049901715.1 of Pseudonaja textilis. Lineage (NCBI taxonomy): Eukaryota > Metazoa > Chordata > Lepidosauria > Squamata > Elapidae > Pseudonaja > Pseudonaja textilis. Next base: position 151,937,285 of record NC_141992.1, read on the forward strand.
GGAGAATTGAGAAACCCAAAGAACATCAAAAAGAAAATAATATGTGCTTCATTAATTATAGATTATAGTAGTCTTGACAGAAATTTACTCTGGTGCCTTTGAACTCCACTAAATGGCAGTTGTGAAACTGAGGTTGTACTATGTAAGAATTGTTTTAATCACTTCATATATTCATCCTTTATAGGGGTGGGATTCAAATTTTTTAACAATCGGTTCTGTGGGTGTGGTTTAGTTGGTGGGCATGGCTTGGTGATCATCTGACTGGGTGGGCGTGGCTTGGTGGTCATGTTATCAGCTGGGCATGGCCAACTCAATTTCACTCACATCAAGGCACACATCTCCTCACCTGGCCTCTCATGACTGGGGGGATGTTGCAACAGTTGTAAGTGTGAAAAATGGTCATAAGTCACTTTTTTCAATGCCATTGTAACTTTGAATGGTCACTCCACACAAGCAAAGTACCAGCAAAGGAGGGGAAAAAAACTCCAGAGAAGTTCCTGAGACAGGAAGTCTAGTCCTGCCAAGAATGTAATAAAAGTTAACGGAGAGGCAGCTTCTGTAAGCAACACCAGAATTCCTGCCTTCCTTACAGGATTAGGCCTGTAATTCCTTCTAACAACCGGTTCTCCGAACTGCTTAGAATGTCAACCACCATTCTAGTGAACAGGTGCGAACTAGTAGACTCACAACCCTGATCCTTTATATTTTAAATTTTAAGTGAATTTATACCATGAGCATGTTTCCATGTTTGCAGGCTTATTTTTGCTATTTCCCAATGGTGAAGCCACCATTTTCAAAGTAGCACACTGAGTCAGTGTTATCAAACTGTACACCCCAAACTCTAATATAAAAATCATTTTCTTGGTCAGTCTCTACTAATTAAACATATATATAAAATTAGGATTTTTTTAAAAATGTGTTTTCTGCACTATAATATATCAGTTTACACATACATCAAGTACATTTGCTATCGTCATTCCAACTATGATTTGGTGATATCCACAAATTCAAGTACCGTAGTGCTCATTTCTTATTCCAGATTCATTCGGTTTCTATAATTTCTGTTCTGATTAAAAGGATCAATTTCCTTAATGAATATTCTGCCTACTTCATTAACCAAATGCATATATAATGCCATCTTGTTCATTATCTTTTATAGTATGTATATACAGCCTTGAAAAGTAATGATTTTATAATTAACTATCTCCCAATGCTTAATTTAAAAGCTAAGCTAAAGGGGTAGAATTATATAAATATTATATTTCTATCAGGGATACATGGAACTTCATATGACATACAACCAGTATGATCTAGTGGGTAAGGCACCAGGTAGAAATGAGGACACTGTGAGTTCTAGACTCACCTTAGGCACGAAGGCTGACTGGGTATTAAGCCACTCTCTCTCAGCCCAACTCACCTCACAGATTTTTGGTGTGAGGAACATAGGAGTAAGAAGGAATATTAAGTATGTTTGCTGCCTTGAGTTATCAACACAAATAATAAAGGCAGGATAAAAATATATAAAAGATTATTTCTGCTCATAATTAGGTAGAAATGATGCTTATCCTGAAATTTTAGTAGAAAATGTCTATACTGTCCTGAATTTCAGTATATTTTACTCTATCTGAGCAAAGTATATTTTACTCTATTTGAGAAAAGATCCTTTATGACTGCAATAATATATTTACTGAAGAGGAATGAAGAAGAGAAGATGGCTTTTTTTTAACTAACCAAGTAATTGCAAACAATCTTACATACAATAAGTGTACAGGGACCATTTTTATACACTTTGCATTAAACTGTGGTTTAATACTTAGCTAGAAACAGGACTATAAACAGACTAGATGATTGCAAAGAAATATTATCCTTCCAACCCCACCTCCCCCACCCTACAAACTAATCCCTTCATAGCTCCCACCATCCAACCAGAACTGATGAAACTTCTTGGATGGGAACAAAACTTCTTCTTCAAGGAAAAAAGCAGTCCAATGGTCTTTTGAAAAAGCATCTTTGAGACAGCTGTAACTAAAAAACTCCACTGACATTTATGGGTGTTATAACCTAGTTGGTCACGATTAGGCAAGCTTCCAGAGAGATCTTTATTTCTTTTGGGAATGGTTAAACAAATGACGCACCACCGATCAGTAAGGCTCTACCCCCAAACAACAGTTCATAGATTACACAGCCAGGCCACAAGGCAAAAGTCCAGGCATAAGACAAGGACAGTTTTGAAGGTAAACTCTCCAAGGCTAGGACAAGACAAGAACAGTCCTCAAAGCAAAGGCAGTTGCTCCGGAGCTCATTTGCTCCTCTGCTCCACTGCCTTCCCTTTCCCTCTTCTTCCCCCCTTGCTCGGTCATCCTGAGCCCCTTTCTTCCTCCCTGCCTATTCTTCCAAGGCCTGAAGGACCTGAGACTGCTTCCTCCTCCTCCCCAGGTCTTTCCTCCTGGGCCATAGTGATTGTCTCCCTCCAATCAGCCCCCAGTTCTATCTCCTACTCCCAGGGGTGGGATTCAAATTTTTTAACAACCGGTTCTGTGGGCGTGGCTTATTTGGTGGACATGGCTTGGTAGTCATGTTATTGGCTGGGCATGGCCAACTCAATATCACTCACATCGAGGCACGCATCTGCTCGCCCGGCCTCTCATGACTGTGGGGATGCTGCAACAGTCGTAAGTGTGAAAAATGGTCATAAGTCACTTTTTTCAGTGCCATTGTAACTTTGAATGGTCACTCCACACAAGCAAAGTACCAGCAAAGGAAGGGAAAAAAACTTCAGAGAAGTTCCTGAGACAGGAAGTCTAGTCCTGCCAAGAATGTAATAAAAGTTAACGGAGAGGCAGCTTCTGTAAGCAACACCAGAATGTTTCCTTCCTGCCTTCCTTACAGGATTAGGCCAGTAATTTCTTCTAACAACCGGTTCTCCAAACTGCTTAGAATGTTAACAACCGGTTCTAGGAAATAGGTGCGAACTGGTAGAATCCCACCCCTGCCTACTCCTCAGACTCAGGCTCCAACAGGACCATGGCAATGTGTCATGTTCAAATTAAAAATAAGGATTGGAAAGTAGAAATGATAGTGATGATGGTGGTAGGGTGAAAGGGTTATAATGGTAACAATTGAAAAGAACTCAATAAGTAATTTAACTCAAAATGAGCAAAAGATGTACATGGTTCTGCTAATTGATCTCTAGTTAGCTTGAAGGAGATCAGCCACACCGCACAATATGAAAATACTGTCCCCTGCTCTTATATTATTAAATTCTCATTTGAGTACTAAAATTCATGATCTGAGCATATGCTCAAATTTATTTTACATTTCTAGGAGTTTTTATAAGGGGATATACCCCTTATTAGAGTTAAATATACACTGTGCAAAAATTACGGTTGCTTTTGTTTTTAACAGAGGACAGATGTGAAATCCCACTCTAGTTCTGGAGCACATATCTAGATAAACTTCACAACTTCTTCAATTTTGAATCATCCTTTAATGAGATAAGAATTTATTTAAACAGAAATAACTTCCTTTAATTCCACTGTATTCTTTTATAGATTTAGGTTAGAGAAGATGGACGAAGTGGGAAAAAATTAAAGAGCTAATTTTAAGGAGTTCAACCATCTGATAGCTTCTACATGCTTCCCCAAGTGGTTTAAATATAAGCATTTCATTTTATTTTGCATCTGGTTCTGAATGAGGGATATTTGAACAAAGGAAAATAAAATAGAGGCTGCCCATCCAAAGCATAATGCAAAATATTAAGGAATATAAAAATACACTAAAGAGTTGGCAATAAAGCTTGGCATTCTTTTCAGTGAGTGAAGATAAATTTCTAATTAATTGGTAAAGTCCACAATCTGGATATTGATGACCATTGGTTTGAAAGAGGGGTAAAAAGGCCTTTCATATTAACATTAAGCAGCCCTGTCTCTCCCTCAGAGAGGGAGGAACAGGACACACACCACCTATTTCCTATCTACAATACAGTCCTTTCAGCAGTTCCAAGAAGATACACACACATACCCTATGTGTACTCTGATACAGGTGACCCTGAGAGCACAGATAAACCCAAGATGGCTGAAGACCTCTCAGGGAGAATGCTAAGACTAGATGACTGCAAAGAAATATGATCTTTCTAACCCCGCCCCCTCATCCCTGATCCTGTCAGAAGTAATCCCTTCACAGTCCACCATCCTGCCAGAATTGATGAAGCTTTTTGGATGAGAAGTGAAATGCCTTTTTCCTCAAGGAAAAAACAGTCCACTTGGCTTTTGAAAAAGCACCTTTCAGACAACATAACCCGCAACCGTCTCTTCATCTATTAGCTCACGGCATGAAGAATCACTGTCATGTCTCAATTACTTTTTTTCCTAGAGAAATACAAAAAAAATAAACCCTCCTCCTTCTTCCACACCCCTAGGCAAAAGGGAAATAAAATAAATAGCTTACATCTTTATTCTGCAGATCTGGATTTTTGATATTTTTATATTCAGTTGTCTCATTGTACAGTATAAAGTAAATCATAGCAGTTGAAGTTTCTTTATTATGGACAAAGGTCAAAAATGTGCAAACATTAAAATAATAAAATATCTTTTTTTAAAAAGAGCCAAATATATTAATCATATGCAATTATCTCCAAATGGATTTTATAGGCAATGTAAGAATATTTAGAAAGCTTACATGAGATTTTATCATTATTTTCTGACTAACTACTAGAGACAGAACAAATTCAAATGTTTTGAAAGCTAACTGTATGGAGTTTTAGTGGACAATCACTTAAATGTGAGCCAGCAGTGTGCTCACATTTAAGGAGCTCCCAAAAAAGCCAACACAGGCTGTATAAACAGAGGGATAGAATCAAGATCAGGTGAAATGTTAATACCACTTTATAATGCCTTGGTGAGGCACACTTGGGATACTGCATCCAGTTTTGATCGCCAAGATGTAAAAAAATGTTGCAACTCTAGAAGGAGTGCAGAGAAGAACAACAAAGATGATTAGAGGACTGGAGATTAAAACATAATAAAAGAATGGTTGCTGGAATTGAGTATGTCTAGTTTAATGAAAAGAAGGACTGTGGTGACATGATAGTAGTGATCTGATATTTCAGGGCTTGCCACAAAGAAGAAGGAGTCAAACTTTTCTCCAAAGCACCTGTGGGCAGGACAAGAAGCAATGGATGGAAATTAATCAAGTAGAGAAGCAACCTAGAACTAAGAAGAAATTTCCTGACAGTTAGAACAATTAATCACTGGAGCAACATGCCTCCAGAAGTTGTTGATGCTCCAACACTGGAGGTTTTTAAGAAGAGATTGGACAACCATTTGTCTGAAGTGGTGTGGGGTTTTCTGTTTGAGCAAACTGTTGGGCTAGAAGACCTCCAAGGTGTCTTCGAACTCTGTTATTCTATTCTATATTGTGCAAAATGTCTTCATAAAAATACAATATAAGAAAAAAATAACCCATGGTTTCCCTAAATATTGCATATTGCACAAGGGCAATCTTCATATGATATTTTCTTCTATTTCCTTTCCAGTACAGCTGCTGGTAACATACAGGTAGTCCTCAACTTATGACCACAATTGGCAACCATCATAAAACTGAGTCAGTTGTCAAGCATCCGAATGTAACTCATAAGACCATGGGGATGCTGCAATGTCATAGGTGCGAAAAATGGTCATAAATAACATTTTTCAGTGCTGTTGTAACTTCAGTCACTAAACAAACCATTATAAGTCGAGGACTATCTGTATTAAAGTGTTTTAATGGCATAGCTGTCTTGTATTTTGATATTTCAATTAGATTTAAATATGTGGTCACAGTGCAACTAATAGCCTGACAACGGAGATAAATCCACTCAACAGGCAACTTTGCATTTCTTGACCTCTCTACATAAACTGTGACTCAGTCTGGACAGAACCCAAGGTGATAAAGCTTCTGATGAATATCAGCTTTAGCAGAATAAAACTTCTTCATTTGGAGATAAATTATCTGGTAAAACTAAGAAAATGAAACTAGTAAGAAAAAGTAATAATTTTAACTGCTAACTTAAGATGTTGATTCGTATCATAATATTCTTGACTTAGAATATCAGTCAAGACTTAGAACCACATTTTGAATACAATGAGACACCTGGAGTATTTCATACAAAAGCTGTGATTGTAACAACACAAAGGCTGTGATATTATTAAGGGTCCCTATCTGATGTCTGTGAAGCAGCTTGCATTCAAGCTTTTGTTGAAAATAATTTAATTGTTAATACATAGAAAGTATTCCAAATCAAGAAAACACTTTTGTGGTTCATTGTTGACTTTTGTGTACTTGGAGCCATGAAAGGGTCAAATCCTAACTAAACTTTTTATTTTAATAAAAGTTTTATTTAAGTTTTCACAAAACATACAAATACAAATAAAATATCTTTTTTTGAGAACAGCGTGGCCCCAGGTTATCACTTCTCCATACAGACATAAGCTCAATACATATTTATCTTATACATTCTAATCCATATCTTATAACTATTTTCACAATTTTTTCAATAGTTTTTCCCTTTCTTTACTCCCTATAGCCTTATTTTAAATTATCTCATTCCTTTCTTAATTCAATTACATATTTTTTTCTAATTTTTAAAATCTTTCTAATCGATGTTTTTATACTTTCATCTGTCCTGTTTACAATTTCATATTATCTTTTCACATAAAACAAAATTTCCCCTGTAATTATTAGACTGGAGTGTAACACCTTTGTATCTTTTTTCAAATCTTATTTAAAAATTTAAGTTACATCTTTACAGTTATAACATTCATTTTCTAACCTCTATTTTATAACACATACCTATTTTCAATCGAATTCTGCTTGGTACATTCCCTTAAAATACACACTAAATTCTTAAAAGAAAAAAGTATAAATATATGTATAGCAATAGTAAATGGAATAATTATTCTATTCAAGTGCAGCTCTGCCATTAATATTAATAACAATCTTTTACATTTCTACTTCTTTTAACAAACATTACCTAGTAATATCAGTTGTCTTTCACTTTAATCATCTATATTTCATATTTTACTTATTACAGTCTTTAAATAAAAAACCAAACAATAGTTATTAACAGTAGTCAATAAAGTTATTATTCTTATTCAAGTTCATCTTGTCAACTGATAAAAATCTTCCATGTTTCTTTTCAGTTTTTTAAACGTTCTTTTTAAATCATTGAGAGCCTTATTCTCTTTAAAAACAAATATTCCATTACACATCAATAGAAATTTTTTCTATCACTTTAATCATCTAACATATTTTCTAACCCTTTTCTATATCTAATATAAAAATGCTATCCCATGCACCCTTGCAGAATCCTCTCCTTAAGTTAAATTTTAACCATTGTCTCTGTGTCTTTTAAATAGGTTTATACCTTTAATTCTTGTACGTTTTTCCTGTACCTCTATATCTTGTTTCTGTCTTTTGTAGCTTCTTTTCCTTTCCCTCTTCCCTCTCTTCTTCTCCCTCCCCTTTTTATTCCCTTTTCTATCTGATTCTCCCTTCTGTGATCCTCCCTTCTGCTTCTTCCTGATATTATGATTGCTTTTCAAATTACTCTTTTTTTGGTTGTTGCTTCAGTGCTTAAGTTTTTAACTCCCTTTCCCCCCCTTTCACTTTTTACCCCACTTAAAATTGTTTGGTCATTAAAGATGGCTTCTTCGTTGTCCCATCCTTCTTGTTCTGCCAGCGTTTCTTCATAGTTCAAGATCTCCATTTCTAAAAATTGAAATACAAAGCCAAAAGATCCTCTTCTGTCTTGTGCTTCTTCTTTTTGTTCTTTAAGTTTCATTTTTAACTCTTCAAGGAGTGATGCCATTTTAAAAAATTTTAAACAACCCCCAATTGATTTTATTTTATTTCATTAGGATCCTCCATCCAAAGTTCCAGGAATCATCCAATAATCCAAATCTGTTTCTTGCTTCTTTTCTCACTTTCTCTTTTCAGGGGCTTTGTTATCTTATAACAAAGTTTCAGTACAATGTATCTTTTGCAAGCCTTGTTAAAATTCCACTATCAATTTTTTTTAAGTTCCAGGTGGTCTCCTCCATTTTCCAGATTCCACCCTCTTTTTTCTTTTTTTCCTCGCTGCTTTCTTTCTTTTTTTAAAGGAAGATTTTAAATTATTCAAGAATCTTTATCCCCTTGACACTTTATTTTCAGCTAGGAATAGCTTATTAATGTCAAAGTGGATTAGTATCAATTTCTTATTTGAATCTCTTCTTCTTAATGTTCCAAGTCAGTAAAAACTGTTGATGTTAGAGATAAAAAAGCCAATTCCATTTCCTTTCCCTTTCTCTTTCACAGCTTAAAATCTTTTTTAGGAATAGAATTAGTCTTTAAAATTCAGGTTCCAGGTACCTTAAATAGATGTTCTCCATTCAACCCGGTCAGTCAAACTTTCTCCTTTAAACTTCCTCCTGCACAATCTTGTCCGGTCAGGTTCTTTTTTGAGGTGGCCATTTCTGACCACCACTGCAACTGCCTTTGGAAAAGGGAGTAATGGCTAGCCGAGGAGGAGAGATGTGGCTCTCCTCAACCCCACTGACGGCTCCCCCTTCTTCACCACCTCTACCGGGTGGCTTCAGCCCCAAATCCAGGTGGCTCCGGGCGCTCCAGCAGCAAGCACGGATCAAAACCATGGATGATCGCGATTTCGGTCCATCACCGAAAAAGCCTAAACCAGAAGTCACCCTAACTGAATTTTTTTTTTTAAATGGTTTGTAGGGACAGTGACAAAGCCATCAGGTGAACTTTCCCTTTAAGAGAGCTACTCAAGCAAAAGATGGAAAATGTGTGACATGGTCTCTCTCCATATGGGGAACTCGATTGACCACAAGTTTCCCCAAATTTCAAAGAAAATATTAGTTTCCCTAAATTGTGAATCATTTACTGCTGAGCCAGAAAAAAAAATGGTCTCAGCTTTCATATGTAGTCAGTAGTGTAAGATTTTAGAGGTCCAGAGCAAAGTCCCTTGAAGTGCCTTTACTCTCTACTCTATGATGAACCATTTTGATGCATTTTATGTATATTCTTCAATCTACAGTAGTCTTTAACATAGGTGTAATACATCTCACATTAGAATATACTGTGGAATTAGTTTTAGTCAAATGTCACATGATTTCCAGGGACGTGGTGGAACGCAGTGGCTCAGTGGCTAAGATACTGAGCTTGTCGATCAGAAAGGTCAGCAGTTCGGTGATTCGAATCCCTACCACTGCATAATGGAGTGAGCTCCCATTACTTGTCCCAGCTTCTGCCAACCTAGCAGTTCGAAAGCATCTAAAAATGCATGTAGAAAAATAGGGACCACTTTGGTGGGAAGGCAGTAGTGTTCCATACGCCTTTGGCCATGGAGATGTCTTCAAACAGTGCTAGCTCTTCAGTTTTGTAACTGAGATGAGCACTGCCCCCTAGAGCCAGAAATGTGTAGCACGTATCTGCGAGGAAACCTTTACCTTTACCTTATGAATTCCAGAAAATTAATCTTGTTATACTATTGCAGAAAATATAACACATTAAAAGACTATTATAAATATAACACATTAAAAGTGTTTTAGGCATAAAACTTGACAGATGAATTTGATGAAATATTTCAGTTCATCATGACAACTCTCCAATGAAATTCTAATTCTTGAAGGTGCCACGGGCTTATAAATTGTTGTAAATTCTGATTAGCACTTCAGATTCTTGCCGATTGGATGTTTCTTCCAAGGAGGGAAATAATTCCTGTAAAAGAACTGATAAAATCTTCTATTTTGTCATCAAATTATAGGGTAATCAATTGGAAAGATTATCCGATGGCTCAGAGATATTCTGAAATGGGAAGCTATTAACTCATTTTCATGCAGATAGATGATTAAATGGACCCCAGTGGGAAGAAGGCGAATTAGAGGATGGATAAGCTGATGCAAAGCAGAGCTACCGGCCACCCCAGTTATGGGGTAGGACTACAGAGCAGAAATACAGCAACAGCAGCCCAGAAAAAAAAAAAAGAAGGGTAACACTTTATACTGATATTTCATCTCAAATCTTGAATAACTCTAGAGTACTTAATAGAGTCTGAGATGCCTGGAGTTCTTAATAAGCTACTAAAATGGTTATTTTATGTTTTATGTAGCAGGAGTGAATAATTTTGTAGGAGTCAAGGATTGGATTTGGCTGCCAGGAGTCCTACTGTTCTACTGTAGAGAGTGATGGGTTGGACCAAACAAAATCAAAATGTAGGTTTTTTTTAAGAAAACCATCTTGTTAAACATATTTAACAGGGTTGCTCTCAAGCCATCAGTTACATATTTTTTTTCTTTTTCATTTTCACTCTAAAAATGGCAATTGAGAAATAAATATGAGACATTTCTGTCTTTTAGGGACCTGGAGTTGCTTGTGGTATCTAAAGGCACTTCTGTCAGGAAGCATGGGCATTCGTGTTCATATACATTTCTGGTATATGCATAGTTCTCCATTCCTTTTTATGGATTTGACCTACACACTCAAGAAAAAAAATGCATGAGAATATAGAAAAATGTTTGGAAGTGTGGATGGATAATTATAATTCCTCTTCCTTCGATAGTTACATGGTACCTGAAATCATTTGACTTTTGTAGCAGAGCAGTTTCCTTTTTTCTAACTGCTCCTTCTAAATTTACTTTTCTTCATCTAACATACTACACTCACTTGAACCTCCTAGGCAATGTTGACTGGTGCCCTGTCCTAACCAATAGTAGTGCTAGTATACTGGCCATTCACAAGTGTAGATTCTGTCAGGACTGTAGTGCTGTACATTTTTTTTTTTTTTAAAGGAACATGTGCTGCAGAACTGTCATTAATCACAAATTCATTTTATAATTCCTTCAGCAAACATAGCCTGAAGGCAGCCATAAGGGTATGGAGTTTGTGCACACACCTAGATCTATATCTATCACATGCAATCAGGAGTATGGAAGTAGCAGCAATTTTCTCGAGATAAACTGCACTGAAACGGCATATAAGTGCAAATAAGTGATCCTGGGATTTTTAATGAAAATGCCACAAAAATGTGCCACTTAAAAATTGCTTAAAAATTCAAAATTCTGTTTCTCTCTGGATGAACTCATATGCAAGGGTACACTCATTTATACTCATTGGTGAGGCCAGTCACAGGTCAATCAAATCCAATTTTGGGATTATTTTTGCATCTAAAATTCTTAGTTTATCTGCACATATATGCAGTATTTCATCACTGAGTGGGAAAAAGAGAAGATACAGCAAATACTATAACTAGCACAAAAAGTTGGATCTCTTGCAACATTCTGTGTCTAATTTCTTCAACAAGAGGCAATTTCCATCTGGTAATTTTTCTAGAGTCAGCGATGCAAGAGCAGAAGGTAACAGAAGAAGACCTTTCAAAAATCCACTAGTGCTAGAATGCTGGATTTTATGCTTCTTTGCTAAGAGATATAGCAGCTACAAGTATAGCCAGGAAGTCCCTGGGCTGGTAATTTGTGAAGCATGTGAGACCTTAAAGCAAAAATACACCCCAGGATTGCTCCAGGTTGCATTGTCTTCATCAGTGTGATACAACCAAAGTTACAAATGCACACATTTTCAGCTGATCTATTACAGACATGTATAAAGTCATTTGCCTGGAATATTTTTTTTAATGACACATGGATTTTCATGGTTCTAACATTTTAATTTCTCCAGGCTGCTCAATAAACAAGGGAAAATACAGTCATTTTCTATTATATGCCTGATATTAGCCTTTTCTAATGAATTTAGTCTCTGTTTAATACATCCATCCATCCATCCATCCATCCATCCATCCATCCATCCATCCATCCATAGTGACACGTTGGTATTCAACTGCTGTGAAACTCATTGAATTTGGTACTCAATGCATTTTGACATGAATATTTTGTCCTGATGCTCATAGTTTGTTTGGTACTCAACACACAAGCTAAAACTTATTGGTGTCTGCTGCCTTATTACTCACTACATTATTCCTTATGGGGAAAAATTGTTTGGTATTCATTATTATTGGTAATCATTGTACCTCCTGGAATCAATTAATAATGAGTAAGACCTACCCACTTTGTAGTCATGGTCACACACACGTGTGTGTGTGTGTGTGTGTGTGTGTGTGTGTGTGTGTGTGTATCTTTGGTTATTTGGGTTTTCTCCCACGTAAAATTGGAAGTATCTAGGCGACGTTTCGATGAAGTCTCATTCATCATCTTCAGGCTTGTGTCTTCAGTTTTGCGCTCCTCGGAGTAATGTGAGCTTGCAGCTGCTTCTTCCTTTTAACTGCTAGTGGGGTGTGACTTGATTGGGTGGGGGATTGGCTGTGTTCTGATTGGTAGGGGGGTTGGCTGTGTTCTGATTGGCTGGGGGTGTTTTCTGTTCAGGTGGGGGCTTGGTTGTGCTCAGGTTAGTCTTAGTTGCTGGGGGATTTGAGCTGGTGAGCTGTGATCCTGTTGTTTGGCTTCACGTTCGTGGTTGTGCCACATCTTCATGGTGGGCGTCAGTTCGCTTCATGTACGGGGCGGAGGGGTTTGAAGTGGGTAGTGATGCAGCTGTGGTACGGCTTCTGGTCCGTGGTCGTGTCTCATCTTCTGTGTGGGTCTGAGTCTGCTTTCTATGTGGATGTGTGGTGGTAGCATCTTGTGTGGCCCTCGTGGGTGTGGGTCTGGTGTCATTCTTCATGTTAGGTACTCGTTTGTATGAAGAACATGAAGAATTGATGATACCAGAATTGATGATCAGCCCAGAAGCCTGATGATGGCAGATGAGATTCGGCCAAAATGTTGCTACAACTTTAAAAGTGCAACTACAATGACGTGGGAAAATACCCGAACAAAGTTGAATACCATACATGTAAGTACCTGCGAAAACTTAAGAAAACACACACATATATATGCACTGCTCAAAAAAATAAAGGGAACACTTAAACAACACAATGTAACTCCAAGTCAATCACACTTCTGTGAAATCAAACTGTCCACTTAGGTAGCAACACTGATTGACCATCAATTTCACATGCTGTTGTGCAAATGGAATAGACAACAGGTGGAAAGCATAGGCAGTTCGCAAGACATCCCCAATAAAGGAGTGGTTCTGCAGGTGGTGACCACAGACCACTTCTCAGTTCCTATGCTTTCTGGCTGATGGTTGGGTCACTTTTGAATGCTGGTGATACTTTCACTCTAGTGGCAGCATGAGACGGACTCTACAACCCACACAAGTGGCTCAGGTAGTGCAGCTCATCCAGAATGGCACATCAATGCAAGCTGTGGCAAGAAGGTTTGCTGTGTCTGTCAGCGTAGTGTCCAGAGCATAGAGGCACTACCACGAGACAGGCCAGTACAACAGGAGACATGGAGGACACCGTAGGAGGGCAACAACCCAGCATCAGGACCGCTACCTCTGCCTTTGTGCAAGGAGGGACAGGAGGAGCACTGCCAGAGCCCTGCAAAATGACCTCCAGTGGGCCACAAATGTGCATGTGGTTGCTCAAATGGTCAGCAACAGACTCCATGAGGGTGGTATGAGGGCCCAACATCCACAAGTGGGGGTTGTGCTTACAGCCCAACACCGTGCAGGATGTTTGGCATTATCCAGAGAAACCAAGATTGGCAAATTCACCACTGGTGCCCTGTGCTCTTCACAGATGAAAGCAGGTTCACACTGAGCACATGTGACAGACGTGACAGGGTCTGGAGATGCCGTGGAGAATGTTCTGCTGCTGCAACATCGTCCAGCATGACTGGTTTGGCAGTGGGTCAGTAATGGTGTGGGGTGGCATTTCTTTAGGGGGCCGCACAACCCTCCATGTGCTCGCCAGAGGTAGCCTGACTGCCATTAGGTACCGAGATGAGATCCTCAGACCCCTTGTGAGACCATATGCTGGTGCGGTTGGCCCTGGGTTACTCCTAATGCACGACAATGCTAGACCTCATGTGGCTGGAATGTGTCAGCAGTTCCTGCAAGACAAAGGCATTGATCCTATGGACTGGCCCGCCTGTTCCCCAGACCTGAATCCAATTGAGCACATCTGGGACTCCATGTCTCGCTCCATCCACCAACTCCACATTGCACCACAGACTGTCCAGGAGTTGGGGCATGCTTTAGTCCAGGTGTGGGAGGAGATCCCTCAGGACACCATCTGCCACCTCATCCGGAGTATGCCCAGGTGTTGTAGGGAAGCCATACAGGCACGTGGAGGCCACACACACTACTGAGCCTCATTTTGACTTGTTTTAAGGACATTATATCACAGTTGGATCAGCCTGTAGTGTTTTTTTCCACTTTAATTTTGAGTGTTCCTCCAAATCCAGACCTCCATGGGTTGCTAAATTTGATTTCCATTGATAATTTTTGTGTGATTTTGTTGTCAGCACATTCAACTATGTAATGAACAAAGTATTTAATAAGAATATTTCATTCATTCAGATCTAGGATGTCTTATTTTTGTGTTCCTTTTATTTTTTTTGAGCAGTGTGTGTGTGTATGTGTGTGTGTGTGTGTGTGTGTGTGTGTGTGTGTGTGTGTGTGTGTGTGTGTGTGTGTGTGTGTGTGTATGGCATTCGGCTTTGTTCGGGTATTTTCCCACGTCATAGTAGTTGTGCTTTTAAAGTTGTAGCGATGTTTCAGCAGAATCTCATCTGCCATCTATATATTATATATATATATATATATATATATATATATATATATATATATATATATATATATATATATATGTGTGTGTGTGTGTGTGTGTGTGTGTGTGTGTGTGTGTGTATGTATGTATGTATGTATGTATATATGGTATTCAGCTTTGTTTGGGTATTTTCCCACATCATTATAGTTGTGCTTTTAAAGTTGTAGCAATGTTTCGGCAGAATCTCATCTGCCATCATCAGGCTTCTGTATAGTGTTTGTCTGTGAGTCAGACTTTCACAGCCATTTCTGTTTTAAATTTGGTGCTAGCCTACACTGTGCCAGAATGGTTTTTTCTTCATCCTGATTGGTTGGGAGTCTTGGTCTGTGTTTATTGGTCTTGGAGTTTGCTGTGTTCTGCTTAATTTACTGCTCCGAGTAAACGGATGTCTATCATTTATTAGGAAGCTAGGTTTCATCTGGGTGCCTGGTTGGGGTGTGTTTGAGCTGGAGATATGGGGGGGGGGAGTCTGTTTGTGCCCAGGTGTTTGCCTGGCTTGTGGTGTGGAGGTTTTGTTTGTTTGTGAGTGCAGGCTTCCAGATAATTGACAGTCTGGTGGAGTCATCTCTTCTATTCATGCTTTCAGGTCTTTTTTCAATCTCTATGGCTTCTCTGATAATTCTGTAGCTAGGGTTTTCTATAGTGCTAGGGTTTTGGTGCCATTGAAGTCGATGCTATGACCTGTGGCTTTCATGTGTTGGACTAGTGAGGAAGTGTGTTCCAGCTTTTTTACTGCATTTTTGTGTTCATCTAGGTGGGTACTTATTCTTCTATTGGTCTGTCCAATGTATGTGGCAGGGCATGATGCACAGGGGACTTCATATATGCCTTGGTTTTCCAGGTCAATTTTATCTTTGGGGTTTCTTAGAATGGCTGCTATTTTTCTGTCTGTTTTGAAGGCAGTCTTGATGTGATGCCTATGTAGTATCTTACTGATTTTGTCTGTAGTACCTCTTATGTAGGGCAGGACGGCTGTTCCATAGGTCTGTTCATCTACTAGGTCTCCATTCTGTCTCAGTGTGTTTTTGTGGATCAAGCCAGTGATTTTGCTTTTGTGGAAGCCATTGGCTGTCAGTACTTTAGTCAGGGTGCATAGTTCAGTCTTTATGTGTGTCTTGTCTGCCAGGCGTTTGGTTCTGGCAATTAGTGTTTTGGCACAGAGTTTATCTGTGCTGGGTGGTGGTGGGATTGGGCGTTGAGGTAGCGGTTGGTGTGTGTTTTCTTCTGGTATATGGTGTGTCCTAGTGTGCCATCTGTTTTTTTGTAGATTAGTACATCTAGGAATGGTAGTTGTTCGTTTGTTTCCATTTCCATGGTGAATTTGATTTTGGGGTGTGTGCTGTTTAGGTGTTAGGAAATTGTTTATTTTTTCTTTTCCATGGAGCCAAATCACAAATGTGTCATCGATGTATCTTAGCCATAGTTTGGGTTTGTGGGTGGCATTGGCTAGGGCTCTAGATTCGAATTCTTCCATGAACAGGTTTGCAATGACGGGTGACAGTGGTGATCCCATAGGGGCTCCTTCAATTTGCTTGTATCTTTGTCCTTTGTATATGATATATGTGTTGGTTAAGCAGTGTTCTGCTAGTTCCATGAGGTGTTTGGGTGGTTGGTATTTATTTTTGATGATTTCGAGTTTCTTTTATTGAGACTTGAGTGAATATACATATACACACATTATATATATGTGGGACCATGACTACAAAGTAGGTAGGTCTTTGAAAAAGCTAAATTTATAAATAACAATACATTAATTAATTAATTAATTCCCATATGTTTAGTGCCTCCTTTTTTTGTCCCACTAAAGACAAATATTCAGTTATAAACTACCAAAGAAAGAGCATTGAAATTACCAATATTTCTTCCTCGATTATCATTTTTGGAATTATGTAGCTAGTTGTAATAAATTACTAAGACAAGATTGGGATGCGGGATGCCTGTGAGTATTGGGAGCCTATAGATAGAATAGAATAGAATAGAATAGAATAGAATAGAATAGAATAGAATAGAGTAGAGTAGAGTAGAGTAGAGTAGAATAGAATAGAATAGAATAGAATAGAATAGAATAGAATAGAATAGAATAGAATAGAATAGAATAGAATAGAATAGAATAGAATTCTTTATTGGCCAAGTGTGATTGGACGCCCAAGGAATTTGTCTTGGTGCAAATACTCTCAGTATACATAAAAGAAAAGATACATTCATCAAGAGTCAAGAATCATAAAGCACAACACTTAATGATAGTCATAGGGTATAATATGCAATCAAATCATATTAGGAAACAGTCAATATAAATGTAAGGATACAAGCAACAAAGTAACAGTCATACAGTCACAAGTGGGAGGGGATGGGTGAGAAGATTAACAGTAATAGTAGTGCAGACTTTGTAATAGTTGAACAGAGTGATGATGGCTTTCAGGAAAAAAAACTGTTCTTGTTTCTAGTTGTTCTGGTGTGCTGTGTTCTATAGCATCATTTTGAGGGAAGGAGTTGAAACAGTTTATGTCCAGGATGTGAGGAGTCTGTAAATGTTTTCACAGCCCTCTTTTTGACTTGTGCAGGATAAAGGGCCTCAGTGGAAGGCAGGTTGGTAGTAATTGTTTTTTCTGCAGTCCTAATTATCATCTGAAGTTTGTGTCTGTCCTGTTGGGTTGCAGAACCAAACCAGACAGTTATAGAGGTGCAGATGATAGACTCAATAATTCCTCTGTAGAACTGTATCAGCAGCTCCTTGGGCAGTTTGAGCTTTCTGAGTTGGTGCAGAAAGAACATTCTTTGTTGTGCTTTTTTGATGATGTTTTTGATGTTAGGTGTCTATTTTAGGTCATGTGATATATAGTAGAACCTAGAAATTTGAAGGTCTCTACTGTTGATACTGTGTTGTCTAGTATTAAAGGGGGTGGTAGTATTTCTTCCTGAACCCATAAAAACAATTAAACAGGTTTTTGGATTTTGTAAGACATTTATTCACAAGAATGGATATGAATGCTCATAGGTGTTTAAAATGCTTTATGAATGATTCCAAGTTCCAATCCAGTACTTGTTTGAAGGAGTAAATACTTTTCTAGGAATAAAGACAAAGGTATGCTGGCATTGGTAAGATGGCAGGGAATAAGTTCACTAATTTGCCTTCTGTTAAATGAATATGTTATTGGGATCATGTCCAACCTGACAGTCATTTTGTGAATGGTTTCATTCTTTTCTCAGAAGACATTTTTCATGCCATTCATGACATGGTCTCAAAATTCAATCAGTGCTCATTTGGACCCAAACTTCATTTCTCACTATCTAAAGATCAGATCAGATGTCAAAAACGCATATAAAACCCGATTTTCAAACTGTAAAATGGGAACTCACATTGAATATCCCAACTTCTTATGAATGTATAGATTGCAAAACTATATGTAGAGTGATAAATAAATAAAATGCTAAATTATGAGGTGTGAGAAGAAGATAAGTGTTGTACCTTATGATTCTTGACTCGATGAATGTATCTTTTCGTTTATGTACACCGAGAGCATTTGCACTAAGACAAATTCCTTGTGTGTCCCATCACACTTGGCCACTAAAGAATTCTATCTATCTATCTATAAAGTAGTTTTAAAGTCAGTTTCTTCACTGACATTATAACTGGTTGCAGTTGATTGCTTCTTTTCAAAGTAATAGCTTTTTCCAATCAACATCTTTATGCATTTGTTATAAATATTGCAAGGCATCAGCTCAGATGTTGGTACAGTTATCTGACTAGATATTATACCAGTTGAATTGCAGGGTGATTTTTCTTTAGAAGTCATTTGGAGTTGGAAGAACATGCATGATTCCTAAACTTCTTTTTATTACATAACAGCTGCTTCCCAGATGAAATCTATTTGCAATCAGATCCTGCTTGATGTTTAAAGGAAAAAAAAATCAGTCTGCAAAACATTACCATAATAGTTCAAATTGAGATGCAACAATTTTAACATCTGCAAAAATATTATAGCTTGTATATCAAGCTTTCCTTTTTGTTAATCACACATAGACATTTGTATATCATTTAAGTATATTTGAAGTTCCATACTCAACTTTATTTTTATAAACCTGTCTTTGATTGTATCATTGATGGTATCAAATGTTGCTACCTCAAATTTGAATTGCAAGAGCATACAGGGAAGTTTCCAACTGAAACTTTTTTTTATTTCTACATTTCTTTTCTGCCATTCAGAAATGTCCTCCCAAAGTAGTTCAACATTAAGTTAAAACCCAAACTTGATTCAATATATCATGTTAAAAATGTGGGAAGTTGTAACATACAATTTACTATTACTGGATGTCTAACTTGTGCAAATATTTTATTTATTTATTTTTTTTATTTTGTCAAGCGATTATAAGATAACAGGTATAAGTATAAACATAGTTATGAACACATGAAATGGATACATATAAGAAAAATAAAAAGAAACAATAGGACAGGGATGGTAGGCACATTGGTGCGCTTATGCCCGCCCCCTACAGACCTCTTAGGAAAGGGGTGAGGTCAATAGTAGACAGTCTACGGTTAAAGTTTTTGGGGTTTGGGAAAGAAACCACAGAGTCAGGTAGAGCATTCCAGACATTGACCACTTTTGTATACTAACTAGAGCATACAAAACATTTGCTAGACCAATACTTGAATACAGCTCATCAGTCTGGAACCCACATTACGTATCTGATATTAATAGAGTTGAGAAAGTCCAGAAATATTTCACAAGAAGAGTTCTCCACTCCTCTACTCATTGCAGAATACCTTATGCTACCAGACTTGAAATTCTAGACCTAGAAAACTTAGAACTATACTGCTGTTGAGTTGTATTTCCTGCAATCAAGTTTGGTGCGGTTTACCTTGAGTTTGTATCTATTGTTTGCTCTTGTATTGTTATGGTTGAAGCTGAAGCATTCATTGACAGGTAGGACATTGCAATGTATGATTTTATATACTATACTTAGATCGGACCGAAGGCAGCATAGTTCTAGCTTTTCTAGGTCTAGAATTTCAAGTCTGGTGGCATAAAGTATTCTGCAATGAGTAGAGGAGTGGAGAACTCTTCTTGTGAAATATTTCTGGACTTTCTCAACTGTAATAATATCAGATACGTAATGTGGGTTCCAGACTGATGAGCTGTATTCAAGTATTGGTCTAGCAAATGTTTTGTATGCTCTAGTTAGTAGTGTGATATTACCAGAGAAAAAGCTACGCAGGATTAGGTTAACAACTCTTAATGCCTTTTTGGCTGTGTAGTTATGGTGGGCTTTAGCATTTAGATCATTAGAGATGAGTATTCCAAGGTCCTTGACAGCGTTTGGATCATCAACAAGGTCTTGACTATTCAGCTTGTATTTTAGTTTCTGATTATTTTTGCCAATATGTAAGACAGAGCATTTATCAGTTTAGGTTTGAAGTTGCCATTTGTTTGACCATTCTGATACAATAGTCAAGGTATTTTTGAAGGGTAGCAATATTGTCTGTGGTGTTGAATAGCTTTACATCATCAATGAAGAGAACGCAGTTGCTCTTAATATGATCACAGAGGTCATTTATGTAGAGTATGAAAAGAGTTGGTCCTAGAACATTGCCTTGGGGGACACCACTGTTGACAGGTACAGAATTTGATAGGACGCTCCCAATTTTGACCATTTGTTGTCTGTTTGACAGGAATGCTTCTATCCAGTTATGCAGGTGTCCAGAGATACCATACGATTTTAGTTTTAGGAGTAGTTTGTCATGTACCACTGAATCAAAGGCTTTACAGAAGTCTATGTAAATTGTGTCTATTGCTTTGCCCTGATCAAGTTGTGTAGTCCATATATTTTTGCAATGTAAGAGTTGCAGATTACAGGATAGTTTTTTTCTGAAACCAAATTGTTTATTAGAGAACAGAATAACTGTTGAAAATTATACATGTGTAAAATACTTTATTTTAAAATTTGTTCCTCCCTTTCAACTAAGGGTAAAAATACCATTCTTCAGTATGCTCCACAATTTGGGTAACTTGGGAATTACCGGTACTATAATTTATGTTTGCTAATCCATATATCTGTGGATTCAACAAAATTATATGATAAGAAAACCTACTCAACTCACTCTTTTTTCTGAGAAAAGGGAAATGCTTCCTCGGTGAAATCAATTGGAGGATCAAAGGACTCAGTACATTACATTTTCCTAAAGTTGTTCACTAATGCTCATCATCTCCTGAGACATACTTGATAAAGGAAAGCTCCTTCCAGTAGAACTTTACTCTGAAACAATTTTCAAGATAAATGAGGTAGTCTAATAGTTAATAAAACTAATGCGACATTTTTAGATTGGTCAATTCTCATTCATTTGTCCATTGCAGTTTATAATATGGATGGCTCTGAGATTTTCCAATGTGAGGAAACTCAATTGTGATAAAATGTCAATCAAGAGCTATCCTGACAGCCCAGTGGGAGATGATGTGAATTGCCTTATAATACCTCTGGAATTGAAGCTGGATTGAAGGAAGCTTACCTATATTCAGATAGTTAAAGGGAAGGTATTGCTATCTATAGTTCTTTTTTCAGTATCACTGATTATCCAGCTAAGTGGAAACACTTTTAATGGTTTTCTAGCATAACCCATTATGTGCTGTTTCATTAATAGAAGGGTGTCTTTTTTTTTAACTAAGTACAAAAGCACAAGACCTCTGTTTTGACTGAAGATAATTTGCCATCTCAGAATTAAAAGAAGTCTGCTTCTAGGGCTTGTTTTTCTTAGCTTTAATGGAATTGGCCTTCTCCTCCCCTCCCCAAAATCAACTGAACAACATATTTTATCCATTTGCTAACACAACTTTACACTTGTTTTGCAATATAGCTAGCTGGATAATTACATACAGTCTACATTTATAGTGTTGCAGTAACTATGAGTCATAACAACTAAAATGATACATTATTTACCAGGGAACTTTTGCTGCTTTGCAGTAATTTCATTATAGTTGGCTTTTATTTAGTCTTGGTACATAAAAACTTCACTGTTCTAATGATAGAACAAATTAAGAGTCATGAAAGTTCACTTCTCCTAATGGGTACAGTGCACTTGTGATCATAAAACAATATCAGTTACCCTATAATATATGAAGACAGAATGGTTTGGAAGTATTTCTCAGGCAAAAAGATATCAATTAATTAACAAACTTTTGTGTGCTGCTTATTCAAAAAGATAAAGTATGAGAACACAACAATTGAATGAAATTAAAATAAAACATCCATGAATTCAGCAGGCATCTGCACCAACTGCTATTCTACCTTGCTGGAATTCAGTCTGCATCTCACCCAACCTGTCCCTCACATTCTCAAAGCACCAGGTCAAATTTCAGAATTATATTGTCTCTACACAAGAATGTCTGGGCCATATAATTCCCACTTGACAAAAAACATCTCCACCTTTGAGCTCATAGAACCTAATACTAAAAGGTATTTTAGGATCATTTCAGTGAATGTATTATTAACAAATAGAATTCTGTCCTTTGGACAAGCCAATCTACAAAATAAGCTATAATTCATACTTCTTCCAAGAAGATAAGAAGTTTCTAAGAAGTAGAACCATTATTTCATTGTCTTAAGAAGGAACACAAAAATGTGAATGCACACAAAAATAGAATAGCAATGACTCCGATATGAAGATAATAATAATACACTCATTTATAGCTATCAAATATGAAATGAAAATTCGTTTTCTGATTAGATTCAAAATTTGAGAGTGAAGCTGCTGATGAAAACCAAGTAAAAATTCCTGGTACTTTTTGTTATAAAGATCTCATGAAGAATGACTGGAGAAAGATTAAAGGTTATTCAAGGTGTAAAATTTTGATTTTGACAATTTGAGGTTGTTTTCTCACTCACTGTGTGTGCACATATATGAGTATGGATTTGGTGTGTGTATTCTCATCCCACTTTTGAAAATAATTACCAAATTTTAAAAGGAATTGTTGCATGGCTAGTGGAGTAGAAAACAAATACACATAGGATTATCCATCCTGTGGTCTGAAAAATACTGGGAATTGTATTCCGGTAATGTCTGCAAACTTGCAATTTCCACATCCTTGTTGTAAGTAAAGCCTTTCGCACTATGTAGAAAATTCGTTTCCTAAGTAGCCAGACTCTATTAGGCAATAATAATTTTTGCAGTTTGTAATTGACTGATTCTCTTTTCTTAGTACAGAAATGAAACAATTGTTGAACTACTGAAGTGATAAGCTCTTACTTTTTTTACAATAAGGCCCAAAGGAACTACTGCATGGTAGATATTAATGTTCTTTGAAAGATCATCAGTCAGGATTCTGTGTTTTTTAAAAAATATACAGCCTGAGGCTCATGTAGATTTATTTCCTTCCTTTAATGGAATCTTGTACAGCTTCCAAAAACATTTAAACATGTCCTCAACAAATGGGTAGAATTGCAAGGAAAAAAATTACAATGTGAACAATAACTGAAGACAAAAGGTTTAGCTCAGTGAACTGGAAGACTGTACTAAGGATGAAATGCAAGATTGGCATCAAGATAAGTGTTTGTGATGGAGAACAAGAGCTAGATTCCAAGGCATACTGTCAAAAAACTCAAAGGCAAACTTTTCATTTCTTTAGTTCTAAGCATTATAAGCTAAGATGTGAACAATTAATGTCTTTCTGTTGGTTGAATTATTTAGTTATTTTTAATGAAATTGCAATTCTTACTAATCACTAAGTAAATAGACAACAAAATTATCAATTTTCCTTCATAGTATTTCTTAATGTATAGATTATTGATTCATTCATCAGTGGAAATTGATTTGATAATTAAAATTATTCTGAGGAAATTGTGAAAAGGGCACATTTATTTATAACATTAAATACATACAAGGAAAGCACATTGTATAAGATGTTCAGATAAATAATACTTCATCAATAATTTGATATACTATGTCTTTTTCAAGAAATAATATTTCACAGGAACAGTGAAGATGACTCTATGTATGAACTATTGGCAATATGGTGACTTCTACTTTCTCCCACTCTTCTGCATTATTATTTATATTCAGGTGCTCAGGACAGTATATGTGGTGCTGCCTCCTCATAATTTATTTTCCAAACAATTCTCTGAGCTAGTTTGGACTGAGAGTGACTGGCTTGTAATTGCTCATTAAGCTTCTGTGTGTGACAGTTGAATAGAAACTGCTTATGTTCACAGGCTATCACAGGTAACAGACATTGGAATTATTGGCCCAGATTTGTTAAAATTTGCTCTTGTCCACTTCTGGAGGACATTTTGTCTGCTTTTTTTGTATACTCTTCTTCTGTCTTTAATTCCACAGGTTTACTAAATCTGGACTGCAAAAAGTCTAGAGGAGTATCTCTTTGCTTCTGCAGCCCACACCTGGTAGCCTAACTCATTTCCTAGTGTCATGTAGGATAAGGCAGCAAGAGTTTACCCAAGAGAGAGATTGGTTGGCTGCCTCCCCAAGCTGGCCTCCATGCCTTTCTTCTTCTGAAGCAAGCCTCCTGCCTTTCTTCTTCTCTATGTCTTGATAGAATGCAAATATCAAATTAAAAATCTTAAATTTGACTGCTATCATTACTTGCTACTAAGAAAACTAAACTTCTAGTATACTGTTGTCCATTCCTAATCATGATTAGAAAATATTAATACATGGTCAACCCTTGTTTTGCAACATCACAAATGAATATAAAAGGGACAAAATTTGCATTGTGATGTTATGACATGTTAGTCATTAGTGTCCTTGGTCTCTTCCTGAAGACGCTTGATATTCCTTGTTGGTATATATGGGGATGGTGGTAAGAAAATTGAACGTTGTATGAGAAAACATATATATCTGGGCATAAATATATAAGAAAAGGAATCTAAATACCATAGGTTTGATGGGTACATATCTTAATCTTGCTTTTCATTGGCTTTCCAAACCTTGAAAAGAGTGACAACAAAACAAAGACAGAGAAGGAGGAAAAGCTCCTTCTACTGACACTTCTATTGTTCAATGGGATTTAATCTGATTGATGCTCTATTTGCACTTACATTTTGCATGTGATGCATGGTCAAAATGAGAGGTTTTGTGATGAACCTTTTCTAACATTTCAATGGACGAAGATATTAGTGCTCTGTGCAATGAGCTGTCAATGACCTCATAATCCTCAGTGTTATTAGTGCAGAATACTGACTTGTCCTTCCTCTTTCTCCAAGCCCTGAAAACCACACTTTGTTTCTTCACTACCATGTTTTCCACTACCCTCCACCCACATATAATGGGTTTCAAGTAGCTAGAAGGTTATTCAGCCTCTGCTTAAATATCTCTAGTGAAAGATAATCTGATTATTCTGCAACAAACTATTTAAACAGTTTATTGCTATTAAATTTCACATAACAAAAATCTACTGAAATCTACTTTCCTGAAATATCCACCCACTAGTGTAATGGGCAGTAGAAATAACCTTGAGGAACAATGAGAACTGCAACCAATACAAAGTCAGAAGAAGAAAAAGTTGAGTTCAAGACAAAAATGTAATTTAGTCATGGATGACTATAGAAGTAGTGGAGAGAGGCAAACAATTGGCAAACAATGATAATGTCATCATGCAAATCATGTCATTAATGTTTAGGTGTCATGACGCAAATCTATACCTGTGGCAGTTGCATGATGACATAATCCTGACATGTTATTATTTTCACATTATTACAAATTATCGTGAAAGCCACTGTTTGAGTGTTAAAAGAGCATCCTTCTAATGCCTGTGATGACATTGATCCTAGCTGTGCCTTATTACAGGAACCATTTAACTATAATTCAAAAGTCAAATAGTTAAATAATAGTTTATTTAACTATTAAATAAAGTCTGTGGGCTTTATCTAAAACATAGGCTAGCTAACTAAACTATTGTGCAGAAAAATAATACTAATCCTGTTCCATAGTTCCATTTAGGCCTTGATTCAGTTCCTAGGTTTGTTTGCTGTTTCATTATTAATGAAAAAGCAGCCTGAATGTTTTTTCCTACTGACTCCATGAGACCTAATCCTACTCAGCTGTCACTTTTCTTTTTCCAAATATTGGTCAAGTTGGGAATACCACCAGTAGCCCTAAAAGTCCTGGGGTAGATACCCAGATGAGAGATGGCCTTCTTTTCCTCTATTAAGTATGGCAATGAATATGTTGTTATAGCGGCAGTACAAGCAAAGGAATAGTGGGGTTACTAAGCTGTTTGGGGCAGTTACAGAATTCTTAACACTAGGGAGGAAATATAACTAAATGTTTTTGTTATGTCTGTGGGACTGGTTGGAGTTCCCAACCAGGTCCGCTGTTTGAGCGGGAGCACCAGCAGCTCCCATTGGTTGGCTCCATTTGACAGCCGGCTATATAAGCCAGGACTTGACACAGACTGGCAGTTCACCTGAACTGTGACGCTCTGGGCGCCAGCGAAGACAGCCCACGTACCTACAAGACTATGCATGTTCGCAGCTGGGGGGAAGGGGTGTTATGTCTGTGGAACTGGTTGGAGTTCCCAACTAGGTCCGCTGTTTGAGCAGGAGCACCAGCAGCTCCCATTGGTTGGCTCCGTTTGACAGCCGGCTATATAAGCCGGCTGTCGAGCAGAGCCAGCCTGTTGTCGCCCGCTGGTCTGCGAATTAGCTAGCAGACGCGACAACCCTTTATTCATAGCAATAAAGCCTGTTACTTGTACGCTCTGGTCTCATGCCTCGTCCTTACCATCGCTCTACAACAGTTATTCTATTGTTAGAACCATCAAGGACAGAACTAGCTTCAAATGCAGCATCTGGAGCCAGGAGTGGTGGTGGTTGTCATAGGGTGATATTTTTCAGAAGTGAAATTTTATGAGACTTCATATAATAAAGCCCTTATTAACGACTAAGTTTAATATTAGGAGGCTCCTTGATAAGTTCCAGTTGTATTTAGGAAGATCACAACATACATAAATTGACCAGTAAGGAGTATATACGTTTGACTGAAAAACATATGATCCATTTTGCGTGTCCTTTTGATCACATTATGAAGGCCTTAAGAAGGGTCAGTGCAAATGCAGTAAAAAGTCATACTGAATGGTATCCCTATATTACTCCTGCGGTAGTTAAATCAGTTCTTAATTGTCTCCAGATGACTATAAATCTTTTTAAAAACTATTTGGTAAGTATGACTAAAATGAGTTTAGCATAAATTTAAGGAAGATTGAAGGTGAAGGGCCATTGGAATAAAGGCAATCACAACATTGCTGCATATTCTTGTGTTTGGGGTGGGTGGGTGGGGGATAAAAAAGAAAATTAATAGTTCGTGATTTATTAAGACAAATGAGTAATAGCATTTGTGTTTGTTGTTTGTCAAGAATTATAACATTAATAATAATGTAATGATGATGCAAATTGATGATATTCTACAGAAGTTCTTCAGGACTTTGAATTTCAAAACTAAAGAATACCTGGGGAATAATGTCCACTAATTTATAATTTCCCTGATTGGCTCCTTTCTTTTACTACCAGGTTCAAGGAAAAAAAAGAAACATTAAAAGGATTCTCAAATTCTTTTGATTAGAAAACATGTTTTTCATGCTGTGTTGAATTTCAAAGTTCAGTTTCTGTTAGGAAACTTGCCAATATCGAATGCTGCAAACATTTTAAAATTCCATACCTTACCTCTTTTCACTTATTTTTTCCCCATTGTTTCCTAAAGGATTCGCACTCAAAAGAAGAGCTGACAATTGCTCATCCTGCAGAGGCAACTAGGAAAAAAACTGCCAAGGTATTTCATCCATCACCTCTGACTTTGTAATGCTTACGTACAACAAGACAAATAAAACCCAAGTGAATTTTACAAATGGAATTCAAGTAGTCCTCCGCCTACAACAGTTTATTTAGTGAACGTTCAAAGTTACAGTGGCACTGAAAAAAGTGACTGAAGATTGTTTTTCACCCATATGACCACTGCAGCATCCTCAGGGTCATGTGATCAAAATGCAGTCACTTGGCAATTGACTCATATTTATGACAATTGCAGTGTCCCAAGGTCGTGTGATCACCTTTTGCGACCTTCTGACAAGCAAAGACAATTGGAAAGCCAGACTCACTTAACAACCGTGTTCCTAACTTATCAACTGCAATAATTCACTTAACAACTATGGCAAGAAAGGTCATAAAATGGGGCAAAATTCACTTAACAAATGTGTCACTTAGCAACAGAAATTTTGGGCGCAATTGTGATCATAAGTCGAGGGCTACCTATACTTTAAATTACAAGCAATCAATTTTAACTAATTACTATTAATTCAACTATTAGTTTTGGAATGTGATTTCTGATATATATAGAAACCCGAATAATCAAAGATCCATATATATATATGGCATTCAGCTTTGTTCGGGTATTTTCCCACGTCATTGTAGTTGTGCTTTTAAAGTTGTAGCAACGTTTCGGCAGAATCTCATCTGCCATCATCAGGCTTCTGTATTGTGTTCATCTGTATTGTGTTCACCCAGACCCACACCCACGAGGGCCACACAAGATGCTACCACCACACTTCCACGTAGAAAGCAGACTCACACCCACACAGAAGATGAGACACGACCACGGACCAGAAGCCATACCGCAGCTGCATCACTACCTACTTCAAACCCCTCCGACCCATACATGAAGCGAACTGACGCCCACCATGAAGATGTGGCACGACCACGAACGCGAAGCTGAACAACAGGATCACAGCTCACTAGCTCAAATCCCCCAGCAACTAAGACTAACCTGAGCACAACCAAGCTCCCACCTGAACAGAACACACCCCTAGCCAATCAGAACACAGCCAACCCCCCCTACCAATCAGAACACAGCCAAACCCCCAGCCAATGAGAACACACCCCCACCCAATCAGAACACAGCCAAGCCCATACCCAATCAAGTCACACACCCCACTAGCAGTTAAAAGGAAGAAGCAGCTGCAAGCTCACATTACTCCGAGAAGCACTCTGAGAAGCACAGAGCCGGAGACAGAAGCCTGAAGATGATGAATGAGACTTCATTGAAACGTTGCCTAGATACTTCGAATCTTACGCGGGAGAAAACCCGAACAACCAAAGATCCACATACAAATACCCGAGAACCTCAGAAAACAAATATATATATATGGATCTTTGGTTGTTCGGGTTTTCCAGCGTAAGATTCAAGTATCTAGGCAAGCTTCGATGAAGTCTCATTCATCATCTTCAGGCTTCTGTCTCCGGCTCTGTGCTTCTCAGAGTAATGTGAGATTGCGCTGCTTCCTCCTTTTAACTGCCAGTGGGGTGGGACTTGATTGGGTGGGGGCTTGGCTGTGTTCTGATTGGGTGGGGTGTGTTCTCATTGGTAGGGGTTTGGCTGTGTTCTGATTGGTTGGGGGTTAGCCGTGTTCTGATTGGTTGGAGGCGTGTTCTGTTCAGGTGGGGGCTTGGTTGTGCTCAGGTTAGTCTTAGTTGCTGGGGATTTGAGCTGGTGAGTTGTGATCTTTGCTGTTTGGCTTCGAGTTCGTGGTCTTTCTGCATCTTCATAGTGGGTGTCGGTTTGCTTCATGTATGGCTCGGAGGGGTTTGAAGTGGGTAGTGATGCAGCTGCCGTGCAGCTTCTGGTCCATGGTCGTGTCTCATCTTCTGAGTGGGTGGGAGTCTGTTTTCTACATGGAAGTGTGGTGGTGGCATCTTGTGTGGCTCTCATGGGTGTGGGTCTGGTGTCCTTCTTCATGTTAGGTACTCGTCTGTTCATGAGGGCAGGTTTCCAAATGGCTGGAAGGCGGGAGGTGTCATCTCGTTTGTTCATGCTGTGTGGGCGTTTTTCTATCTCTATGGCTTCTCTGATTATTCTGCTGTTGAAGTGTTCGGTTTTGGCGATGGTTCTGGTATTTTTAAAATCAATTTCATGTCCTGTGGCTTTGAGGTGTTGGACCAGGGAAGAGGTCGTTTCTTCTTTTTTGATTGAGTTCTTATGTTCTTCAATGCGTGCACTTATTCTTCTGTTAGTTTGTCCAATGTATGTGGTAGGGCAGGCAGTGCAGGGGATTTCGTATACTCCTTGGTTTTCTAATTCGATTTTGTCTTTGGGGTTTCTTAGGATGGTAGATATTTTTCTGTTTGTGCAGAATGCTGTTTTGATGTTGTGTTTTTGGAGGATCTTGCTAATTTTGTCTGTAGTGCCTTTTATATATGGGAGGAGGGCTTTGCCGTTTTCTTGTTCTCTGTCTTGGATTTTGGTTGGGGTTTCTTTTTGGATTAGGTGGGTAATCTTCTTTCTTTGGAATCCATTGGCTGTAAGTACGTTGGTGAGAGTGTGTAGTTCGGTTTTTGGTGTTGTTCATCGGCTAAGCATTTTGTTCTGGAGATGAGTGTCTTGGCTACGGAATTGATCTGTGTTGGGTGGTGGTGTGAGAGTGCATGTAGATAGCGGTTAGTATGTGTTTTCTTCTGGTAGATGGTGTGTCCTAGGGAGCCATTGGATCTTTTGTATACCAAGACATCTAGGAAGGGAAGTTGGTTGTTGGCTTCTGTTTCCATGGTGAATTGTATTTTGGGGTGTAGGCTGTTGAGGTGTGTGAGGAAGTTGTTCAGTTTTTCTTTCCCATGTGGCCAGATTATGAAGGTGTCATCTACGTATCTGAGCCAGAGTTTGGGTTTGTGGTTGTATTTTTCTAGAGCTTGTGTTTCAAAGTGTTCCATGTAGAGGTTAGCGATGACAGGTGAGAGGGGTGATCCCATGGGTGCTCCTTCTATTTGTTTGTACTTTTGTCCATTGTAGGTGAAGTATGTATTGGATAGGCAGTGGTTGGTTAGATCTAGGATGTGCTTGGGGGGGTTGCAGAAGGACCACAAGATGCAGAAGGACCACGAACTCGAAGCCAAACAGCAAGATCACAACTCACCAGCTCAAATCCCCCAGCAACTAAGACTAACCTGAGCACAACCAAGCCCCCACCTGAACAGAACACGCCTCCAACCAATCAGAACACGGCTAACCCCCCAACCAATCAGAACACAGCCAAACCCCCTACCAATGAGAACACACCCCCACCCAATCAGAACACAGCCAAGCCCCCACCCAATCAAGTCCCACCCCCACTGGCAGTTAAAAGGAGGAAGCAGCTGCAATCTCACATTACTCTGAGAAGCACAGAGCCGGAGACAGAAGCCTGAAGATGATGAATGAGACTTCATCGAAACGTTGCCTAGATACTTGAATCTTACGCGGGAGAAAACCCGAACAACCAAAGATCCACATATAAATACCCCGAGAACCTCAAAAAAAAAATATATATATATATATATATATATATATATATATATATATACACACACACACACACACACACACACACATACATACATACATACATACATACATACATACACATAGACATGTGAAAGTATATGTATCTATTTAAGGGTGGGAAAATCTCCAGCATTTATTTCATTTGGAAGCTGGACAGTTTATAATCTTTTTCTCCTCTCTGTTTTTCCTTGGGAGACATTGTCTAGATTTGGAGTCATCTTCATTTGGAGTAACAATAATAATGATGATAATATATTATCCTTGTGATGACCTGGAGTGTAACACAAATGTAACAAAATCCAAAACATAATAAATGTCGTTTAATGCCTCCAACTTGGTCCCACTGTTCAATAATTCTCAGTTGGAGATAAAACTTATTCAAAAATAGTCTTCAAAAGTAAGCAATACAGTCCAAATTTAATGAGCAGATAGAGGTGAAATAAAAAACCAAAACAAACTACAATGAAGGAAGTTCCACAACGGATCAGGATAAGTAATTACCAACTTCAAGGAGATAACAAGGCACAATCTGTTGGAAGGACACCAACCAAGATAACTTCAGCCCAAAATAAAACACGGTTTGCTTTTGGTAACACTGTGTTTTAACCGTCTCGCTTATATACTATTTTCTCCAGCTGCAACCAATGAGGGGGATCATGGCCTCTTTCTCTCTTGCAAGCCAAGTTGTTTCCTTTTCCATTCCTCCCTGCGTGTCCCAGGATGAAAAGGGGATGGGCCTGGTTCTTCCTCTGACTGCCCAGCCAGTCTCTACCCTTCCCCAGCCTCCTCCACAACCCTCTGGAGCCACACCTCCACTCCCTGTCAGCTGTTCCTCCTGTCTCTCAGAGTCCAGCTCTAACAAGGGCATGAAAATCCCTATGTTTTTGTTTTTCTGGGACATCCCCATCTCTTCCTTCCCCCCAAAAAGCATATTTCCTAGCTTTAAGCAGTGTATGTTTTTTTTTAATTGTTCCTGAAGAAATATAGGCTTTATATTGAAGGCTGTAGGCATGATGTGTAGTTATAGAAATCACAGAACATGGAAGGAATAGACAGAAACCTGCCTCCCCCCCTTCCCTCTATTACTGGCAGTTTTGTTGTTTAGAAGCTAGAGGAGAGCATCTGTTCTTTCTCCTTGGACCCTCTGCTGTAGCATTTGATATTCCCTGAGCCAAGTAACAGGAAAGGCAAATGGATGTCAGTTTGCCCCTCCCTTTCCCAGTATGGATCGTATTTCAAATGCCATCTCTCTTTACTCCTTTATTTCATTTGGATGCACATCCTGGAGTGAAGAATTGTCAGTCCTGTTATTTTGGCAAGGGGAAAATATTCTCTCTGTCCTGGTATTCATTCCTTTGTGAACAGTTCTGAACCATTTCATTAGAAAGAGGTAAAAAAACCATTACAAGTATGAAACCTATTTTTGAAGCTGCTGAAATATCTGTGAAGCTTGTCTTGTGCATTACACCTTAGCATAATATTTTATGCGTATGAGTATGATAATGTGGGGATGTAACGCAATAAATCCTTTGATGTTAAGCAAATTCTGTGTACATACTGTGTTTCTCATATAATAAGACTGGGTCTTATTTTTTTTTGAGCCCCGAAAAAAATGGCTAGGTCGTCTTTTCGGGGGTGACTTAATTCCCCCCCTTTGCATTTTTGGGTGGGCGGGTGGCAGGCAGCACCATATCCGGGTGTGCAACAAAAGTACTTCCTAACAGCAAGCCCCCCCACCATTCCCCCCATTTTGCATGTTTTAATATAGGCCTTCATTTCATTTCATGCCTATAAAACATGCTGGGACTTCCTATTGGGGGAGGCCGTATTGTTGGAGAAACAGGGTAGATACATGCTATAACTCAGGGGTGGCTTCAAAAACTTTAGCAAGGGGTTCTCTGCCTGGTTACTGGGTGGGCATGGCCATTGTGGGTGTGGCCTAGTCAGCCTCCTGCACCATGGCAGGGGGATGTTTTTGCCCTCCCCAGGCTCCAGAGGCTTTTCTTGAGCCTCTGGGAAGGTGAAAACGGTCTCCCCAGGCTCCAGAACCTCCCTGGAAGCCAGAAACGGGCCCATTTCCACCCTTCCTGAACTTCTGGGAGGCCCATTTTTTGCCCTCCCCAAGACTGCACTTACCTGCCTCCCAAATGGGCCACATGGGGACTCCTGGGAGGGGACGGGAGGGGTGGGTGGGTAGAGCCAGCCAGGAGTGGGATTTGGGGCTTTTTCAAACCGCACAGAATCTTAGCTAGGGGCTCTCCTGAACCCCTGCGAACCCCCAGCAGCCCACCCCAGCTATAACTCCCATTGGTTCTATCTTCTAACAAACATTTTGCCACACGACAGAGGTCTATATCTCCACCTATTCTTGACAAAGCAGATTTTATTTGGCTCACAGCAAGGGTGGGAAAATAATGTTTGATAAGAATATATATAAACTAAAAAAACACTATAAGCATTTAATTGTATATAATAATATTTTCTTACTTTGTGTACACTTTTAAAAATCATTTGAAATGGCATAATTGAGGGCCATTTGATGTAAATACATACAACGACATTATTGAAGGAGACAAGTCCAAAATGTTTGATTTTTGAAGGTGTTTTTTTTTTAAATAAAACCAAACAGATAATTTAATCCTGTTTGAATTTTACTGCTCTTATTTTATCCTTGCCCCTTAGTTGAAAAAAAGTGCACCACTGTTATCTGGTGCACCTCAAATTTTTGGCAGCATGATACTGAAGAATCTAGTAGCTGCAAAGAAAAAAATTGTCTCAGCATCCCCAATTTTGTTTCTAAAAACCCTTCCAAACCTTTTCCCTTCCTGCTGAACATGTTGGCTGTGCAAACTTTGGTTATAGCCTAATATTATTATATCTTAAAAGATCTTGAAATCTCCCCCTGCAATTAAACTGTTGCAACCAAAGCAGGAAAGTTGCCCATTGTGTATTTGAGGTCAGATTATTTACTGGTTTCCATTTGCATTGCAAGAGAAAGGAGAAATTGATTGCATAATATTGTTGCTGTGTTGTCTTTTTTTTTTTTAATATATGCATGCATTCATACATAAGCTGGGGTTCATTAATCTGCAGTTAGGAAAAGATATAAATCCTTTCAAGGCTGTTCCCAAACAAAAAATGCAAATAACAATGAGTTTTAATTAAAAGAAAAATATTGCGTACTTTTGGTTAAAATCCAGTGCCAAAACAAAGAAATAAAAGAAAACCTATTAGAAGCAGTGTATAATTAAAGAGACATACTAAAGTTTAGTCGCATCTCTTTATTCATTGAATGTGACCAGCCTGGATGATTGCCTTCTTTTTTTTACAGTGATGCTATCTATATTTTTCTGTTTACTCGTCCCATCCTTTACTTATCATTGAGAAATGAGTGTCTCTTGCTTGCAGTTAATAACAAGCAAATATAATCCAATAACATCTCATTTTATAAATGAGCTTCAGAAAAATAAAGTGGTCTTTCAACTTTTAAATATTGAGCAACCATTGTTCCAGTATTTTACAGAAAACATTTCTGTTAAGATCACTGAGAATACAGGATCGCCTTGGAGTTTCCAATTGCACAGAATTCTAGAAGTAGCGAATGCAGTGTTGCATATTTATTCATTGCATTCAGTGTAATGGAAACAACATTGCTTTTGAGCATTATTTTAAGGAAGAAGAAAACTTCAGCCTGATGGGGTTTTTTTCACACAAGGAAGCTGGAGTTGCTGCTTGAATAGCAATTACCCAACAGAAACAACAATAACAATAGCGCCCTCTGTCACATCAGCAAGAAAGTGCCACCCAAAAAAGGTTGAAATAAATTCTAAAGTAGGGGGTCCCAATCTGTAGTCCACAAACTGGTCCTGGTCCTTGGCCCATTGAAAACCAGGCCACAAAAGTGGCAGGCAAGCATGCAAAGGTCCATTTGAGCAAGTGACAGATGTGTAGATAAAACTATCAACTCCCCACCACTGCCACACTGCCGGTCAATGGAGCAGAAAGGTTGGGGACTGCTATTCTAAGAATGAGATTGAAAAAAGCCTTTTCAAAGACAAAACCAACATTCAAGAAATTGGAGGGCATATATTGGCACAGATGTAATTTTTTAAAAATCTAATATACACAGTGGGGTAGTAAGCCAACAAAATTGCTCAATATTTCCTCTGAAGCAATACAGACACACACATACATAGAGTGGGACCTCAGGTCGCAAATGCTTCTGATCACGACCAAATTGGGTGACGACCAAAAGTTTCAGAAATTTTTTGCATCTTTTTGTGAACACGTCTTTGGGTAGAGACCAAACATAGCCACAACAATTTTCCCTGCCGTGACGATTTCCCCTTCCATGCCATTTTTGGGGGGGTCCATGCATGCTCAGTCAGTCTTGCTTCCGGTCACGACCGAATCGGGTTGTGACCGAAGTCCCTGGAATGGATTACGGTTGTGACTGGATGTTTCACTCTGTGTGTGTGGGTGGGTGGGTGTATATGTATACATACACACATGCACACACACATACACACACACACACACACATGTAGAGAGAGAGACTTTTAATGAGATAGTTTCAAAATCTATTTTTTTAAATTTTCCTATTAACAAAAATATTCATTATACTTTCAGCTAAAAAGTAAATGCATTTGTTGTACACAGAATCCTCATGCTGGAATCACGCTGTCACAAAATAAATACCAATTAAACATGAACAAAACTAGCAAAAGCTCTATAATTTGAATAAGTTCAAAATGTATCGATCTTTATAAGGCTGAGCCATTATAATACCCCATTTTTTCATAACTATTAAACAATAGAAAAAGGATTGATCACATGATTCATTTTACATGATTTAGCAAAAAGACTTGTCAGTAGTTTTTTGCTTTGCTTTCATAGTGGCTGAAGAATATAGTGGAGCAGAGATCAACAAGTTAAAGTATCTTCTTACCATTTTAACTCATGAAAATTAACATGTTTTTCTTTCCATTCTTCATCCTTGGTAGTAAAATGTAGGTAGAATTTGTCAACAGTCACTATGAAGTATTCTTTTCCAAGCAAACAAGCTCATTTCATATGCTTGAATTTTATGCTTTTAAAATGCTTTTACCAAAAATGTTTATTCATATTCCTATTAACTGAGGATTTGTTGTCTTTTGTAAAAAGTTTCCAAAAAGTCAATATCTGAAAGAAGTCAAATTTTGCATCCATTCATAATGTAATGCTTTGCATTTCTAGCCAGAATTAGTTCCTTTGAGTTCTGTAGGCTTTTATTCAACAGATATTAATCTGATGAAATGGGTAGTAGCTCACAAAATGTATGCCTTTTAATAAAATTGGAAAAAGGTGCTACTAGACTCCCGGCAATTTTTTGCCACCATAGACTGACATAACTCTCCTACTGCAGTGTCAATAGAAACAGAATTTTTGTATGTAACCTAATCCCATCCCACTCAGTAAATCTTATTAAAGAAAACTCTGTGAGAAGTATGATTAGAAATGAATCACCTCCAGTTTAGGAAACTGTCATAAAGCCTGAAGCAGCTTCTGCCACAGTGCCTGTTCTGTACTTTTAACGCATAATTGACATGTGAGACATTATTGTCCCAACACTTGAAAAAGAAGAAAAAAGTTTCATCCAGTTAAGCAGAATATGTAGAAATATTGGGTAAAATGATGACTAATCAGTAATTCATATCTACCATTTACTACGACTGTCAACTAACCTCTTTAAGAGGCTGTAACTCTTAACTAACCTCTAAGAGCCCCTCTTTGAGGGAGATGGGAAGTTTGGAAATATTAGCTATAAACAAATAAACAAACAAACCTCACCATAATCGATACAATAACTTTGCTTGGTATGATTATCTTAATAGTATTACTTAAGGAATGATTTGAAAACAATTGCAACTGCCAGGTCCTAATTTTAGACTTGAGAACTCATTTACTCTGTAATATAATGGATTAATTGGGAACTTTCTTTTAAGGAAAGGAATCATAAAGTTTAGAAGACTTCTGAGCTACTAGGAATGGATCAATAGCCTCAGTATAAAGTTCTAAATTTATCAGAGCCATGGTGGTGCGGTGGTTAGAACTGCAGGCTGACTTTGCCCACAGATAGCAGTGTGATCCCAACTGGCTCAAGGTTGACTCAG
This sequence comes from Pseudonaja textilis, assembly GCF_049901715.1. Lineage (NCBI taxonomy): Eukaryota > Metazoa > Chordata > Lepidosauria > Squamata > Elapidae > Pseudonaja > Pseudonaja textilis. Next base: position 151,974,450 of record NC_141992.1, read on the forward strand.
CCTTCCATCCTTCTGAGGTTGGTAAAATGAGGACCCAGATTGTTGGGGGCAAGATGCTGACTCTGTACAACACACTTTGAGAAGTTGTAACCACGGTGGGTTGGTATATAGTTCTAAATGCTAGTACTATTCTTGGATTTGGGCAGGGAGATTTCAAAGTATGTTTATCCTCAAAATAAACTTGGAAGAAATTGTCCAACTACCTCCATTATAGGTAGAACAATGTAGTAGTATCAGTAACACTTTATTGTCTTCCATTTGTACCTTCAGCAATAAAAATAGGCTTAGGACCATATTTTCATTCTTAATTATTTTAAAATATAGAATTAATAAGAGAAGGACTATTTTTGTCTGTGCTGGCTGCTGGATTCATTGCCTCTGCAGGGATTAGATTAGTTGACCTTTGAGGCACATTTGCAAAGCCTAACTATTATCTTATCATTCTGTACAATAAAGGAAGGAGGTGTCCTCTACATGCGCCAGAAACTCAATTAAAAAACAAACAGGACACAAGTCATGTTACAGCTGCTTAATGATAAAGTCATTTTTCTTCTAAAAGAAAACTACTCCATTCTTAATTATTCCAGTCCTTGATTGATACAACTTTAAATAGGAAGCAGTAGGGAGCTACTATATCTATTTTTCCTGACAACTGCTTTACATTAAGCAAGAGCACAAATTAGCAAGCTGTGGCTTGAAAACTTGTCAAAGGTAACACAGCAATTTGCACTTATTTTCTGCAATTTGTATTTATTTTGCTCTAGGCAGACACTGAAGATTTTAATATTGTTTTTGTATGATTCAATTACGTTTGTGGTCGATGCCTACTTTTAATTTGCCTTCAAATGTAACTGATGGTGATTATATTACTATTCAACTGAGTGATTATTTCTTATCTGGCAAAAGGTGCACCTTTTCATTTACCCTCCACACAGCAACTGAAATTTATTGAAAAGCTTTTAATAATCCTTGACTATATTGACAAGGATGGAAATCTGCTCTTTTGTCTGTGGAGATTCCTCTTCTTCCCTTTCAAATGCTCCAAACATCATGGAGAGCTGTTTTGTTTGCTTGTTTTGAATTATGGGGCTCTTCTTTTATGAAATCTCACCAAGAATTAGGTAAGTTGAAGATCCCGTCCAGGCAACCAATCTGAGAGACAATTAAGGGAAAACTTTTGCTCTCAAATTTGCTGCCAAGGTTCTCTCATTATGAATTATCAATATGCTTCCAAAACAGTTACAAGCAAGTTTATTTTGCACATTGTGCAGTTGATTCTTAAGGACTTTAATAGCAATAGCCCTTAGAGTTATGTACCACTTCATGGTGCTTTGCAGCCCTCTCTAAATGGTTTACAGAGTTAGTATATTGCCCCCAACAATCTGGCTCCTCATTTTACTGACCTTGGAAGGATGGAAGGCCAAGTCAACCTTGAGCCAGTTAAAATCAAACTCCTGGCAGTGGGCAGTTATTCTGCAGTACTGCATTTTAACCATTGCACCATCATGGCTCTTAAATAACGAGAAGTTTTTTCTTTCCTACCATCAGATTTCTGTTTTAGAAAGCCTTCTGAGTTCCTAACTGCATCCTCTCTAAGGACAAAGATATAAAAATATCACATTAAGATTATAAAATAACAGTTGGGAAAATGGTCTAGTTTCTCAATAGCCTTTCAATTCTTGGACATAACAGGAGCTTCTGTCAAAACAGCTGTTTGGTTATAGGCACCCTATAACAGATTTTTCTCAGAGTGGAAATTAATTTAAAATGTAATAGCAGAAGAAATAACAACAGAAGCACAATATAGCATAAAACGAGAGGCAGTAAAAACAAATTTGGGCTGAAGTAGTGTCCGTGATAGGGAAGATAGAAGTTCTGCATCTAGCAAGGCACCCTCTCTTTCCCCACAGCATAAAGCTATATGTTATTCACAAATATTTTATTATCTTAATATGACTATATTAGAGCATCCTTGTGTATGAGGATCCAAGATGGTGGCATTATTAAAAAGTGCATTTGCTATTTAACAGACAGATAATTAATATGTTATTAATATATGACCAGAAGGTGTACAATGAGAAAAAAATGTCAAAACTAATGAAAACATAGGAAATAGGAAGCTTTGATGATAAAGAAAGAAAATATTGATTGCTAACAACTCTGTTTTTTTAAAAAAGTAGAATGCTGAACTATATATAGCAAGGAATGACGGCTATAGAAAGAAATCCCTTTCACAGAAAATAAGTGCCCCAATGGATTTAAGAAATGTGGCCAATATTTCAATACAAAGGTAATTAACATTATGAACTTTAACAAAATGTAGCTGTCATAATTTGGAAAGCTATAGAGAGAATGTACAGAATTCATCAGGTTAATTAAGGATGGGTTTTGCATCAAAAAGCTAGTACAGATAGCCCTTGCTTAATGACTCTTACAATGGAGTCTGGGATTTGAATTTCCAAAGGCTGCCCCTCCTGGTCATGTGATCCCATTTGGTGCACTTGGCACCAGTCTGGTGTACCACATCACATTTATAGCCATTTGCAGCATCTACAGTCACATGGTCTCAATTTATTTATTTATTTTGCCAGAAACCCATGTTTACCAAAAAGTAAATTGTAATTGCCCCTTGAGAATGAGGGATTTATTTAATGATTATGGCATTTGCTTAATGACTGCCACAAAAAATAAATAAATCATAAAATTGGGTCAGTTACCATAATGACCCGCTTACAATTAGTATGACTTGCATCTGTAATTCTGGGCTCAGTTACTGTTATATGTTGAGGATTACCTGCAGTAGGTGGAACGTTCTTTCCTAGTGGACTGAAAAAGCAGTAAAGAGTGTCTCCCAGAGTGTGTCTAAACAGGGCTTGTAAACATTTAGTTAGTATACATAAAACATTTACAACCCGTTCATTAATTATTGTTATTTAAAATCAGTGTTTTAAAAGATACAAATGTAAAATATAATTGCAAAATGCTTTTTTAAATGATGAGATTAGCATGATTTTTATATTCATGTATATTTTATTGCAGTAACCATATAATAATTCATTTATTCATTATTTATATATTTTAAGGATGCATAACCTCAATTTTCTAATTCTTCAACTTTAAACAAAATACATCATTTTAAAGGAAAATGAAGCCCAACAGTATTTTAATATAGTTGTATATTATTAAAAACATCCTAAAATAATATAGCCTGTATCTTGTAGTATTGTTGATTAGGCAAAACTACTGTTTCCTAATTTTGATTTACTATTGCATTCCAAGAAGAAAAGACATTAGGGATAGTACATGATGACGAATAAATATTTCACCAATGTGCAACAGTTCAAATTTAAGTTACCTATACTTTTTAGATTGCAAGAACAGTTTGTTTATTTATTGGAGAAAATGGTTTAAAGAATGGCATACAAACAAATCAAGAAGCAGGGATGCCAAGAGCCCTTTGATGCGAAGCATTTCAAGTGGTTTCATATTGGCTATGTACCACTCTGGCCTCTTGATTTTGGAATTCTTCAGCCTTTCCTCTATAGCTAAGCCAATTAACTTCCATCTTTAGAGGAACCACCATAAAGATAGTTTTGCAGTGTTAATGCTGAAACTGCAAGGCAAGTAGATTCCCACTGCTGAGATGTTATGCTTTCCCAGGCTTATCAGCTGCTACTGTAAGATTTTTGAAAATCATAATCATATTCAGAGAGAGAGGGGAATGGGTGTGGGGGCCAGATGTTTGACATTCTGTCACACAGATGTTTTGTAATAGGTTCTTATCTTGTCTTCTGTTCCTCTTTTCCCAGTACATTATCTTAGTCATAATGCTCAGTTAGCACATTGCACAGACATCAAGACCAGGAGTCATGGTCTACTAACTAAGTTGATGGTGTAGTACAAGTAAATCTGAGGCTAACATAGACAATATAATTTACATTTGTGTTGCTGAAGCATACCCAGCTTTTGGGAGAAATTTAAAGTGAAGAAAAAAAGCACCCAGAACTTTGGCAATAGAAGTAAGCATGAGGTATGGTGTCTAAAGAAAACTACAGAAATTGGAGCAATAAGATACCTACACACAACACATAATAAAATGAAAATTTGTGAAACTAAATACAGATGCTGTCAGAGGAAATGATTCTACAGTATATAAGGAATGGAATAAAACAGAGAAAAACATGCAGGTATGAAAATGAGAAACAAGAGAGTTAAAAGATATTCTGCAGTACTAGAACTCAAAAAGTGTGTAGAAGCCATCACAAAATAAATATATTCTAAGCATTCAGATAAAACAAAACAGATACTGCTGGATAGCTCCCTGAAAAGAAGATATATAATTTTAGTACTGAAGTATAGATTCTAATGAATCAGATACCACCTTAAGTATTACATCAAGATCTGAACAGCATACTAGAAGAATTTGGATAAAAGGGAACAAGTTTAAGAATTAGAATTAGAAGAACAATAAGGATAATTTTTGTTAATGCCATGGTTTTGTCAGCAGGCTTAGGGACCACCAATGGAGGGTCAAATGGTTGATTTTATTCTGTTGCTGCTTTCATGGAAGGGAGGAGAGGATTTGGGTCAGTTTTGTAATGTTGTAAGCCATGCAGAATCACTTGTGTGTGAGTTAGGTGACAAATATATTTGTATAATAAATAACATAAATAATAATGAGGGGATTAAAAATTAGATTGAGAGATTAAAGGAACTGAGGCTCCAAGGCTCATCCTCATACAGAAAATGGCCAAATTTAGTTCATTGTCATCTTGGAAAGCTGAATATACAATAATGCATTGCACAGATTACATCAACATTTTTTTAAAGATAAGGTTAGTTTGACACAGAGATTGTAGTTGAAACTGAAGTAGAGGCTGACAGCTACCTGCCACAGACACTTTAATCTGGATTCTTTTAGATGAAGAAGTTGAATTCAACGGGCTACACAATCTCTTCCAGCTCTAGCACTCTATGAGTGGTATATGGCTGCCATTAACCATGATCAATTGCCATAATAAGGTGGTTGGTGTATTTTTAAATGACCATTTTCATTGGAATAAAATAGATTTAAGGAACAGTAAATTTCCAGCTACCGCAGAATTACAACTCTTAGAATCTCTTTGTCATGATGACTGAGACTGCTCAGTTAGTTTAGATAGGTAATTTCAGCAATCCATGAAGACTGATAAGTCTTTTCTCCTGGACTACATTTAGGCTGAGGTAAGTATTTGGTGGTCAATAAAATTTTGCTACCACAGACACCATAGTTTTCTTATTTTGCTTTACTTAGCAAGACCTGCATCACATTTTTGGATACTCTAAGCTTTTAATTCCATCTTTCAGACCACTGTCCTACAGCAGTCTATGATCCTATATTACAGAACACAAAGTGCATTTGGCCCTTGTTTCTTTGTATTGACAGACTTCAAGTCAGAGGGAGAAGGGGCTATGTCTTATCTTCAGAGCTTATCCTTGAGCCTGGTGAGATTCGAACTGCCAAATCTGATTTCCGTTTCTGCTCTAGGAATCACAGAATTGACAGTGATGGAGAAAGACAATTCTTGTCGACAGGTATCTCTTCCTATTTCTTTTAAAAGGAAATAATTGTGATCTTTTTTTCAGACGAAAAGTGCAGTCTATATATGAACCTAGTTGATTCATATTGTCTGAGATTGTAACTTCCTAGCTGAAATTCTGATTAGTAGACTAAATGGCATATTGTAGTTTTGAGATCTGAGACAGGAAAACTTAGCAGCCAACCAGACTAATGTATTCATGTACTGGAAGGCTGAATGAAATGCAGTAGGTAGACCAGTCTGCCCTCTGGTGGAATGAGGAAATGCCTTTGAGGTGGAGCAAAAGAATTCAGATGAGCATCGCCTTTCCAGAAGCCTAGATAGTAATGGGTTCAGTATGGTGTGATTGGTTCTTCTCTCCCCATTCTTGCATTGGGGCAAAAAGGAAGTGCAGATAACAGCACTTAGTGCTTAGATTTATATACCACTTCACAATGCTTTACAACTCTCTCTAAGTGGTTTACACAATTCAGCATATTGCCCCCAACAATCTGGGTCCTCATTTTACAGACCTTGGAAGGATGAAAGGCTGAGTCAACCTTGAGCCTGGTGAGATTCGAACTGCCAAATTGCAGGCAGCCAGCAGTCAGCAGAAGTAGCCTGCAGTACTGCATCCTAACCACTGCGTCACCATAGCTCTGCAGGTAAGTCCTAAGTATAAATGATACCTTTTCTATTTTTGTTTTTTTTTAACTGTCAAAAATCTGGTTGAAATGCATCTAAACATAGTTGGATAGATTCATATGGTAAGGGTAAGGGAGGGATAAAGAAAATAAAAGCAGAATTACCATTAATTTTTTATTACCAGAAGATCTGATGAGAGCTTATTAACTCTCTTAAAAGTTGAACATTGAAATGTACTAATGGAAGAACATATGGCAAATTAAAATTGACAGTGTCCCCAGTATAGCAAATAGCACTTGGAGGAAGCTCATAGCAATTAGTCCTCCTTCTTTGCTTCCGTTGCCTGAAATCATTAGAGTTTCAAACGCAGAGAAAAATAAGGGTAAAAATGGAAATTGGAAATTTTTACAAGGGAATTTTTGGACATGTTATTTAAACCCCTTTCCATTACAATTCCATTTCCATCCAATATAAATAGAAGTCCTGACACAAGCATTCAACTATTATTTTATTACCTTGAGCATATCAGAAAACAAAGTAATTAGATGTAAACCAAGTAGCAATAGATCGAGATTCTCCTTAATGCTTTTTTAAAAGATCAATTTGGTACACTGCCATGAAAATGCGAAGCAAATGGTTTGTTAGTCATGAAAGCAGAAAGTAGACATCCTAAGGCTGTAGCCACATTGTGGAAATAACATCTAACCTGATACATCCAAATTGATAAATAGAAGTTGCTAGTGACTCCTTTTCCCCCAGTATCATCTTAAACAAATGTCAGTTGTCCCTTCACTAATATGGATGAATGCATTGAGATGGACTGGCTTTAGACCAGTGGTGGGATTCAAAAAAATTTATTACCGGTTCTGTGGGCGTGGCTTGGTGAGTGTGGTATGGCTTGGTGGGTGTGGCTTGGTGGGCATGGCAAGGGAAGGATACTGTAAAATCTCCATTCCCACCCCACTCCAGGGAGAAGGTTACCACCGTTTTCTCTGAACTACTCAAAATTTCCACTACCTGTTCTCCAGAACTGGTCAGAGCCTGCTGTATACCACCTCTGCTCTAGATTCTGAAATGAAGCCTTTTTTTCTGATGGGAGCAAATCTATCAGTAAAGACAATGTTAGCAAAATTGTATCAAGCAAAATATCTTTGCAAAACCTGGTTTCAATTTCATAGCCATATTGTAACTTCAGCATCCTAATAATACAACATAGATATTTGTGGGAAAGGATGTGCATGCCAGAAATAATACATGCTGCACTTATTTTTTCTCTCTTAATTATTAGGAACAGTAGACGCATATTTCCTATATTTATTGGCTGTTAAAATTTCAAGCAAATTTCTAAGAACATATTTAATTTATTTATTTATTTTGTCAAGCATGCATTTGAAAATATATATAAGTATAAGCATAATTATTAATACATGAAATAGATGCAAATAAAAAGGAACATTAAGACAGGGATGGTAGGCACTTTGGTGCGCTTATGCATGCCCCTTACAGACCTCTCAGAAATGGGGTGAGGTCAACAGTAGACAGTCTGAGGTTAAAGTGTTTGGGATTAGTGGAAGAAACCACAGAGTCAGGTAGTGTAAAGTTTCTACATTAACTTGGAATGCTTTCATATTGTGAAAATATATGGGAAATACTTTCTATTTAGATGTTATAAAAGCATTTAAATGAAAGAATTTAGAAGTCAGCTTGTTTCTCAGTTTTCCTTCTCCCCAAGACAGAGAATGAGAAATAGCACTAATAGTTGCTTTTTGCAATGAGAATGCATTAAACATAAACCCAAAATAATCAATAAAATGTTTGTTGGATATGATAGAAGTTAGCTCAAACTTTTTAAATCTATCTATCTATCTATCTATCTATCTATCTATCTATCTATCTATCCATCTATCTCAATCTGTCTATCTATCTATCTCTACTGATAGATAGATATAGTTTCTGAAATATCACACTGTGATATGTCTGATAATTAGTTACTTTAGGATAAAAGCTGTGTATTAGTAGACAATAATCAGGAGGAATCTAATGGCAGACTTTCCAGACTAGTGTGATGACCCTGGGTGGGATACAAAACAAACACAGTCACAGAAAACAGGTGAAGCCCCTTTTATTCCTTCAGTTTGCTTCCAAGCTCCAAATATCTTTGATGGAAGACAAAAAAACTCCCACACAGTTACATGAAGAAGGAGAAAAAGCAACACAAACCAGGTAGGATAAGGGCTGGAGGATGTCCATAGATAACACATACTGGGAAAGACGCCAAACTCAGAGAGGAACTATAAACTAGAGATATTTACATGATTTGTTTCCAGCGTTTGCCAGTATGCAGGTCCAAACTCTTATTCAGTTGTCACACCTGCAGCCCATGAAGAGGATCAAGGCCCTCTTCTCCTGAGAAGACCCTTATCTCTCCCTTATCCTCTCCTCCCTGCGTGCTCTAGGATGGATAGGGGATGGGCTTGGGTCCTCCTCTGACTGCTCAGCCGGCCTTTGCCCTTCCCCAGCCTCCTCCACAACTTCTGGAGCCTTACTTCCACTCTCTGTCCGCTGTTCCTCCTCTCCCTCAGAGTCAATCTCCACTGGGGGCATGACAACTAGCATGTTTATTAAAAGTTTGATAAATATGTTTATTTTTAAACAATACTTTTATTAAACCTTATAAATAAAATGATGAAAACTAATGCAAATTGAAAAAAAAAAAGAATAAGGAGCAAAAATAGGAAGTGTAGAAAAATAGAAAAGAAAATATAGTAAAGAAAATGAAAATATATAAATAAATGACTTCCCTCTTGATCGCAGCTATAAATTTTTTTAGTAACATCACTTTCTCTTCAATTTCATGAATAATTTTTTCTTCCCATATTTCATATTTTATCTACAGTATAAACAAATCCTTCGACTCTTGTCATTTAGTCCTGATCAGCAAAAGTCCACTAAGAGTTACCAGAGATAACAGTATATCTATTTTAACCTTAATCAAATAAACCAACTTTATAGATCTGCCTTTTACTTTTAACAATCTCGATCAATAATCCCTTCATAATATCCGAGAACTTGATTTCATTTTTTTTCTTTGTCGTTTCTTTTAAAATCCTTCAAAATTGATCTAGCCTATTCAGGTAACTCTTTGGTTTTATTTGTATATAAAGGCTGTTTTCATTTGCATATCGAGTGCAGCATCTTTTTATTAAGTATGATATTATTCAGATAAGACTATAAAATCTACATGGTATAAAAATATATAAAGAGGAAAAAGAAGAAAAAAGTGCAGAAAAAGAAAAAAAGATGCCTCTTCTCTTCCATCCCCAGCAAGCAAAATCAACATCAACATCTTATTACCTCCTTTTATAGTAAAACCAATAAACTTTTCATCCCATCTCTCTCTCTCTCTCTTCTCTATTAATCAACCTTTCAAATTTCATGACACCAGCAAAAGTCTACTAAGAGTTATCAGAAATAACAAAAGCATTATAAATTCAGTTTGAATCTTTTCTTCTGCATGTATATCTCCGTTTCTTATCTTCTATCCTGAAATAAACTGAACCTTTAAAACATTGCCATTCATTCTTAGTCAGCAAAAGACCATTAAACATTACCCAAGATAGCAACCAATTTTAGCCTTGATCAAATAAACTGATTTTATATTTCCCCCTCCCAATTATCTTTAGTATGCTACAATATCCCAGTACAAGTAGTCCTTAACTTACAACAGTTCGTTTAGTGACCATTTGAAGATACAATGGCACAGAAAAAAAGTGACATGACCATTTTTCACATTTATGACTGTTGCAGCACCTCCAGGGTGACGAGTTTTCCATTTGAAAGCTTGACAACTGACTCGCATATATGACGGTTACAGTGTCCTGGAGTCATGTGATCCTTCTTTGCAAACTTCTGACAAGCAAAGTCAATGGGGAAGCCAGATTCACTTACCAATCCTGTTACTAATTTAAGAACTGCAGTGATTCACTTAACAAATGTGGGGAGAAAAAGTTGTAAACTGGGGGCAAAACTCACTTAACAAATTTGTCCCTTAACAACTTAAATTTTGGGCTCAATTGTGGTTTTAAGTTTATATTTGCTTTTTCCTCATGCTTGTCTTGTCTCTTTTGCCAGAATAATGACCCTCTCTAATGAGCCCCTTTTGTAACTCCAGGGTATAAAGGTTATTTTTACTATTTTTCTTCTGGGATAACTCTTCTGGTATCAGTTTCTCTTTTATTTTGTAGATACTGGAAGGATTTCTTTTAAAGTTCCTCTTTATCAAGAATTAGCAAATCTTAGTGAAAAAAATATCCAAGCCACAGTTACTTGAACTTCAAAATTTTAGTTTGAAATTCCAACCTATACTGTATTAGTTAAAAATTAGAATACAGGAAGATTGGTCACTAAAGTTCTAAATTTTACTGAATGTTAAAAAAACCCACTTGCATTTATTACCTGGAAATGATAGTCATACATTCTTCAAAACAAAGAAATCTTGCTTATAATATCTTTGATGATGACATTCTAGTCTGACAGCTTCATCTAGGAGAAAACACACAGACAGTGGAAAAGCTAACTGTGTGTGCTGTGCACATCCTCGTGAATAAAATATGACCTACATTACATAACTGTATTACACTACTAGAATCATGTATTCATTCCCGGTTACCATGGTGATATGCATAATAAAAATACATACAGATGAGCGATGAATACAACAATGCACTTTTATACATAATCAGATATAGCAGAGATAAAAATATTAATTCTTAGCTCCTTGCTATATTTGTTGCTGAGTATTTTTAATCATATCCTGTGAATGCCTCCAGATAATAAACTTTTATTCTGCAGTTCCTATTGCTCCATGATGGACAGCTCATTTCTATCCATATCCTTTATCTACTACAGAGCTGAATTTTTGTGGCTCCTCCTACGTATTGTTATTATGTTAATTACTAGAGTTATAATTTTTATCATTTTCAAGAATGGAAGGAAGTCAATTTTTCATCAGTTTTCCTCATTCCACATATAAACACTGTCCCAGAGACAACCAGTCCTCTAGACCAGTGGTGTCAAACTCAAGGCTCATGGGTCGGATGCAGCCCACAATGTGGTCATATCTGATCCACAAGGCTGTTCTGGTCTACCCAATGCAAAGAGGAAAGATCAGGCCTGTGTAGCTTCAGCCTGGTCTACCCAATGTGAAGAGGAAACATTCCTTGGGAACAGATAGGTAAGGTTTCATGGGAGCTTGGGAGTGGGCAACGGTGGATTAGTCAATCTTGGATCTCTTATAACTCTGCAACTATTCAAGGCTAATTCCCCACTTGATCCTTCCATTCTTTCTTCCCAACATCTTATAGCAAAGAAATCTGATCTGGAAAATATAAGGTTGGAGCATCATACAGTTGAGAGGAAAAGTGCAGTAGCTGCTAAATCATTTTGGATAGATTTCCGTGAAGTGCAACCTGATGGTATTCAGTTAGTGGCTATTTCCTACCTTCTTAATATCTAACCTAAATCTACCCATTTCAACCTATTCTGAAGCAATAAACCTACTCTATTCTGTATGTATCTGAAGACTGGCATGATACCACCCTTCAGTATCCATTTCCACAAGCTGGCATATCCAATTTTTTAAATTATTCTTTCCAAGACAGTTTTAGGCCTTTTTAAAAAATCTTGGTAGCCATTCTCTGAATTTGTTCCAGTTTCTGCTTAGTTTATGATGAAATAGTTGCATCTTAAGATTATCCCTAACCATTAGTGTGCAGGATAAATCAACAAGAACATATTGTTTTCCTAGCTAAGTTCTAAGGAATGCACCAATTTTCTATTAAGTTGCTATTTTTTTCTCAATTTCTCTCAATACACTAAACTTGTTTAGTAGAACAGAGCAAAGAACAAATTCTTTCCAGGTGTTCTTTATAACAATATTGCTATTCCACAAACCCAGCAATTTTTGTAGCCTCATAATTTGCAAGCATATTTCAAGTTCTTTTATTTTAAATAAAAGTACATTCAGTTCCCATGGATCAAAGTAAGATACAAAAGACATAAAAGCAAGCATAACTGTCTCGTTGGATAAAGTCTGCATGAAAGTAATGAAAGCTAACATTACAAAGTTTTCCAAATTGTCCAAAATAACCAAAGAAAAATGACACAGTTGTGCTGAATATTTGGCATTATTTGAAATGTGGTTTGTTTTCTCCCCAAATTCTAATCCAACATTTAATAAAAGAGACCTCCTCTAACTATGACTTTTAGTTCTTTTAATTCTGATTAAAGTGTCAGTGAAATGAACTTATTTTTGAACCTAGACGCATACATTTTGGTTGTTAATGAAACCTGCATTTAGTCATTCAGAACTTTAATTTGGAAAAAAAATTGTATTTATTACTCAAACACATATACACACATAAACACATGCAGTGACAGGAAATTATTCATTTTCATTTTGTATTTTTTTTAAAGAATATTTTTTACAAGAACGAAATTCTCATTTATATGGTGACACAGACTCTTAATGATCAAAAAACATTTTATACCCAAAATGAATTGCCTTGTGCATAAAGAACCTCTGAGAAATACACCACTGCTTTCTTTCACTGAAAATTGCCTTGAATTTCTAATATAAGGAAGAGTTATCCTCATTTCACTTACAAAAAGTATTAGTTATATGTTATCGTGTTAACAAAGTTCACCTTGAGATGAAAGATAGAGCAACAGAAAAATAATTGAGATTCCAAGGAAGTCCCAGCAAGGCAATTGTAAATACTAAATTACCCAGCAGAATGAAAGAGGCTGGCCTGATAAAGTAGATGTTGGAAAGAAGATAACACTCCCAATGCACATTTATGGTTATGATAATTTAGGTACTCAGGAAGAACGATGATTTCTTAAGTCACTCAGAATTATGAATTAATAACTATTACAGTTTGTAAGCATTCATGAACTTCATCAGATATAGAGAACTGGACTTTTAGAAGGGAAGTTGAGCAGGACTTTATTCTGAACAGGGAGATGGACACTAAATAAATAAATACTCATATAAAATAAAGATATTCCTACCCATTACAGGCCAAATATATCTGAACATTCTGACTGTGAAGGCCAGAAGAGTATGAAAGAATATACAAGGTTTGTCTCGCTGTGTCTCTTTTGTATTTGCTGTACTGAATCTTATCTGCTGCAGATGAAGTTTTGAATTCCTAGGATAGCTCCAACTTTTGGAGAAAGAGGTGATTGCAGGGAACCTAGGACAACCTTCTGGGACAGATCAAGGTTAATAAAAATATTTCCAAATAGTACTGTTACAATTAATAATACTAGCAACAGTAACAGTAAGCAACAGCATAAGTGAATGAAATTGATAGACCAAGCAATATAACCGTTGAAGTGACTAAATTCCTAAAAATCAGAGCAGAAACCATGCAATTATTTTTAGAAAATTCCCCAATCCAATGTGACTTTCACATCAGATTAGGTTACCTTAACAGTTTCTGATGTGCACATGCTGCAGGAGGAAACTCAAGGAGAAACTGTTCTCTCTTGGATCACTGATACTTATAGTATATCTCCAGAGGAAAAAGAATAGTCTCTGTAAATATATATTGTGTAAATTTCATCAAAATTTTCCATGAAAGTTGATTATACAATATATTCTTACTTTCAGACTGAATTGGAAAGTTATTCTGAAAATTAATAGGAGAGCAAGAAATCACCTAACTTGAACTCTGACATACACTCCCCTGAGATTAACCCCCTGAATTCTGATGGATTCATTTCTGAGACATATATTATTACAGATTTTTTTTTCTGGTGTTGTGGAGATTTAGAAATATGCTTGCTGGCTGAGGAATTCTGGGAGTTGAAGTTCACACATCTTAATGTTGCCAAGATTGATAAACAAGAAATCTTGTATGAATGGAAACAAGATTTCAAAAGTTTATGTTATTGCTTTTCTGGAAATAGTCTGTTGCCTCTGTTATTCACACGGAAACAATGATTTTTCTAAATCTATTGCATTATTAATGAAGTCTACTTGTAGGCAGAAAATGTATTCTACAAAACAGAAAAGAAGCACGGGTGACAACTGAAAAGCAAGCACTTGGGGTTACACAAACATTCAACAACTAAGAAGAGGATCTTTGGTAAAGACAGTTTTGAGAACAAGGAGCCTGTTAAAAGTTGGATCCAAGGGAACAAAGTCCACAGGATTCCATGTTTTGGTCTTTGCCATCTCAATTATCCCTCTGCTGTCCCAATGGAATTGTTTTAACATAATTATTACACCCTTTTATTCAAACAACTGAGACTGTAATTTAAGCAATAATTTAAAGTAATTACTTGCTAAATAACAGCAGCATCATGCTCTGAAAAACAAAACTGCTTGTCATAGCCTGTACTGATAGCCTTCCTATGTGAACTGGGAGAAGCTCGAGGGAAAACAAGCGGATCTGTGATTGAGTGAGACAAAAAGTAGAACGGCAGCTTGCTAAATAATAGGCCTGCATAAGAAAAGCTTTGCTTTAGCCAGGTCTCAATAGACTGCCCTTTGGAGGTGGCTTCATAAAAATAAAGTGGCATCTGGCTTCAATGCCACTGCATCATATTGGATCAGACAGTCCCTTGGCTTTCAGAAGTCTGATTTGCTTGCGTGAGTGTGTATAAATCCCTTTTCCCCAAGGTGAAGTGGACCATCTTAGTCTGTTGGATCAGAAGCATTAGAGCGCATCCCTTTGTTTTGTTTTTACAACGATGTAAAAAAATAGATCACTGCAGTAACATTTAGAATCGGCAAGCTTTCTGAAGCAACTGCTTCCCATTATACTCTGTTGCATTTTTTTTCTGGGTTCTAATCTCTATCTTGAGATTCTAGCAAAATAGTTAGAGCAAGTACACTTAAACGTCTTCAAGCCCTCTTTCCATTCCAGGCCTTTAACTGAAATTTTAGAAAGCTTTGACATGAATGAAATCAACAGCCCTCTGGCTTTTTGAGAGGGCCATTGGGGTACTCACTGTACAATCAAAGGGTTTATGACAAGTGTAGAACTAGTAGAATAATTATGTTTGCTTTTCCATCTCTACCTTCTCTAGATTTCACATTTAATACTGTATACACCTATTCATTCACACACACACACACACACACACACACACTCGTCAGGTTCTTCTCCCTTAATGAAATCTCAGATCCCACAAAGCATAACAACTCAGTGCAAGGTTGAATCAATTTACTAGATCCAAACATTAACAATTTACATTAATATATTATAATGAAGTATTATCAATATTTAACATGTTTATATGGCAACAATTAAGTTCCAGGCTTAGAAGTCCCTAAGTAGTCATTATCTTAATAGCAAATTTAAAGTATACTACTTTGACAAATTCCCCAACCACCAGTTTACACAATGGACTTTTCTGGTGAGTAATTGGGTATTAAAACATATTAATATACATTTGTTGCCATCTCTGCTTATGGGTTGTACTAAATTGTATTTAAACAGGAGGGGAATAAAATTGTACACACTATAATGTTGCCTCTGCTTTAGAGGCTGTGGAAGTTTCCAGATATTATTTGGGAAGTATAAATATAAATTATATACAGAAGAGAACAAAAAAAGCTTTCATAAGTGGATACCCTAAACTTAAAATTGCCAATTATTTCAATTTATTAATAGAATAAATTACTGAAGTAATCTATATTTTACTTTTTGTGAGAGTAGACAAATAAGATCACCTATGGCTCAAAAGTGTTTATCTCTTCAAAGCATGATACAATAATAAAAGAAGCTTTTTCCCATGTCCTAATCAGTGTTACCTGACTATGTGAATCAGGAATTCAGTTAAGTTCAAAACATTTTAAACTTTTGCTTTCTATTTGCTTGATGAATTTCCCATACAGATTTTGACTGAAATGTAACAGAGGAAATTTTCACGACAGAAGGGTCTGATTCTCCTTTTTTAGGAGATGATGTTGGGAGTTCAGACAAATGGAAAAGGAAGTACCAAATCCATTCTGCCAGCCCTCTTTTATTCAAGGAAGTTGATTCCTCCTCTTCTATCCTCATCCTCATCTAGACTTTCTCCATCTAGAGCAGGGGTTTCAAACTCATGTTGTCACAGCGGTGTCACGTGACGTGTTGGGACATTTTCCCCCTTCGCTAAACTGGGTGTGGACACGGCCAGTGCATGATGCATCCGGCCCAGAGGTGTTATTCAGCAGGTTCTGATCAGTTCTGGAGAACTGGTAGCGGAAATTTTGAGTAGTTCGGAGAACAGGCAAATACCACCTCTGATTGGCTCCGCCCCATCTATGCCTCTTGAATCCAAGCTGATTGGCTGGGTCTTCTTTTGTTGCCCTGCACAGGAGAACAAAGCTGGAAAGCAGATTAGAGGGATGGGGAGGGGATGGAGATTTTACAGTATCCTTCTCCTGCCACACCCACCAAGCCACACCACGTCCACCAAGCCATGCCCACAGAACCGGTAGTAAAAAAAAATTTGAGTCCCACCACTGATCCGGCCCGTGGACCAGGAATTTGACAGCCCTGATCTAGAGTGTATTCAGCAAGCTTGGTCTTTTAACAGGCAAGCTTTTCTTACTGCAGCTCATTTATAGCTAAGGCAGTTCTTTGGCTTCGGACTTTAATGAGCCTCAAGGTTTCAGTTCCCCATGGAGCTTCCCAGCATGCTTGACTTGCATGCTGACTTGAGTCTTGTGTGATGCTAGAACTCTGCTTTGTATTCACTTTTTTTTTTTGTTCCTCCAAGGTCTGTTTTGCTGAGGCAAGGACTTAAGATAACTGCTCTCCTCGTTCATTTGGACAGAAGCTTCTGTTCATGGTTTAGAAACATGGCAGAGCGAGAAAAAGAAAAGATTAAATTGAAGGTGACATAGGAAAGCATAAGAGAGAATCAAAACTGCATTATGTCCTTAATTCACTAAGTCCACAGCTTTGTCACATCATTTATTTGGGACTAAATCCCAATCAAGGAAATGGGATTTAATTCTAAGTAAGCATGTGTAGATTGTTTTAACAATCTATACAGAATTTAAGAAACAATATAATTCTAATATCGCACAGCTGAATATGCCTGAAATGCATGTAAGGTGGGTTTTTTTTTAATGTTTTGATTCATAAGTTTATTAAACTGGGCCATTCAGAAATACACCTAACACCTTAAGCAAATTTGCATCATAACTGAATTTACTATACTATACTATTAATGTCAGTTATTGTATGATATACTAAATAGAATTAATCGTCACCTGTCATATCTGCTGTCTTCTAATTCCTAACCTGTAGATAATTGCACATAAGTGATAAGTATGAGTTTATTTACAGAAAAATGTCATGTTTAATTTTGTATCCTGTAGAGGTTGTCACTTTTTGCTCACTTAAAGATTCATTTGAAACAGTTTAATCTTTGCATTCAGCTGTAATATATTTCCATAAGGGTCTTCTTTAGAATTAAAATGATGGAAAGGTGGTATTCAGCAAGTTCTGACCAGTTCTGTAGAACTGGTAGTGGAAATTTTGAGTAGTTCAAAGAACCAGTAGTAGAAATTTTAAGTAGAAAAATTTGGAATTTTCAGAATACCACCTCTGACTGGCCTCCCCCCTATCTATTCTCTGCCTCCTGAGTCCCAGCTGATCGGCTGAGTCTTCTTTTGTTGCCCTGCACAGGACAACGAAACTGGAAAGCCGTTTAGTGGTGTTGGAATGGAGATTTTGAAGTATCTTTCCCCTGTCATGCCCACCAAGCCACGCCACGCCCACCAAGCCATGCCCACAGAACCCATAGTAAAAAATTTTTAATCCCATCACTGAATGTAGCATGCTGAAGAATCATCCAGAGCCAGTGCAAAGTTTCAGAAACAGACAAGTTGTTGTCCAGTCCAAAGGTGCAAAGAAGCAGAAATAATACATGAATATCATGGATTAGGGATGTCAAACTAGCGTCATCATGGTGGCATCACGTGATGTATCACAACTTTTCTTCCCTTCACTAAACTGAGCATGGGCATGGCCACCACATGACACATCCGGCCCATGGGCCATGAATTTGACAGCCCTGTCATGGAGGATCCAATGTCAAACATTGTTTTCAGCAAAGAGAACAAAATCAGATCAGATTCTTATGTAGGCTGCAGTCAGCTGTCACTATTAAAAAGTATACTTCTTTGCTGAGTATAATAGATCTTCTCTATTCTGCTCTTCTCTTTACTCGTTGTGTGGGTGCACTCAGGTCTTACAATCATCCTTATTCTCTGACTCTTCCAGCTGTTCAGGTGTTTACCTGTGTTTGATTAGCCAGAATATGAGGCCTGGGCCATGATATATAGCACAAAGATAAGAAAGTTCTGGATAACTTCAGAAGGAATGTTAAATGCTACTCTCATAATCAGCTGCAGTCAATGATCCTCACTTTTAATGTTCCCTCAGAGCTTCCCAAAAGTCAGCTGGGAACCCAGAAGGAATTATTATTATTACTACCGTGTTTCTCCAACAATACAACCTCCCCCAATAGGAAGACCCAGCATGTTTTCTAGGCATAAAATGAAATTAAGCCCCTCCCCCCAAGTTTAGGCCTATTTTAAAGTATGCAAAATGGGGGGAAGGGCGGGGGGACTTGCTGTTAGGAGCGCACCCTGGGCAGCAAACGCAGCAGCAGCTCCAAATGCAGAAGCGGCAGCTCCAAACGGCAGCGGTGCTCCAAACAGCAGTGGTGCTCCAAACATGGAAGTGGCAGCTCCAAACGCGGCAGTAGAATGGGCAGAAGGGAAAGCAACAGCGGTGGGTGCCAAAGGTCTTGGGTCTGTAGCAAAGGTGTTTGGTGAGAGTAGGGAGCTCTCTGTGCTTCGCCATGATCACCTGTTAGGAGCAGCTGGTAGCGAGGCTGCCTGCGGGGCGCTCTAGATGAGGATGCAAGAGGGGGAATTAAGTCACCCCCAAAAAGACAGCCTAGCCATTTTTTCGGGGCTCAAAAAAATATAAGACCCAGCCTTATTTTATGAGAAACACAGTATCACTCTTTATTGTCTTCCCATTAGTAAATGCTTTACTTGAGGAAAGCCTGAAGGGAAAAAGTCAACAAAGAAATGATGTACTTTCTCCCCTGTACCATGCTGAACATTCATGCACTCCATTGCTCCCTTCCCACAGACAGCAGCCACTTACTGATGAGGGAGGGAAGAGAAGGAAGGAAGGAAGGTAAAATGGAACAGGGAGCAAGGAATAGAGAGGTAGCAAAGAAAGAGAAAGAAGATGGGAAGGAAGAATGAAAATGCTTGTTGCAAGCTTCCACAAGGAAACTCAATGCATAAGCCAACAAGAATTTGGAAGTTGCTTCTGCCCCAAACTGAGGTTTACCCACCTGTGCCCATTCTATTTCTCTGTTTAGGAAATATCTGAAATGATGGCTGAATGGGTCACGGGTTGTCTAGTTTTGCTTAAAATTGAAGAGCTATCATATTAGCTCTAGTTAATATGGTAGCCTATTTGAAGTTAGGAAATTTGTTCTGTCCTTCTTTCATTTGAATCACATATTGCATTCTGCTGTCATAGAGCCAAACATTCATCCTTGCTGCTCTGAGCTGTGTTATTATAGCCTCTTGGTATCCATGGAACAAATTACAAATGTGCAGGTGGCAAGGCTTGATTAAAAAGTAGCACTGTGATTTGTGGAGGCTTCCTAGAATAACGCCCTCTATACTACTAAATTATATGCCTTCCTAGGCTACCTACTTTAATCAATCCCAGTGAGGAGAAATGAGAGCAAAATGCAGGCTCTTCATGCCTTCCCTTGATGCAGTGTTTACATTAGAAGCACAAGGTGTAGTTATACTCTGCAGCTAGTCTGAAACTGGAAGGCAAATATGATTTCCTTTAAACAGGCCAGAAGATGAAAGAGCTGAATTGGGTACCTTCTGAAGAAATCTAGCTTCAGAGGATAGGATAGGATAGGATAGGATGGAAGGGACCTTGGAGGTCTTCTAGTCCAGCCCCCTGCTCAAGCAGGAGAACTAATGTTCCATCTATTTTAACAAAGGTGTTCAATTTGGAAATGGTTCAGATTAAATATTCACACAAACCCAATACTTCATTTTGATTTCATATACTCTGTTTTATGAGATGAATGTCTGCATAGGGATGTCAAACTCGCAGCCCGCGGGCCGGATGCCTCACATCTGCCAATGCCCACGTCCAGTATAGCAAAGAGGGAAAAAGTCATGATACGCCATGTGAGGACAACGTGACGATGTGAGTTTGACACACCTGGTCTACATGGATACCAAGAAACTAATTATTTGGAATTAAAAACCCAGCACCTGGCAGACATACACTCCTGTATTTGAGACAATGATGAATCTGCATATAGACAGGAGGTTATACAATTTGCCTCATGGTGTAACCAGAACAATCTGAAACTGAACACACTCAAAACCGTAGAAATGGTGGTAGACTTTAGAAGAAACCCTCCCATACTGCCACCTCTTACAATTCTAGACAACACAGTATCAACAGTAGAAACCTTCAAATTTCTAGATTCTACTATATCACATGACCTAAAATGGACACCTAACATCAAAAACGTCATCAAAAAAGCACAACAAAGAATGTTCTTTCTGCACCAACTCAGAAAGCTCTAACTGCCCAAGGAGCTGCTGATACAGTTCTACAGAAGAATTATTGAGTCTATCATCTGCACCTCTATAACTGTTTGGTTTGGTTCTGCAACCCAACAGGACAGACACAGACTTCAGAGGATAATTAGGACTGCAGAAAAAACAATTACTACCAACCTGCCTTCAATCGAGGACCTGTATACTGCACGAGTCAAAAAGAGGGCTGTGAAAATATTTACAGACATCTCACATCCCGGACATAAACTGTTTCAACTCCTTCCCTCAAAATGATGCTATAGAGCACCGCACACCAGAACAACTAGGCACAAGAACAGTTTTTCCCCAAAAGCCATCACTCTGCTAAACAAATAATTCCCTCAACACCGTTTGACTATTTACAAAGTGTGCACTACTATTACTGTTAATCTTTTCATCACTCTTTATCACCCAACCCCTCCCACTTGTGATTGTAGGACTATAACTTTGTCGCTTGTATCCTTACGATTTACATTGACTGTTTCCTACTAAAATTTGATTGTTGATTGTACCCTATGACTATCATTAAGTGTTGTACGTTATGATTCCTGATTCTTAACAAATACTGTATATTTTGTCTTTATGTTTACTGAGAGTATTTATACTAAGACAAATTCCTTGTGTGTCCAATCTCACTTGGCCAATAAAGTATTCTTATTCTTATTATTCTGTTAGCCTGTACTAAGTGAATTTTTTTGTATTGTAGAGTTTCAAATTAGGCTTTGCCAACAAAACTGAATCTGGAAAGGATTGAGTAACTGGACATTCTTGAAGAAAATTTGAAAGCCCGCATATAAATTGCTGTTGCATTTGACTTGTCTAAATGTGATGGACATGGCTGTCATTTCATAGCCAACATGCTTTATGTTTCTTCAGTAAAAATAATGGATCCAAAAGTTGCCCTTATAACAGGTCAATTTGTGCTTACTGAACAAAAACAAACAGGAAAAAAAAGTTTTAAAAAGAGGTGGTTCTCATATATGGAACGGAAGAAGCTATTTTTGAAATGAAATCAAAGTGCATTACCCAAGCTTAGTTCATTTCACTATATTTTGAATCATTATGGAGTATTTAGCGAGTCAATATTGTATGGATATCAGAAACTATCTGGCAGGATCATTATTTTAAATTAATCCCTTTTCATACTTATCATTAAATAGATTAGCTGTTCTATGACTGTAGTTTATTTTAAGCTTGTCAGAAAGCCTTAAGCAGCTTTCCACATTCTTGGGGGTTCAGTAATATTCACTAAACACTGCAACCCCTTTAGTTGGATCAGACAGTCCTCTGAGGGCCCCTTGTGCTCTACAAGGCAGCAAACCAAGATTGAGGAACAGCTACTTACATTCATTCTATCATACCCTGGAGTATCAGTGCTAAATTTCCTGGGTTTGAATACCAGGATTCTGAAATAAAAGGTAAGAGTGGTCATATATGGAAAAAAATAGTATTAGTACCCAATCCAGAGGCAACCATACAATATAAAAATATGGCAATTGTGTTTGCCATTTTTTTTACCTCTCTCCCCCCCATGGATTTTTACTTGATGACAAAACTGTATTTTCAGGCCAATTGATAAGCATGTTATCTTCTTCCTGTTATGGAAAAAATAAGACATATATAATCAAAACTTTATTACAGCTATAATTACATTTATTTGTATATACTTTTAAAAAACCTCAGTCATTTTTCCAGTGTACTGTATATATTGGTCTGTTTGTAGAAAGCATTGTGTTATATAAGAAGTTAATTTTAAAGGGTTTTTTTTCCCATCAAAGTATTTTATAAAATGCTATGGATAAAATCAGCAGAACCATTTTTCATATGCAAATCATGATCATTGATGAAGGACTTGGCTAGCATAATGTATAAAATGATGCAGATTTCTGGCTGGACAGTTCATTTCTTACCAAAATGCTAAAACACTGAATTGCTAGAATCTGCCAAGAAAGAGGACAGATCAAACATTTGGAACGGAATAGAATTCAGTCTCACTCTTTTCCTCTTTGCTCCTGTCCTTCAAAGCAGATTTTCTTGGCTTATGGGAAGTTGCATACAAGGATCCCTCTCCAGAAACATCTGCAGGGAAGGATGAGAAGCCAGAAGTGATGAAAACCATTTCACCCATTGTGATGCAAGTTCTTTCTTTTTTGTATGTGCATCATGACATTGCACACGTACAGCTCTTTCATCATCACTTGTCTGCACCAGTTTGCAATAGTGCAACACATTTTCCTGCCATTTTTGAAATGAGGAATGTATAAAAAACACAGTTTAAGCCATGGCATAAGCTATAAGCACAATCACTATAGCGCAACACATTCTTGCAGATGGCCCCACCCTTCCTTGAACAAATGTTCATTATCAATAAAGGAGAATATTTGTAACTCAGGGTTGAAAGAGGGGTCCTTGGTGCTTTCTGAGCTTGGCTGTTTTCTTGCAGACATTTTATTACCAAACTAGGTAACATCATCAGTGCATTAATGATGTTATCTACTTTCGGTAATGAAATGTCTGTAAGAAAACAACCAAACTCAGTAAACTTCATTCTCCAGTTGGACATAACCAATAAATATATTGGGTATTTATCATTTTTTAAAAAATCATTTCTTTTTTCATAAGTTCAAATCTGTGCAAGTAATTGTTTTCTTCTCTGATTTGTTATTGTTTTCTTAAAACAGTATGTATTTCTGCCTCATTCAGCCTGAATCAAATGATTGAACTCTCAGTGGAAGTCCTACTTGCATTTACAAAAATGATAAAACATTGAATTGCTAGAATCTGCCAAGGAGCCACAGTAAAACTTTTTCCCTACATCAAATTTAATTGAATACTTTGAAAGAAGTAGCTATCAAGGTATCTCTTCTCAGTAAATGCAAAATCCATCAAGAAACCTCTTCTGGGATCTTTAAAAAAATTGCTCTTATGATAAAACAAGGCACCCCATTACAACCATAATTTGTTTTTCCCCAATGGTTTTACCTTGTCATTTTTAGTGAAACATTACAAAATAATACTGTTTCCTTACAAGTGATAAATGAACATCAGTGATTGCTTTTATGCCCTTTTTTTGCCTTAAATTAAATGTTTTATTACGTTAACTTTCAAGTAACAGACAGTCATTTTGGTTATTTAAATGTCTTTATAATCCTGAATGCCTTTGTTAGGAAAGGCAGAATAGCGGAAGTCCAGCTTATAGGAAATAGATTAACAGAGTTGGAAGGGACCTTGTAGGTCATATAGTCCAACCCCCTACTCAGCAGACCCTACACCATTTTTGACAGTTGACATTGTTCCTTGTCTGGCCTTCAGGTGTCTTGGAAAATACAGTAGCTTGACCCCTTCCTCTCTGTGGCTGCCCCTCAAATATTGGAAGACTGCTATCATGTCTTCCCTGGTTCTTCTCTTCACTAGACTAGCCATGCCAGTTCCTGCAACCGTTCATCCTTTGTTTTAGCGTCCAGTCCCCTAATCATCCTGATTGCTCTTCTCTGCACTTTTTCTACAGTCTCAGCATCTTTTTTATAGTGTGGTGACCAAAACTGGATGCAGCATTCTTGCTGTGGTCTTACTAAGGCTTTAAACAGTGGTATTAGTACTTCACTTGATCTTGATTGTATCCCTCTATTGATGCAATTTAGGATTGCAATGGCTTTTTTGGCTGCCACTGCACACTTTGGCTCATATTTAATTGATTGTCCACTAAAACTCCAAGATCTCCCTCACAGTTACTGCTATTAAGCCTGGTTTCAGCCTATATGTGTACTTTTGGTTTTTCTTGCCTGAGTGTAAGACTTTACTTTTTTCTACATTGAATTTCAATGAAAGAAATATAGGTAAGAAGAGAAGCAGCATAAAGTAACTAATTTGGTCCAACATTTCTAGAAAGATTTAGTCACACTGAGAGCAGTTTTTGGGGATAAAACAGTTGCTATGTGCACATTTACCTATATATATATAAGAAACTGTCATGTTTTCCATTCAGAGGTTATGCTGTTTAGCATTATCCTTGTCCCCACTGATTGATTGTTGGTTTTATGATGGACAACTTTTCAGCGTTGGGGCTTCTAGTAAATGTCCTGTGTATACTGCCATAATGGCAAACTTGTCGCATTAATTTTTGCTTATAGCTTATGCTATGGCTTAAACTCCATTTTTAAAAATATATTCCTCATTTCAAAATGGTAGGAAAATGTGTTGCTAATTCTTAGCCTTTGGAAACAACTATTGAGCCTATAGCAACTCAGTGCCTACTTGTAGTAAGAAACTGCAGGTTGTACATTCTTCCTTTAGGGCAGGGTGTCAAACTCACATCATCATGGCGGCATGACATGATACATTGGAATGTCTCCTTCGCTAAACCAGGCATGGGCGTTGTTATGTCCTTGGAACTCTAGGAGTTCCCACTCAGGTCCGTTCACATTGCGGGGGCGTTTTTCCCCCTCGCTCATTGGTTGGTTCTCCCCAGCAGCCAGCTATAAAAGCAGGCTGCGGGGTCCAACCAGTCGCTGATCGCTGCGAGCCAGTTCCAGGCTTGGCAAGCACGGTCAGTCCTTTATTGTTATAATAAAGTATTTGTTGCACTCATGCTCTGGTTCAGCCTCTCATTACCCAAACTTAACACTGGCGACGAGGATGGGATGGCTACCAGAAGCACAATGCAACCGCTGAGTCACTAGCCGCCGATCCACAGCCAGAGAGAGCGATCGGCCGGCGATAAGAGCAACGCTGATCCGCAGCCAGAGAGAGTGGTCAGCAAGCAACGAGAGCGAACGCTGATCCGCTGCCAGAGAAAGCGGTCAGCAAACAACGAGAAGCGACGCTGATCCGCAGCCAGAGAAAGCGGTCAGCCAGCAACGAAAGTGAGAAGCGTCTGTAGCCGCTTGTTAGCCTAGCTACAGGAAAAGTGAAGCGCTGCGAGCCGCAGCCGCTCGTTTCTTTAGGCGCGAAATTCAAACGGCTGTCATTTGAATTTCAAACCTAAAAAGTACAGCGGTGCTGTAAGACAAGTCACTGACGCCACGCAGGCGCGAATTTCAAAACGCTGCCAACGGCTGGCAGCCTAACCTCGTGTTTAGCCCAGAGAGAGAGAGAGGATTGTGAAAAAGCCTCTCCAGAGCTGAAATCACTTGCCTACCACAGGCACTAGAAACCTTCTGCTGCTGCCCCAGAGAGATTTTTTCCACAGATTGTACAACCGATTTCCTCACTATGAATTCCAATCCAGTCTTCCCAGCGTTCAAACCGGATGAGGAGAAGTGGGAGTCATACAAGAACCGCTTTAACCATTACATCGACGCAATTGGGCTGGCTGATGCAGGGGAGCACCGGAAAAAATCATATTTCCTGATCTACTGTGGAGCCATCGTCTTTGACACTGCCACAGCACTCGTGGCTCCACGTGAGTTAAAAAACGTTCCATGGTCTGAACTGTTAGAAATCCTTACTAACCACTATTCTCCCAGACCTTCACAGATTGCCAGGCGATTCACCTTCCGCATGAGGAAGCAATCAGACAAAGAGACCATCAACCAGTACATGGCCGCCCTCAGGACAGCAGCACTCCATTGTGGGTTTGGAACCTAC
This sequence comes from Pseudonaja textilis, assembly GCF_049901715.1. Lineage (NCBI taxonomy): Eukaryota > Metazoa > Chordata > Lepidosauria > Squamata > Elapidae > Pseudonaja > Pseudonaja textilis. The sequence continues at coordinate 152,000,913 of NC_141992.1, forward strand.
CTGGAGGACATGCTCCTTGATCAACTAGTCTGCGGGGTCAAGGATCTCCACCTCCAAAGGCGCCTACTCGCTAAGAAGGACCTCAACCTCGCACAAGCCGTCGAGGAGGCCCTGGCAGCAGAACTGGCAGCACACTCAGCCACCGAAATCCATGGTCCAACTTCCAAGCTAACGACAATTCCAGTCCACTCCGAGGAGGTGGTAGTAGAGGAAGCCCCTAGTGATGAAACCGACATCCACCGCCTCACCAACGCCAGGCATCCGCAAGTAGGAGCCAAGCAAGAAAACATCAGTCCACCCAAGCACATCACCCTGTGCCTATCCTGTGGTGGATCTCATCCGAGGGCCGCCTGCAAATTCAAAGGAGCCACCTGCAACATCTGCCACAAAAGGGGGCACATCGCGAGAGTCTGTCAAGCCTCTCAAAACTCGGCACAAAGGCACCCTCCCTTCTCACATTCTGGACCTCAGAGGCAAGTATTGAACTGTCGCACTCACCACCATGCCAAGCACACTTGCCATACCATTAGTAAAATCTCTCTCTCCATTTTGTTAGAAGGTAAACCGTGTCGCATGGAGGTTGACACAGGGTCAGCGCTCTCAATTATCTCGTGGAGCACCCTCAAGAGGCTACAGCCCAGTCTATCAACAAGCCGGCTCCAGAAGTGCCAGTTTAGCCTGAAGGACTACCAGGGAAGGTCATTCCTGTAATCGGCAGAGGCAAGTTCCTTGTCAATTTTAAAGCTTTCAAAGGTCACCTACCTCTAGTGGTAGTTAACGGCAATCTCCCCACACTCTTGGGGCTCAATTGGTTTCCCCATCTCGGCCTAGGGCTAACAGGAGTCCATGCTGTCTCAACCTCTGACACTGACTCCTTATTCGCTGATTACTCAGATGTATTCAGCGATGAGCTGGGGTGTTATAACGGTACCCCTATCTCATTCTCAGTCGACCCCCAGGCAGTCCCAATCAGGCTAAAACCACGTAGAGTCCCATTCGCTATTCGGCCAAAACTAGATGCAGAATTGGATAAATTATTAAAACAAGGGGTCATTGAGCCAACAGATTTCGCCAAATGGGAGACGCCCATTGTCACACCCCTCAAAAAAGACGGTAGCCTGAGAATTTGCTCGGACTACAAGACCACAATTAATAAGTTTTTACAAGTTAGCGCTTACCCAGTGCCCGTCATTCAGCATTTATTACACACTTTTGAACCTGGCAGCATTTTTGCCAAATTGGACATGTCTCAAGCGTATCAACAGTTCCCTGTTGACAGCCAAACAGCGGAACTCCAGACCATTGTCACCCACAGGGGTGCTTTTCGGTGCAAGCGTCTCCAATTTGGCGTAAGTGTTGCCCCAGGCATTTTTCAACCCCTCATGGAGCGGATTTTGCAGGGCCTCCCTGGTGTAGTACCCTACTTCGACGACATCTTAGTCTCGGCCAGGGACAGACCCCAACTCTTCCAGAGAGTTCAAGCAGTGTTAGAGAGGTTCAGACAGCATGGCCTCAAATTAAAAAAAGAAAAATGTGCCATTGCCACTAGACAGGTGGACTTTCTGGGTTATAAAATTGACGCCTCAGGCATTCACCCTCTGGAGTCCAAGGTTAAGGCAATTCACGAGGCACCCACTCCAACCTCCAAAACTGAGCTGCAGGCCTTCTTGGGGCTGTTGAACTTTTACGCGTCCTTCCTGCCCCATAAAGCATCAGTGGCAGAACCCCTGCACAGACTGTTGGATAAAAAGTCGCCTTGGCACTGGGGTCAAAAGGAAGACTCCGCTTTTCGCGCCGTCAAATCACTACTCACGTCAGAGGCGGTCCTTATTCAGTTCGACCCCAACCTTCCATTAGTGCTAGCAGCAGACGCATCCCCTTTTGGAATTGGGGCAGTATTAAGCCACAGGCTCCCCAATGGCTCCGAGGCTCCCATCGCTTTTTTCTCCAGGACGCTCTCTGCAACAGAGCGCAATTATAGCCAGATAGATAAGGAAGCTCTAGCAGCTGTTGCAGCAGTGAAGAAATTTCACGAATTTCTCTTTGGCCACTTTTTCGAGCTGGTCACGGATCATAAGCCTCTCCTGGGTCTACTAGCTGGGGACAAACAGACCCCTCAAGTCCTCTCTCCTAGAATGACGAGATGGACCCTTTTCCTAGCGGCATACTCGTATAGACTCATACACCGCCCAGGTAAAACATTGTCCCACGCAGACGCTCTCAGCCGCTGCCCCTTGCCAGCTCCAGCCGAAGACCCTGCTCCGGTCCACGCTATCTTTGAGGTCACCCAATTGGACCTCCCCATCACTGCCCTTGACATTGCGGCCAAATCCAAGACTGACACAACGATCGCCCAGGTACTGGACTGGGTGAGGAGGGGGTGGCCGGGCGGTG